>NC_142375.1:10120589-10455173 GCF_059441005.1 Hippichthys cyanospilos | reverse complement strand
GGGAATTCTCAGAGCGGAGATGGAGAAACCTTGTAGGATAAGCTATTGGAGCAAAATGCTCCGAGGACAATTTGCCCTTTGTGCCTCAATCAGAAGACGTCACTGGAAACACACTAAAGGAATCTGCGCCGTTCTGTGAAAATATGCTCTCATTAAATCTAGAAATAAGGACACGACTGAACTTGTTGAGTGAAAAAAAAGATGACTGATTCACATTTGGGTATTTTTGTCTCCAAATTTGTCCCATCGTGTATACAAGTCTTATGCAAAAGTCTTTGGGCACGGCTAGTTTTGTTGTTTTAATGACCCAGTCCGAAATAAACATTAAGACGTTGTTAGTATTATTATTATAGAATGAAAATAATCTAATTGCAACCTATTTTCCTCTTAATTTTGCAACTGCAATTTATTATCAGAATATTTTTACAAATTCCTCTTTGTATTTTTTTTCCCCAGATATAAGAAAATAAATGAAGGAAGTCTTGAATTAATCAACCTGAGTTAGATAATATTGTGTTAGCACAACGAGCCATGAATCATGACCTATTCTCTGAGCAACTGTGATGTCATTTTCAGTAATAATAAAAGTGGCAAAAACATGAATCATAAAACATCATAACAATAATGTAAACAAATCTGTAATAATTGTTGCATATATATATATATATATATATATATATATATATATATATATATATATATATATATATATATATATATATATATATATATGTGTATATTTATAAACCCTACTGTTCGATCCAAATATCACAAGACATATTTCGACAGAACTTTGCAGAAAGGTAGGTGGCATGTGGACCAAGTACACATTTTATTGGGTTGTGGATCCTGATGAAGGTTGAGCTGATTTCACATCACGATATTATCATTGCAATATTAATTATTAAAAATATGTTCATCAACTAGCATGAACTTTGAACTACAATGAATGTATGTTAGCAGAGGTCTGCTCGCTATTGTGGCTCTGTAGTTATCGCACAAACAATCCGTGGCATTAGGTCCAATCCAGCATACATATATCACTTTCATTGTATAAGAACGTAAAAAATTAATATAGCATTCAATCCACAGATTCACAATCCAAACATTAAAATCGATGGTGATAATTGGATTAATAAGCACAAAGGCGAAGGCATGGATGCAGCAATGATACCATGCAATGACAGTATTAAAACAAACAAGCACAATGGTGATGTTTAAAACTAACGTATGGATAAAGAGACTGAAAGAGAGAGAGAGAGGAAAACTTAAGGCAGCCGTGATGATATAACAGTAACACTCAACATGTGAAAACTCAGCATTTGCAACTGCGGGAGTGAAACGGAATTCCTATAGTTTTTAGGGGTGAAAGCTCCCTTTCCGTCTCTCTCTTTTTCAGACCGTAATCTGGGGGGCGGGGAAGGGGGGGGTTCTTGGCTTGGTGGCAGGGCTTTCTCACCTGGTCTCACTCCTGCCAGCACGGGCAGCGGGTGGTGTGTGAACGCCATGCGAGGGGACCTCTGGGAAGACAGGGCGTTGAAATCAAACTTCCCCGGCTTCTTAAGTGAACCAGGCGAGGACAGTCCTGGTAAAAAATAAAAATATAAAAGAAAAAAATGGGATCAACAAAAAAAAGTGGGGAGGAGAGTAGGGAAAAGAGAGGTGGGTTTAATCAACATTTTTTTTTTTTTTTTACTATGCCACATTTATTTTATTTGTATTAAAGGGGCATTGATTTCGGATGACGGATGCTCGTAATCCATTCCCTGTTAATTTAAATGAGCCAATCAGAGGACTCGATGGTGCTTGATTGCCTCATCACAATTACAAAAGGAAAAAAAAAAGATCAGAGTTCTTTGTTATTCCTGCCGCTGCAATAACTCGTTCCGATAGAGGATTCCCAGCTCCCAACTTTGAAGTAATGGGCCGGGCAGTATTTTACAAGCGCGTCTTCAAAAGGAAAAAAAAAATGGGGGGAAAAATAACCGAAGCCAATATCAAACTCGCCTTTGTTTGAGCGCCAAGGCACATCTGTAGCAATAATAACCTCTAACTGTGCCACTGTATGTTTTGTCTGTCTTCTTTCTCTTTCTTTGGCTTTTCTCTGCCTTTTTCAGGTGCCAGCGCCAAAGGCGGCCACCGTTACAGCCACAGTCAGCGAGTTGCGGTTTTGGCCGCTGCCAGACCCACAGGCTGGCCGCACGAGAAGAGGGCTTCATTCAGAAATAGCACAAAGTGTACAGTATGGACGCAGCAGCTGCTGAGTGCGAAAGACAAGCAGACGGACAGAGGAGACGGTGGGAGGCAGAGAGAGGCGGCAAGCACGTGGGAGACATGAAAATATGCGAGGGAGCGAAGCGAGGGAGAGAGCAAAGCAGAACCTGTGAGAAATGCAGCAGTGTTTTGTTTTTCCAAGCGTTGCTCTGACGACATGTATGAAATCGGAATGTCATAAGATGTTTGCATATGCTTATTATCTGGCGCGCACACATGTAACGGCATAAAAACAGAGCAAAAAAAAATAGACGTTTCTTGCATTGTGGCGTTTCTTCTAATCTTCCTGACGACTGAGTGATATGATAATGTTTGGTCTTGAAAACTTTTTTTTTTCGGGCTCCGGTTTTGTCATCTATTTTTGTGGCTGCTCCGCATCAAACAGGGCATTAAATATGATTCCTCCTCCAGCTGGAGACGTGTGAAAGTGGATGGTAAGTGTGGGGGCGTGCAAAAACCTTCCCTCCCGGTGTGAAAGAGTTAAGTCTCAATCAGGTGGGAGGGAATATGTGTGAACCATTTATGTCTTCGGCAGACATAAATTAAGCGCCCCCCCCCCAACTGTAGCAGGAGTATGTGGGAGTATTGTGCTGTCAGAAACATTCCAAGCATGAAGACAATCTCGCATGCAGCTTCCGACACCAACAGTCCATAGTGATTTCTATGATACTTGAGTGTAAGCTTAAAAAAAAAAGCCTGGGAATGACTCAGATTTGAAAAGAACATTTAGCAGTACATATCGCCTGAATGTCGAAGCTGATGACCAGAAACAATGACTAGACCATGACAACCTCGGATCTTGCTTCTGACACCAAGTACTGGTACAGTAAATCTCCACTGTCAGCATTAAAAAACCCCAAAACAAAACAAAACAAAAAAAAACAAGAAATGTAATTCCAAAATCATTCTAAACTATAGGTGTTGAACTCCAGTCCTTGCGAGCTGGTATCTTGCATGTTTTCCCGGTTTCTCTGATGATTAGCTAATTAGCAAGCTCTAAAGGGGCTTGAAAATAATCCTTATCATTTGAATCTGGTGTGTTTGAGAAAGAAGTTTCCAAAACATCAGGATACCGGCCTATTCCTCAGCCAAGATGTATTACTTGATGTACAGAGGTGCCTTGAGATACAATAGACTTGAACATTGTGACTCATGTTTTTGCTTCAATAGACATTGCACTGCTCCTGGTGTAAATGCCTTAACCACCTGGGGGCGGTATATCAAAGGCAAATGTGTCGAGAGAGATTGTTATCGATAAGCTTATATTCGTCATTTTTGTAGAGAACAATAAATATATCATAACCATGCCCTTTATCTTTTGAAAAACAATGAAAAACTATTTTTAGAATACACATTTTTATAGGTGTGTAGTAAGCAAAAGGAAGCAAAAGAAAAAGTAAGCAAAAGAAAAAGATTAAATAAAAATACCACTGTGTGATGTAAAACTTGATATTTTTTGTTTGATAAAATAATGAAATATAACTAGCAATTATGCTATGTGGCCAAATGATATGCTAATATGAGTTCTGTGTATTGATAGACCATCTTCCATTAAGGATTACTGAAGCAAAAATATGTGGTGATTTTAAATACACAGATTTTAATTCTCTCTGTTTAATATTTATTTGGCCAGTAAACCTCAACTGGAAATGGTGGTTTTAAAAACACAAATTGTAACTCTCTCTCAATTTTATGTTTAGTAAACTTGAACCGGAAATATAAAAAAAACTGCATGTGGCATCTTAGAAAAATTGTTCACTAACTGCCAAAATGCTGCTTGCTGCTACATGAGGTAAAGTCACTACTATCGTGCTTGGATCAAAATAATTTTGCAAGCAAGTGAAAACACCTAACAAAAAAATAGTGTTACTGTGTTACTGTATAGTGTACTGTATCTAAAGGCACAACTGTAATTCACCTACAAGAATTCCCAGTTCGAGCTTTGCCAGAAACTTGTGGCATTTTTGGCAATATCAGAAAGTGCACAAAGACTATGATTTTTTTTTTTTCAGTGAATAGCTGGGATAGGCCCAGAAGGGTGGGGAAAAAAAGGAATAGGTGAATTTATGAACAGTGAACAACTAATGTGTAGGGCATCATTGTAGAGATTTGGTATAGTGATCGATGTTTGATTACCGATAATTTTGTCACTCGCAACAATTTAAAGAAAAAGAGAACATGGGATTTGAAAAGAAAATTGATCAGCATCTATGTGCTTAACATTAAATGGAGTCGATGACCAGAAATCATCATCATAGGGAAGATGGGGAATCCGCTGACGACAGACATCTGGGCCTTTAAAACACCGACGCTACCATCAGGAGGATGTAAAAGAAAATGTCTCAGCACTTCAGAGACGAAGCCGTCTGCCAATCTGGTTCACATGTGCGCTTGTGCCACAACTGCACTCTTTCTCTCCTGGCAAGCGCCGACGTTCCACTGGCAACCAATCAAGCGCTCCCCTGATGACCCTTCTGTCTCTTTGCACTAACAGGCCTGCCACCAGATGCGCCTCCGAAGCACACAGATACACTAATGTACACACATTTTTTAGGGAAAAAAAGAATGACTCTTAGTTTAAACAAGTCAAGAAAAAGTCTGGGAATTGTAATGTTCAAGACCTCATCCACGCATCTATGAGCCTGTCGTATCACTGAAGCAGCGGGGAAAGCTCACCCCGTGTTTGATTTATTTAACAATCTTTTGGAGCTAATATGAAATCATGGTTGTTTTGCATGCCTTACACCCCCTAGGTCCCCCTCCCTCCCGGAGTCCATGTGGAGCAGATGTCTCCGGCATCCTCACGGATCCCAAGGCTATACACATAGTCATTCACCATCTGGGACCACGCTTCAGCTGTGCAAGTGCGTGTCTGTGCGTGGAAATCTATGGTGTGTATCTGAATGTGACAGTGTACGAATGTGGCTGACGGATGTGTGCATGGTACTGGTGATTGAGAGGAAGGAAAGCGCTGCAAATGGACACATCAAGGCACACCTGTCTGAGTGTGCTAGCTTTGTTTTTCTATCCACCTATATGAGCACATGTGTGTGTGTGTTTGCATACATCCACCTGGGAAAATATTCCCGGATGAGTTAGTATTTAGCAGGTGGTATCCTTCGAAAATCGGATACACCCTGTACCAAACTCGCATGGTGTCTAGGATGATTCTCTTTTGTGTACCGACGCTTTTCTTGTTTTCTAGTCTTCTATGATTAGTAGATGATAATCACCAGCAAGGCTTTCTCAACCTGAGTTCTGATATTTTGTCAGTGATATTATATCAATTCAATGCCAATAAGCTGTTCACCTCATTCCGTACTGTTTCTCTCAGATGCACCTCTTCCAGTACGTGTATGTTAATGGCAGATTTTTTCATTCAATTAGATTCCAGCCTCCATCAGCTGTCATATTAATCTAACCTGTCCGGGGCCTTTATGTAGAATCAACAGTGTTGGTTAATGAAACTTCGACTATAGGCTATTCGTACAGTGGACCCCCGCTACATGAAATTAATCTGTTCCGCAGTTAGGATCATAAAGCGACAATAGAAACCAATGGTAAAATAAACGAAGATAAATACAAACTATATAAAAGATTTTTTTTACCTTTGGAGTGACATGACTTGAGCTTGTTACGGCCATATTCCCTAGCGAGGGTAGCATAGCCTAGCCTAGCTTTCTTCGTATTTCTTGATTACCTTCAGGTTAGTTTCCATACTAATCATCTTCTTACTTCTCCCTTTAACACCACTAGAAATCTTGGGACCCATGGCTAACCAATTAAAGTTTGAATTAAGCACTAAAAAGCACAATAAATATGATAATGTAAGCACATTTGTTCCTTGATGTTTCTACTTCTATGCACTTCCTATGGTCTTTCAGTTTGCTCTGTTACATGATATACGAAGCCTGTTGACAGTAATTGAGTTCTTACAGTTTGAGTGAAACATTGTCAGAACATTGTCCATCCTCTCAACCTGTCACATAGAGCTGTTTTCCAAGATTCTAGTTCACAAGTCTCGTGGCCCAGTGTAGTCCTATTAGTTTCCAAATAATGGTTATTATCACTTTTAGTGCCAAGCGTTATATGAAAAGGCAACTCCTATAGTGCCAGTTGATTTTGAGCATTTTGACACATTTTCAGGCCAACAGAATATTCTATTGTTTGACTATATAGACATTGGTACCATATGAAAGATTGGATTGAATTGTTTACTTAGGGTTAGGGTTTTTTTTTTTTTGTAGCATGTCAAACATTTCAACAGTCCTTCCCTTGGACAAAACATGAAAAAAAACGCTAAAAATGTGTTTTTGATGGCAAAATAACAGTTTGCGTATGTATATAACTACAGTGCTCAGTTGACATCATATTAAGGGGAGCGCTGGCCACGAGTGTTGTCTAGCCATTCATTTAAAATCAATAAAAGTAGAATTTTTCTAAGTATTTCCACGACGATGATTCTCGTCTATGGGACTGAACGAGTTAGTGGTGGGAATCTTTGACTGTCTTACAATTTGATTTGATTTTGATTTTTTATTGTGATATTTGGAGTGATTAAAGTTTAATGCATAGTTTGCAATGTCCAACTGCATTTGAATTCAGAAAGTCGTTAGCAGATACAACCAATGTGGGAGATTGTGCCTAATCATACAACGACAGCATAATTGATCAGAGGTTTCTTGGCACCCTTAATCAACAACTGAATATGATTTTTTTAAGGCAGTGCATTGAGGTTGATAGCTATGCGTTTGCAGTAAAGACTCGTGAACACAAACATTACTGCAAGAACCGACAACAAAATAAAAATTCACGAATTCACGAATTTCTGTACTCAAATGCAGAGAGCAACTGGTTTCTCTCAGGAGCAAGGAGATAATTTGTCGGTGAGCTGGCTACCACGCCAGGGTTTACACTGACTCTTGCCCAGCTGCTGGGATAGGCTCCAACTCGTCCATGACCAAAGAGGACAAGCACAAAAGAAAACGGGACGAATTTATGAATTCCCATGGTCTAAAAGTTAAAATTTTTATAATTATATATAAGTTATAATTGTATTTATAATTTTTGAATTTTTGAATGCAAAAAAACTTTCTCCAACTCAGATCAATAACTTTGCAGATTTATCTGTATGTAATATTGTAGAATAGAAAATGTATAATAGCCTAGTTTTCTAACTTGATTTGAGCTAGCTCCTGCAATAAGGAGGCTGGTATTTGGCATACAGTAAGTGGTTTCCACATCTTTATTCTGCCGACTCATTCACAAGACAGCAAGCTGCACTATGGACCCCAGGAGGCAACACACAGACAAGTTAGACAGACCATAGTGAGCAAGAAGTAGGAAATTGATAGGAGGTGATGCTCTGGGGCGCAAAGACATACAGCCAAGGTTGCTGCTGCTGCTGTGGCCCTGATGAGCAGCAGTCTTAATTACATCTCCAGCTAAGTGGAGCAGGAGCATTGGAGCAGCCGCTGAGGCTCCGGTGATAAACCTAACCATCGCTTTTGGCTACGTCCCTCCCCAGAGTCCTTCCTGCTGTACATATTTTCAATTAGACAGAAGGGAGACTGCAATGGAGGGCGGAAGGGAGTGCAGGAGGAAGGGTTTTACACCTCTGATCCGCAGACGGTAAGCGTCTTAATGAGGGATTTCAAGCCAGGGGAGGGATGGCGAGACAGAGAGGTGAAGGCAAGGCGGGCACCTGAACACCTGCAGGGGCGGGGAGCATGGTAAGCATGGGCGTTTCGATGTGTGAACGTCTGCCTACGGAGGGGGTGTAAAGTGGGCGAGCGGCAGAGGGGCATCTGTGCAGGCACACATTATGCACGTGTGTGTGTGCGCGAAGACACGGAACCTGTGGAGGTCTCTTTATACATGACTGAGTCACTAAGCATGCTCAAACCTATGCATGTGTGTTTACTGGTGTTTTTTTTATGCATGGTGACATCTGTTGGTTAACATGACACTGGGAGGGCAGGCAGGACTTTGGAGAGAAAGCCAGGGAATTCAAGTGAGCTATGCATATGTGACAAAGAATGTCAAACTTCATGCGGATAATCCTGGAAAATCCTGCCACTTAACCACAGAGAATGGGGGGGGTGGATAATCAGCAGGGTATAGTTCTAATATCCATAACTTCAAATAATACTCTTTTCCCCTTTCATTGACCTTACATACAAACATACAGATATATATATATATATATATATATATATATATATATATATATATATATATATATATATATATATATATATATATATATATATATATAGACACAGAGCAAGGAATGTGCTAATAAGAATCAAATATGTAAGTGTAATCAATGTTGTTCTAACCATGGTAAGGAAACTGCACGCCTTCGTTTTCATGTTTTATCTTCCTCTCCTGCACACTGGCCAAATGGTGCTGCACTGAAAGTGGAGAAGGGTATTGTTAACAATGAGATAGGGAAGAGAGAGCGAGTGAGACAGCAGATGAGGGGAAAGTGGAGAGGGTTAAGAGTGAGCATTACGTTTCATGGCTTGTGATCATGAACATGTACTTATTATGTCATTATATGTTATCACGAGGGGTAGCAGCTTTACTGGATTGCTGGGTGGGAGGGGTGGAACTAATGAGAAGGATGATGTACATAGCAGATCACAGTACTGGTCGTGGATACTATCAAAACAAGGGATACATTACAGTAAAGACTTTAATGAAAATCTTCTTGATGTCTGGAGCTATTTATTATGGCTTTCATCACCATTCAGCCAGCACAAAAAGTTGTGAAAGGAAAGGGTGGAAGAAACTGGAGGTTGTAGTAACTTATTTACACAGCGTTTACTTTGGGAAAATATGTTAAAATTATAAGCTATGAATCGAAAGCAACTCTGACTGTGAGATTGACATTTTTTAAACATTGACATGCATATGAGTACAGTCTTTATTTTTGGCAACATGTTGTCATCAGATTTTTCCCTATTATTTGAGTTTGAAAAGATAGGGCGGGCGGGTGAGTGACGTGTCAGCCAATGAGAGTGTAGACTTGGCTTGCTGCTAACAGGGGGCTGAGTGACTCAGCGTGAGTTGGAGCAAACGGGATGGGCGAGTGTCAATACCAGACATAAGAGTCGCACCAATATCAGCCTAATTTGATGGTT
Organism: Hippichthys cyanospilos; assembly: GCF_059441005.1. Lineage (NCBI taxonomy): Eukaryota > Metazoa > Chordata > Actinopteri > Syngnathiformes > Syngnathidae > Hippichthys > Hippichthys cyanospilos. The sequence goes on along the minus strand of NC_142375.1, from coordinate 10,445,751 downwards.
TAGGGTAAAGATGCTGATACCACCCACCAATATTTAAAGCCAATTTGACATGGAATAAGCCCTTGTTGCCAAGGTGCTAAACTATGGCGATTTGATATGTTGGTGTCTCATCATGCACGTCAGAAACAATGACATTTGCCATTGTATTAACTGAAATTGTAGTGGAATTGGTAGTCAGTATTAGGGAGTAAATACTTCCACTTATACTGGTATTGACAGGAAAGAAAACATCCCTAGTCCCTACTCTACCTGTCACAGACGGTTGGAGTATTTCTATTTTCTCTGTTGTCTCTGTTTCTTTTTTTTTTTTTTTGTTATACACAATGCATACAGTACGTGTGCAGGGTGTATTACGTTGGAGTAAATGCAGGGGTTAGATAGAGGGATCTGTTAGTGTTCTGGCGATGGTGGATAGGGGTGGGGCTAGGGCGGGACAGTGTGACGAATGGTGATGCTTGCTTTGCTGGTGAGGGACGTGTGAGGTGTTGGCGAGGTGGTACCTGCATCCATGTCATTGGGCCACGCGCTGGATTGAGAGGAGCTGGCAGCGGGCGAGCGTCCGGGATAGAAAACATCATCTGTGGGGCTCTCCATCTCACTGTCGTCTAATGACTTCCTCTTGGTGGAGCTGGTGGAGAAGATATGTGGAGGGAGAGAAAAACATTTGTACTGATCTGAATGTTAAGACTGAGGTCCTAACAAATGTTAGATCACACCCCTCAAAACACAATGTATGAAAACTACAAATGATACACAATTAGAAAGTGGTGGCATAAACAGATTAGCTTCCTGGATGAATGTGTTTGTGTGTGTGTGTGTGTGTGTGTGTGTGTGTGTTTTTATTTAGCAAGATAGTAGTAGTTGTATGTCTGTGTTTTTTTTTTAACTACCTCCGCGGAAGGTTTGCGTACAGTTCCACCTCTGACCTAAAGTGACGGCAAGAAGTCAGAAGAGAGGAAGGACGAATTAAAGAAAGAAAAAGAGGAAAAGCAGAAAGAGTAATTGCATGATTAGAACACCACTTTTACACTGCACAGTACCAACTCAGAAATGGACAAAAACATCTTTATCATCAGTCAAAACGTTTTGTGAACAATAACGTAGCTTCTGCGGTAATTAACCATAAAAGGTTAATCTAAGGGGCAGCAAAAAGGAAAGCATTACAAAAAAAAACCATATACCCTGCTCTCATTTTTAAAATGTAATATCATGTAAAATAAACACATATTTGTTTACATAAATGCTTCTCGCCATGAGCAGAAGATGAAATCGCTTCAAGAAGTCAGTAACTTCAGCGACAACAACATTTTTGTTTTGAATTGACTTAAAGTGTAACTCCGAGATGGATATCAGAAAGTTATTTGCTGTAGCAGGGATGAAGCAGCAAGGAATGAGGAAGTTAAATGAAGTCCTAGCTAGCTAGGCAACATAAGTCTCTCTGAAATTCATGCTAAGTTTACTAATGTTATTCCTTGAGTCAAGCCAACTATATTAATTTGCTCTATGAGCTGTCGGGGGGATTTGCAGTTAGTTTCGACAGCATGAAACGATGATCATTTTGAGAACGCAGCATTAAGCTTGTGTTAGTTGAGAGCTGTAGCGTCTGGATCAGGAGCATCTGGATCAGGGGTGTCAAACGGTTCTGGCCCCCAAATGGGTTTAATGCAAATCTATATTAACTTTTGTCTTGACTTTACATAAAAATGAAATTAAATTTACAATAATTCAAAATTATATCTAAGGTATTGATCTTGTAAATATTCCTGCTTTTTCTTGAAAATTAAAGTACAGTATTATGTCTTCACTTTTCAAAAATGCATATACTGAATTATTTAAAATTTAGACTTTTTTCTCATAAGTCTACTTTATTTATGATACAATACTATAATTTGGGAAAATATACACTGAAAAAAAACTCTGCTGGAGTTACAGTAGGTAAGAAAAAGTAAAAACATTTGTCCACATTCAAATAATGTCCCACCAATGTTGGTAAAACACGATTTGAATAATGTAACCAGTGTGAAAATCTCCATTTTTCCAAGTCAATATTTTTTTTTCAGTGCATAATAATTATTTTTCATTGGTAAGATTAGTATGGGGTCTTTGAAAAAATGTCACCCCTGTCAGTGGTCCCTTGCCTGGACCCAAAACTGAGAAAGTTTTGAGATCTCCTGGAGTAGGTAGTGTGCAGTGGAAAGGAGCAAAAGAGGTGAACATCTAACAGAAAGAAAAGCACAGTCAAAGGGTTGTTAAGGACAAAGGCTGAAGAAAAGGAGTAAATGGTTAATAGTCCAAACCAAAACAGGCGACATCAAGGACGTATCATTTTACAGTGGTGCCTTGATATATGAGCCATTCATCAGCCTATGTTTTGCTTTGACTTGAGAGTGCAGACTTGTGATGTAACAGTTTACTGAAATCACTTAACAAACAACAAGCAGCTGTTTGGCCAACATAATTAGTGAATCAAAAAAGAAAGACTCCGGTTGTTTATTGGCCCTTCCGACTGAAGGTTACTGTCAGTGTAAATATTAAGTAAAACAAAAGGAATTAAAGGTACATTACATTGAGTATTGAAAACAACCACATAATGAACATTAACATACAAAGCAAAACAACACACAATAGGTAATGATTAGCATAGCTGTCCTTAGCATAGATGTAAGAAAACGGTGCTTCTGTAGATTTAAAAAAAAAAAATCACAATACTCACAAATGTACATTCTTTTACCTCCGTTAAGAAAGACTAAAAAAAACGCTATTTCTGTATTGACGAGCCGAGAGTAGAGCGAGGTGAGTACAGCATAGCACCGGTCTCCAACCATTGGGCTGTGGCGCCCATTTGGGACCAGGGTGCAAGCGGAAACCAGCCCAAAAAACAACCAACCGAAAAAAAAAACCTTTGGTTTGCCAGTCAAAGTGAACAAAATTCATCCATCCATGATCTGTATCTTAGGTTGCTGGCTTGATGGTGCCTATCCCAGCATCCTTTGGCCAATCGCAGGGCACACAGAGAGAAACAAAAATTCACGCACCCAATCACACATAAGGACAATTTAGTGTCAAATACACCTGCCATGCATGCTTTCGGAATGTGGGAGGAAGCCAGCATGGCTGGAAAGAACCCACACATGCTCGGGGAGAAAATCCTCCACTAAATAAAAAAGAAGCTGTAACCAATACATAATAGTTCGAATGAATCAAAACCGAACGTACGGCTAAACGTGCAACTGATGGCCATCCATGACTTGGCGTTATCTTCCAAAGATGAAGCTGTTTTGACAAGAGTTCCTTCCCATTGCTTGTGTGACAATATCGAAGGGGAGAAAATAGAAAATGAAAAGGTTGTGCAGGTATGTCGGCAAAAAACTGTGCAAGATACTAAACTGTTGAATCATTTGATGAAGCAGCACCCAAGTGATGATGGGAACGCATGAAAATGCGTGCGAAGCCTATCCACGTACACATTAGCTAGCAGCTTAGCCCTTACTACTGTAAGTAGAGGTTCAGTCACCTGACCAATTTTTGTATGTTTTCTCTTTTTGGTATTGGTGTGGTTGATTTCATTTTATTTTATTGAGTATAAGTGTTTCACATTAAAACGTGTAGGGTCAAAGAAGGAATTATACTTGCAATTCAAGGCACCACTGTACAATATTTTCACACTCGTACAGTCATTGATAGAGAGAGAGAGAGAATTTTAATATTGGGACCTAAGGTTTAGTCACTGGATTTTGAGAATCTGGTACACCTCCTTCACGTACCTGGTGGAGGGAGGGGAGGTGAGGGAACGTCGCCCTACGGCCACCTGGTTGATGTTGTAGTAGCTGGGACTGCTGTCCAGGTCGGCCAATGAGAAGTTAGGGCCTGACGCCGTGGCAACCGGAGCTAACGAGTAAGAAAACAAAGAAAGATAATGAGAAAATGTATGCACACGTGAGAGGTGATGATATCAATACGTCTGTCAATAATTGGGCTGAAATGCAATGAAGTATTTTATTTTATTTTTTTTTTACTTCTGCCAAGCAGTTCATGTTTTAATTGACAAAATTCATGTTAGGTTTTCAAGGGGTGGTGCTTAGGTCAAGGAAAAACACATTTAATTTTGGTGCAGCTCCAAATCAAGGTTTGATTCTTTCTTCTAAAATTACGAGACATATTTGGACATTTTTCTTCATTTCCAAGTGAGTAACCGATGAATATTAATGGAATAATTCAGGCATATGCATGAGGGTGGGTATGTAGGTGTATGTTGGGGGTGATCCAAATTGGAATTTGGCAGCAATCTGTTAAGTACTAATTTATTTTTTCCCTTCTTTTTATCTATTTATGTGTTTGTTTTTAAAAGTTGTTGTACTTACTCTGTGACACTCTGACGAGCTCAGCTACGTTCCAAACCCCTGAGGTGACAAAGCAGTCTTGGAAACTCAGGTGTCCTGTGGGGGGAAATAGACTTTGATTCGAACATTCAAATAAGAAAAAAAAAGAATCACGGGATTTTCTCACCTGAGACAACTATTTGGAAATCAACATGCGTGGTCGCAATATGGAACATAATAAAGTGAGGATATAAAAAATGACCCACTCCTTCTGAAATGCAAGGCTTTTGTGAGACAGTAAAATGAGGCCAAAAAATTTTTGATGTACCATCAGAGTAACCACTACAACTCAATGGAATTATTTGCTTTAATCTTTTTGAGAGAGGAAGTGAAAATCAACCAAGTGAGATAATGTATTGCAAAAGTGTGCACACCCCAAGTGTATTTTTTATCCATCTCAGGGGGATTGAACATGAAATTGCCAGACTGCTTAAGGGCTCTGCTTACAAAAGACATGTGAGCAAATTCCCCCAAAAAGGTGAGCTCTTATTGGTCATTACATAATCAACTTTGATGTCATTTTCAGTCAACAACAAGTGGCGAAATGGCCGTTAAAAAACAGATGGATTTTGTTGCTTAATTCATGTTGCACAAATGCAATATTACTCAGAATACTGTGTTTTTCCAATTAGGGGAGCATAGAACAAAACAGCAAAGCCCTTTAAAGTACCTGTGATAAATCCTTCTAAAGTTAAGCTGATCTCAAATATTTTCTGACATTTGCTCATCTTTTTAGCATTTGCGTAAAAGTTTGGAGCTAATAATTCTATCATCTTAAGCAAGCAAAACAAAAAGCCTCAAAGCACAATGCCTTCTTACCAATGTTTCACTGTAGACACTATTTGATTACTATTTGTCATAAAAGCGGAATAACTAAATGAATGTTCTGAACGTTTTAAAATGCCAGTATTGTTCATTTTTAGCGAACAAACTAGTGCTACCCCTACTTACAAGTGCACTTGCCACATGCTTCCAGATGAGATTAGTCATTTTTCTTAGTGTGTGCTTACCATTGGGTGGTGGTTTAATGTCTGTGTCTCCCTGTTGGCTGGAGCTGTCTGATTGTCCGGATTCTGCACAAAAACGGAGACAGGAAGAGAAACCTTTACTATTTGTACGATCTTTCTTTAATTACTGTACCGTTAAGTGCTGTTTATAGTCACACACAGTAGCCATAAGCCTAACTGTGATTAGCGAGGTGTAGAAGTAACAAGCTAAATTTACAGTATGTGCTAAGTTATGTTATACATGTGTTAGAGAAGTCACGCATTTTTGTTAAAGTGTGACATTTTTTCATATCCTGGAAAACTCGCTCCCATCTTCCCGCTGAGTAAAGGTGCAACGATTTACAGAGTGCTGTTACGCCAATAAGTATCTAACTACGTAATCATATCTCGTGCCCTAATCCTATTTAATACCTTCTTGCTGGTAGGGATTTAGTCTGCATAAACAGAGCACCTTACGCACACACATACACACTCTTTCTCTCGCATATGAACGCACACCCACATGAGCATGTGCACTCGCAATCTGTTTCTTTCTCTAATTTCTGTTTCATTGCCGCAAAAACAGACTCTGGAAAACAGCTGACCACGGGAGTCTGGCTGTGCCCGAGGATTTGAGGCAGAGCGCATTTTAGTCGCAGGAAAACTATTCCCCATGGGGGCAGACAAGCAACACTAATCTGTGTACACATGCACATTTGTGCACACCTGTTATGAATGGCCTATGAATGCAATCGGCTTCACTCACACGAGCGGTTAGCCGCAAACGAAAGGCCTTGGCAACAAAGGGACAAAATTAGGAATGGAGACTTTGACGTGTCAAAAGAGAGCATCGTCTTTTTGTTGTCCAGGTATTTGTCATCTGCGTGACAGCATTCAGATTCATAGCTTTGTAGTGGTTGCAAAAGTACTTACACTTCAAGTACAGGCACATAGTTAGGTAAAAGTAAAAGGACTCATCCTCCTAATCCTTCAATACAAAGTGTAAAAATGTTGAAATGTACTAATGTAAATAATATTACATATATTTTTTAACTTGAATATAATAATATGCTTGTATGTATATATATATATATATATATATATATATATATATATATATATATATATATATATATATATATATATATATATATATATATATATATGTGCTGATTTTATTACAAAAATTTTGTAGCTGTGTCAAACAACTCCATTAAACAAGGCCATTAACTGTGAATATCAGTGAATATTGCTTCTCCCACTCTCTTCTTCCAAGTCACTGCCATTTCTGTATGTCCGTTTGTAAGACTCTGCAATCTCAATCAATTAAGCTGACTTAACCTCTCTTTATTTACATGTTTTTGTCACACCGTTTTCTGTAAAAAAGGAACAAGGCTGTTTTGACAAAGCAAGAAAAGAATTCTCTTCTTGCATTGTCAAAATAGCCTTGTTACTAATCAAGATTTGAACTGCTCATAATTTGTGATTAAAAATAAATAAATAAATAAATAAATAAGAAGAACCGATCACCAATAAACCCTAAAAATACTCATAAACACACTGATCAACATTCAGCACAGGGAAAATGGGGTGTGGGCAACCTGACAAAAATAATCAAATTTAAAAAGAGGGAAAAAAAATCTGACTGCGCTGAGAAACTTTGGTTTATTAACAATAAAAGTGTGCTGTCCCTGGAACGAACAACGTTACATGCGGCATTGACCGATCGGCAAATTACAGCGTTGCAAACCGACTGCCAAATTTTTGCATACAATGCCAAATAGAAGCCCATTCAATCGTGATCATCTAGATATCCGTTTTCAACCTCAAGGGATTGAAACATTAATGTCTTCAGAAAACAAATTCTGAAGCAGAGTACAGATATTTGTCATGTACCTGAGTAAAGGTGAGGGTGGGTGTGTGCCTGAACACTATCTGTGGTTAATTCAGACCAAAGTTGCTAGCAAGCGAGCTAAAGGAGGTGTTTATCCACAGGCTGTAGGTGATAACAGAACACATAGACTCCTGCCAGCAGCACTTGCCATGCAGCCGCTCTAAGCCACAAGATTAGCCTAGTGAGCAGAAAAAATAACAGGCCTGTCTCGCAGCCTATGAAGAGACGGAGTGCAGAAAGGCAAAGACGAGACCTCCCTTTCTGCTTGCTCCTCTCATGCAGAATCCCTCACTCGTCGCCGTCGCTCCATCGCGGGCCGCATGTAATCCTGGCAGCCATCTTAGAGCTTGGCAGCCATCTTAGTGTTGGCGGTCGCTCCGCATTCCAGGTAACTGACGGCACTGGCTTCCAACGCATGAGGCTGCGCGCGCACCCAGATACATTGAGCCCCTCGTAGACGGACAAACACTCGAGAGTAAACATTAGAGTGCCAATAAAAACTGTTGGGAAAAACAACCCGACTTCACTGGACTTTTACCGGCGTGTAGTATTTCGCCGCAGGGCTCGAGAATATTACAAACGCTCCATTTCTCGCACAGTCTAACACTGGTTGGAAGACTCAGCAGCAACTGTATACAGAGTGTGCTGTGAGCCTGAGGCGTCTGTGTGTGTGTGTTTGTGCATGTTTAGATTCCCAAAACCACAATTACCCTTTACAATTAGCCAGCTGCAAAAATGATGCAGCTCTACATCGCTACCATAACTTATCAATTTCACTGGAAAGCAACACAGCGATCAAACTGTTGGGTTGAGAAAATGAAACACGGGAGGTCCGCTGTTTATCACGACTGGGCCAGTTATCCTATAACAGCCACAACCCGTCTATACTTGCAGCAAGCCCTTTATCTTGCCGCCCCAGACCCCTAAAGCTCTGGCCTGAGCACCTCCAATCAGAGCTCTGCAGGCCCCTTGGACGCCCCTCGACCTCAAGTAATCCCGCAACACTAACGTCAAACCTTTCAGCTTCACGCGTAGTCCCTCTCAGCCAAAACAGTCAAATTAGGACAGAGGAACTCTGTCATTGCAGGGTCGCCTGAGGTTACTTATGAGCTAGATATGAACGTTGGGCCATAAACATTGACATTACTTAAACTGTCACGTCAAGATGTCTTGAGCCCCAACTTGACTTGAGAGTGAATCACGAGTTGAATTGTGACTTTGTGACCATAAGTCTGAATAATACACCAAGCTCGCCAATTAGTTTCGGATCTTCAATATCGGTAGAGTAATGTCGAGTGCAACATGTTTTAACACTCATTTCATTTCTCAGGCGATCACTATACTTCGGTGGCATATGACACGTGAAAAAAAAAATGTTAGGGGATGAAATTGTAATTTTCCCTGGCACACCTGATCATCTCTGACAGCCGCAAAGTCACGTGTGTGGTGCTGTCATGGTATGAGGTGTAATTGACTAAAAAGATTGAACATAAAAGAGAATTCTGTATTTGTTAAGTCTCCTCTATACTATTTACACAACTATAGATATAACTGCCTCTCCAGATGACTATGAGAACTTCCAAACCATCTCACCCCTCTTATTTCTCACGGTAGTTAATGTAGGATGGCAAGCTGCTCAACATTCCCTACAGGCTGGTGTAGAAGGTTCTACAGACTACTGTACCTCCCACTGTCAACGCTCACATATTTCTGTGGCTTTTTGCTTTATCAGTTCCATCTGTAGTGCATTTTCCTCCGCATCCCATTTTGCCATGTGCGACAGACATATGGTCCTCTCTAAGCGCTTCCAGCCCTGTCGTTTTATGAGACTCAAATAATAACTCCTAAACCAGGCCTACATCTTTCCACTTGCCACGACTTGCTGCAACGTGGATTTTGAATTGAAATAAACTTCTTTTTTACCATGACAATATTTATTAGCGGAATGTTAAGCTTGGCTAATTGACCTCTTGACTTTTGCTGTTAAATAAAGGGTGTGCGAGGTCAGATCAAGAGAGACCAGCAGACAGACAGCAAAATGCCAAAATGGAGTTCTGAAGGAGGAAAAACATTATAGATGACAATTCACTGAAATGAGTTTGGCAATTTTTGTACCAATATCGACTACTAGGGATGCAGGGAGACACAAATCTCACAAGACGTGATGTCTCACAAGGTTGACACCATGAGAACAAGATGAAAGGATATTTTGCAAAATTGGTCATAGAAAATAATGGCCCATGTAAATTTTTCAAAATAATTTCTTTTTACTACAAAGACCGCAGGAAAATGAATAATTTAGCATTAGCAAATATAAACATGAACTTTTGGTACAGGCTCATTTTTCAGCTGCATATTTTAACAACACACATGCAGTTTGTATTAGCTGCGGCGGTTGGCATATTTTTTAGCGTTTTTGTAAACTTCCTTTCCTGTTGATATTTTGGTTTTCCCAATGAAAAAAGAGAGGACAGACAGCGTCTAAAGACTGCGAAAACATAATGAGCTGTGTGCATTTTGTCAAACTATTCATTAAGAGAAAAGCTCTCAGCTGCTGCTGACAAATAAACCTGAAGGAAAGTGACTCTTCCGTTTATGTTTATGTTTATGTCAAAAAAGCATTTCGAAATACACTTTTGTCTCTTTATGATGAATAAAACAAGTACAAGTAGGTTAGTCATTTTTTTAGTAACTTCATTACTCAAGTCAATTTTAATTTTCAAATTTCTCAAATTTTGCGACATTTTTAAGGAGAAATGTAAATGAGATCATAAAAAAAGCGACTGGGTGAGCAGCCGTAACAACAGCTCAAATAATTATCCTCTTTGTGTATTTTCCAAAAATTTTTCTTCTCCCATTCTAACTCTTTTTGGGCTATTTTCTTCATTACTCCTATTTACAAAGCGCTACAATTCCTCCCTTATTTCACACTTTGCTTCCTTTTTGCATTGCACTGAGCCATTTGCACTCTTGAAGTGTTTTGGCTGTGGTATTTTATTGATTGAAGAACACTGATGTTATACACCTTCAGCAATTGTCTACAAATGCAAGGAGCTTCAATGTGTTTCCATCCTAACTCATCTTGAAGCAAATGTGAGTGACAGTATTTATGCTGTGATAGAGGAATTGCAATTTCAACACCGTGGCCACAGACATCTATGACTTCAGCACCCTCAAACTGGTCACTGAAGACTTCAGTCATAGACCTTTCCTTCATCTGATGACATTTTCACACAACATGTACACAAAAAGGGAATATAATTGAATGCCAATGCTAAATAACAAAATAAACGAATGTCTTTCATATTTTGATTAGAAATGAGTATTTTATATACTTATTTTCATTGTATTATTATTTTTTATGACTGTCTTTTATATTTTATGTGCAGCAATTTGTTACAGCTGTGGGTTGTTGTGAAAGTAGTTGACTAGTAAAGCTGAGTTCAGAATTAAAGATATTAGGGGTGTTACAGGGCTTTAGGCTGCCATTTTATGAAAATAACCTGTCAATTTGTTTTCATTTAATTGATGAATCCGATGAAAAAAATACATTCTATGTAATATGTAAATTTCCTGTGCAATGTTACGGACGTTACACTGCTTACACAATGGACTGTAGTTAAGTGTAGGCTCCAAAGTATGAGTAGCAGGTGATTTTTTTTTTTTTTTTTTTGTGATTTGACTGTTGATCAACATACTCCATTTACATACTCATCGGCAAGTCATGATTACTGATTGGTGCCCAGTAAAATACATTTTTGCATATTAAAAATTCCAACATTTAGTATAATTCGTAGCAGTAATTACACATTGATCATTATAAGTTATGCTTTTGAGTTTAATAAACGTCATCAAACACTGCTTTTTATTAGTGAGTGAGATATGCAGTGATTATATTTAACATTTTGTCATTGAGATTGGACACCTACAATGTTGGTATGTAAGGCTTGGTGAGAAAACAATAATTTGTCCAATTTGGTCATTTCACTTTGTCTCTGTCGCGATGTGTTGCTTCTTTCTGTGGCTTTCTTTGGAAAAAGCACATCACCCGTGTCCCCACTTTTCCATCAGCGCCTCCTCCTCCACGCTGCTCTTCTCCTCCCCAAAACACAGGATCACGCAGTACAGCCTCCCAATTGGGTTTCGCTTAAGAGGTTTATCGGTATGTTGCTAAACATTCTGACCTTTTTTTAATCTTTAATGCGCTTAAAATGTTCCAAAACCTCCTAATCCCCCTGGTTATCCCACACAGATGTTCACTCCGCTCTTTTATTGAATAATATTTCATTATTTTTCTTTTAACATATATGTATTTTCTCATAGATACACATTTTGTTCAACCGTATCTAATACAGAAGCAAATATCGCAGTTTTCTGTTGCTGTAATGCATAACGCATACATTTTACTGAGCCAAACCAGATGTGTGAATGTGACTCATTTATAAAAAAAAAAAAAAAAAAGGTTTGAATGACTAATTTTAAAAACACTCTTAACAGTCTAGTTTTTGTAAGTGCTCTGCGTACATATGGATATTCATGTGAATCTATTAGCGTATGGATGTATGCATTTGTGTGACTGTGCCACTCACAGCCAGGCAAACCGTTTGGCGAGGTGTGTATGCCTGTGCGCGTGTGTGTGTGTGTGTGTGTGTGTGTGTGTGTATAGCAGGTGTGCCAGGCTGCCTTGCGCAGCTTGCTGCCCATCTGTGCTCCCGTCTGTGTGCCGCCTGCGCCCACGCTTTGCCAACAGCGCCACACCACAGCAAGAAGACCCAGGAGAGAGGGATGCTGAGAGATGAGGGGGGGAGCAGAGGAGGTGGGAGAAAAGGGGGATTACAAGGAAGCTAGGAAAAAGGAAAGAGAAAGAAAGTGGGAGGGGGATTGGCGTAGGGGTTAAGGGTCCAGAGAGTATACATGAACTTGCAGGGAATGGGAGGCGTGTGATGGCGGGTTGCTCAGTGGAGGTTTTAGGGTGTTGGGGGTGTATCGTGGCTGGCTGGATGCCCATACATGCCCCCCTTTCATTATCGCGCTTCACTCCTTCCTGTCCGGCCCTCCCTCTCTTGATTCATCTGCCTATCTGTCATCTACAATGTAAAACAAACAAAAAAAAAAAAAACCTCACTAACAAATATTGGGCCTCTGGTCTTCCTCATGGTGTTGGTCAAGTGTGCCACTCAGGTGTGAGTAACATTTCTGCAATAATGCCAAACATCACCCCATAAAAGATGACAAGTATAGATCTTGGACAAAAAACAGATTAAAAAAATGTTAAGTATTGTTGCTAATACCTAAATTCATTTTTACCTTGTGTATGAATGTACATAATATTTATGAACAGTGAACTATGAATATGATCTATGAATCATAAGGTTGGCTTGGGCACATGAAAAACAGATCTAGTCTAGGGAAGGTCTAAGTCATTGATTGCCTGGATCTAGAAATGCTTCCCCCTCCGTTTTTGGGAAGAAAAAAAATAGGTATTAATGTGTAAAAAACAAAACAAAAATGCTGCTTGTTGTTGGATCAGTCATCAGGCTGTACTACGATTACCTTGTTAAATCAATTATAAACTTGATTTTCACATGGGCCATGATTATAGGATATTGTTTGAATTCAGTTAAAATTATCTTAAGTTATCCCACATGCACTTTGCAGAACAAGAGTATACGGAAGAAGAGGGTGACTTAAAGTGCATAGCGCTACAATAGAAAATATGAAAAAGAATGACCATCTTCCACAGGTTAACAACATCTGGTCGTAAAGTCAACGAGTTCATCTTTGGGCCAAGCTGTACTTTTTAAGCAAGTTCTGTTAACATCACAAAGTATACAATATATATATCAGCTCAAAAAGCTGATGTGACATGACTAAAATATACTTACTGATGAAAATATTGGTTCCTATATTAGTAACTTGGGTCATTCCTATTCAGAACAGTCTTCATTTGTAGAAACCTATTGTGCTGCATGTGTGTGTGTATACATGGCTGGGGGCCCCAGCACAGTTCATGACCCCGCCTAACAAAGTGTGAAAGTCCCCCCGCCGAGTTGATACTGATATAACTGTCCCCTAAGTGGTGTTGACACCGGCATTATTACCCTGTCAACCTCCATATCTCCTCAGCTTAAAGGAGTCAACCGGGACAGGGGCCCAAAACATGTTAAGGCCCCGTGTCTCGGCACGGTCCTGCTCCGGCCCAAATAAATATTGCAACACAAAGGCCGGAAAGGAAAAGAGTAAGAGGAAGACGGGAAGGAAAGGGGGAGTATACAGTACTGTACTTTCACTGCTACCTATCAGTGCTTGTTTGATGCAAACAACTGCAACACAGGCTGAAGGTGTGGCTGCAGTGAGGGGTTATTCCCACCAGGTGGCGATTTCCTGGCATGGGACTCCATGGTGAAATGCAAATAAGGAACAAGGCCTTGGGCCAGACTCCTGGGCTAGCTCAGACTTCACTCTCTCCACTAGAGAGAGAAGCAAACCCGCCACAGAGACTAAAGACAAAGACATGAGAAGGCAAGGACATGTGAAGAACAGAGCGGTGAATGTTAGCGAGATAGAGTTTATCCCCCACTGCATTTTGCTCTGCGATAGCAAGAGCCAACAGTGAGGTCCAAACACTAACACAGTCAGAGGGAAAGCTAAACATTCAAAGGGTGCACATTAACAAACAAGACCGAGGCAGGTGCTTGCATGTAAAAAGGAATTTCAAAAGTTCAATAATTACACAAAATTTAAGTTGGGAAAGTCCTAAAATCAAAGTCAAATGCCCTTGTGGAAACCAGTGCTGTCAGGAGATTAAAAGAAAAATGCTCAACCAGAAGATTAAAAGATCAATATACAATATTAATATACATATTTTTGCAATGGCTCACCACATTAGCGTTAATGTTGCTGTCGTTAGCTGTAGCTGCAGTTGCAGCTGGGTGCTTTGCATTTAGGTGGTAGCTTGAGCTGCTTCTGGGGTAAACAAAAGGTGCCTTCAGGGTATTTAATATTTTTTGATACATTTACAACACAGAAGACTCACATTTAATACCGCTTTCATGTCTTTCTTTTGCCATTCCATTCACAATGAGAGTCTATCAGGTGATGTCAAACATAATGACGACTAATCAGTGTCCAGCGTGTGATTGACCTTTGTTCCAACCCCAAAAAACAAGCAGAAGAAGCCCAATCAATGCAACACGGTTCTAATCAGCATGCAGAAAACTTAGTTATATATTAAAAATGAGATCAACATGGTTAAAAAACATGCTTTAACTATGACTGCAATTAATCGATCACAATTAATCTCTTTGTATGACAGCATCGTGGAAACCAACCAAAACTTTGCATCAGTGTGACGCACAGCTCTGTCTTGGCAGTGCAATGCATTATGGTTAAAATGAAAAAAAAAAAGAGAAAAAGTATTAATATTGACCCATTTTGTTCAAAAGGCAAAATATTTGTCCAGAGTTGGTCAAGCCTTTTCATGGGGAGGCCATGAACCAAATAAGTGACAAAAACCGATGATAATAAGAAAAACATTAGAAATGAAAACAATTAAAATGTAAAAACTTCCAGTGAAGTTACCATAAGTTGCATAATGGTAAGAGTCAGTCACCAAGTTCACTATTGATTCTGAATGTTAACACTTTACTAGTAAAGTTAACATATAATTTATAACAGTAACTGTTTGACTGGAAAAGATCATTTTTATCTTTTCAACTGGGGAAAACTGTTGACCAGCATCCTGTAATGGATTGTGTGTTCGACCTTTTACGGTCCACTCTAACAGCTACTAAAGAATGAGACAAGCATTTGCAGAATGGCTTGGGCAGTATAAATCAGATCTCTATCTAACGCGTGTGACCATGAGAGGAGTACGAGACACTAGTAGGGAGTCTCGGGAGTCTACACAGCAGGAGAAGCTATGCAACCTGACACAGACAACATCTCAAGACAAAGCAGCGAATCAGCATCAAAAACAGAGGAGGATCAGTACAAGGGGTTGAGTGAAGGCCTCGACTTCAATTTTTCCTCCTACAGCATCTTTTTCTGCTGGCCCATAAATACACTTTTTAAAAAAATCCATTTACTTAAATACACTTGCTGCCTTCTGCCTTGCTGTTCTTTTAGGTAAACCTCGTTCATGCGCTCCAATTGAAGCCATATTTGTCTCCATATGCTCATTAGCTTTCTTTGTTTCTGAGGTCAGTTTAAACAATGCTGACCACCTGCTTGTTTTTCAGATATCACATTTGTTAATTTAACAATCCTGTCATGTTGTTATTTCAGTTGTCTTTGGCCCATGTGCATTTCTTCGCAAGACACATAAAAGAAAGTGAACTACGCTGGCAGAGCGCTGGCGCACTCGACAGCCAAGGACACATCGATAAGAATGAGAAAACATCCTCAATTCAGTCGCACACACAAACACGCGCCCGCGCACACATCCACAAAGTGATACCGACGAAGGTTGCCAACTCCTCCAAAAGCTCCGCTGAGATAACGGCGATAACAAACATTCCTGCCGCAGCCAAGTGCGACTCTCGCGAGGAGCACTTCAATGAAAACTCGTAGCAAATGTGCCACTTTACGAACATAACAATACATCAATAAGTCAGTTGGGCGAACGCGTCGAACTGTAAAGCAATAGACCCAATTATAGCGAAACTCGTAAACTATTATCTCTGGGGAAACAGCAGAAATAATGATCATTCAGTTGGGAACGCACCAAGTCATAAAGCCTGTCTTGGAAAAAAAAAAATATAACAAAGAACAGGGTAATTTCAAGAGGCAAAAATAACAACACTGGTAGTTTTGTTGGATTGCCATGGTGACAAAAAGAAAACTGGAGATTGTCGCTCCTTACTGGGCTGAGCGGACTCAATATGTGTATGTCCCATTGAGAAGTACGAACACCCCAAGTGACTGGATTCTATCAAACGATGCCAAGAGGACAGAGGGATGACTGGTTGGTGGTGTACGATCAAAGGAAAAAAAAAAAAGAGTATACTCGCAGGGAAGACAATAAAGGAGACACAAGGCATCATATAAGTGAAGGGAAGCACCAGGAGAGCAAACTTGATCAATGCCATCACGCTGTCACCATGACAAACACACAATGCCCACAATCAGGGTAAGAAGACGCCGGAAGAAGGGTCAACTTTGACCTTTTGGCATGATATACAAGTGGCGGACGATGCCAGCCGGCCATCAGGAAGTAGAGAGGGAACTCAATGTGTGTGTGAGTGTGTGAGAAAGTGCAAACACGAATGCCTAAAGCCACACACACACACAACCATGAAATCAAATTGTATCCCCCAATGGAAGCCATGTTAGTGGAAGCTTGACGAGGGTTGATGTGAACTTATTTTGTCAGCGTGTCTTTAAAGTGTGGTTTAGGGTTGCTTCACAGACTGGCGATTAAAGGGAGCGTCTGGCTCGTGAAGTAAACAGTTCGACCACAAAAAAATAACACCCTCCAAAGAGTGCTCAAAAGACATTGCTAATGTTGATGCGCGCACACACACACGCAGAGTGAAGAGACAGTCTTTGTCCATTGTGCGAATGGCAAGGACAGATGGAGAGGCTTGTGAATGGTGAGGTCATGTGAGGGAGCTGGAGCCTGGTGCAAGAGCCAGCCTGAGGTCAACCCACCAACAATAAGCACAGCGTACCGCTGCTTGTCACTTTAGATATGACGGATAGACGTAAACAGGTACAGCGCAAGCCCTTGGTGGATGGACCTGATGAACGTATGCCAACTCAAATCCAATTTATTAATGGACCACTTTGAAAAATGACAAGAGCTGGAAGAAAGTGGAAAACAAAATTGAACCTCAACAATGTTGCCTTGAGAATTTAGTGGCTGTCATTCGAAAGAGATTTGCAGGGATCTCAGTTTAACTCACTCCTTAATAGACAGCATTTTTGCAAAAGGTTATTAATTTTTTAAAAAAGGCTTTATTTGTTTATTTATTACAATTGTAGAATTACTCAATCTTAACAACTAAATTTTTGTTGTTGTTTTGTTGGGGGCACGATGGAAGACCGGTCCACCGGTCCACCTCACATGGGGAGGTCATGAGTTCATCTATGGCTCCTGTCTCCAGAGGTTCTCCCCGTGCCTGCGTGGGTTTTTTCTAGGAAGCCCAGTTTCCTTGAACATTCCAAAAACTTGCATGTCAGGTGTATTGGACCCCCAAAATGTTCCTTAGGTGTGATTGAGAAACTTGCATGCTGGTATGTTGGACACTCTAAATTGTTTGAAAGTGTGAATGCTTGTTCATTTTTTTGTGCCCCGCGATTGGCTGGCAACCAAGAGGGTGTATACCGCCCACTGCCAGAAGATGGCTGGGGTAGGCATCAGCAAACCAGTGACCCTAGTGAGGATAAGTGGTGAAGCTAATGGATGAATGGGTAAACACAACTCAGCCACTGAGCCAAAAGCAGTGCGCGATTTGGCTCCAATCCGTAAAGGATCCACTGAAGAACAAGTGACTTTGTCTAGGGCCTAGACCAATGAAGACTTCCATCAAAGCAAAAGTCCTCTGTGCAGCACCATGCCAAAGATAATAGGCAAAAACAAAGATCAGTCACTGCCTGAAGGAGGCACATGCCCGGGTATGGTGAATCCACAATTACAACTAATAGTAATAAGAGAACACATGATGCTCTGTTCATCAACAAGCTTTTCCAACAAATGTTCCCAGCCTGGATTGCTCTGAACAGCTTGGCCTGTTCACAAACAAGATATATCACCTCCACAGACAAACAGATCAACCAATCAAGGATATAGATGTACAGTAAAGCAGACCACCATCTGTCCACTGGCATAGGCTCTCATTAGGAAGCTACATCCCTGACGCATAAGGTCAGTCTGTATGGGAGTGTGAGTGCAAAAAAACAAAATAAGATGGACAGCTGAAGCCTGCTGGGGATTTGTGTTTAACACTTGTAAATAGCTACATACTGTACATATAATTTACTATTAAGCATCCACTAAATTCAAGATTGAATGGTTAACATTTTGTTTAAGCTGAAAACAGGTAGAGTACTGATCCAATCAAAAGTAGTCGGCGTTTAACCACCCAGTGCAAACTCTTAACTACTGTTGATTATATACGTGTAACCATTGAGATATTTATTTTAACCTTTCAGTTCACATATCATAGCTTCTTCTATAGCAGATTTTCTACACACAGCATAGTACCGTATTTATTTATTATTAAAAGTCCCTATGACATGTATAGTTGTGCAAACATTTTCCTAAATTACTTACATTATAAACTTTTATTTTCCAAAAAGGATCTTATTTTTACTAAATATGAACATTTCCTTGTCAAAACATACTGCCATTCATGTTGTGAGCAACGTGGGTTGATTACAGGGCAGAAGGTGACTCGCGGGTTGTTGCCAAATAGAAGCAGCCTTTTGTGGGAGTTTGGGTGACATTTGAATCCTGCTTCTGCAAGTCTCAATACTCAATTCCATTTTTTTTTCCACACCACTTCAAAGTCAACAACAATAACAACAACAATTGTAACAAATCGCTCAATCAGACACAATACCAAAATAAAAAATGACAATGCTATTTTACAATGGCAAGCTACAACATGAAAAGTAAGCACTTGCAGTGCCACGTTTGTGACCAAATGATCAGAATCCATACATAGGTTGTTTGAAGGTGCCATATTTCTCGTGTACAGGTTTTCATCCTCAGTAATGACAAGACCTTCAAAGCCTGTCTGTTTGTTTCTCTCCCAACTTGTGATCGCACTTACCGATTGATCTTTGTTGATACCGATTCATGTGAATGCCCAAGTGTTTATATAAAGACCACATTGGCCCCATCAAATCCCAGCGCTTAGCTAGTAAGCCCATCCTGCTTAACGACTCCATGCTAATTCTCAAATCTAATTCACCTCCTTACCGAAATCAGCCCTACACATCATCCCCGCGGCTAAGCTAATGACACACTCAATATTAGACACGTGGTCACCGGAGTTTGCCATTTCACTGACCTTCGACCTATGACCATTATTACATTAATTGTCCTCCCTGACGCTGCACCATAAACAAAAAATACCCTCGGGACTTGACGGTCCTCATCGGAAAATATGCCAAAGCCATTAAACAGACATATGGGATTTTAACCGCACTATATAGAGCCATGAAACTGAGTGTGCTGCATGTATGAGCAGCAGCGGTTGTATATGAGCAGATCCCCTGTAATCTAGGCGCTGATGTAATGCCCGATGCAGCCGCCTTAATATGTTACATAACCTTATAAACGGCTTAAGTACCCTTGGGTTGACGGGGTTCATTTGAGGCATGAATGGCTACTTTGTCATGGGGGGTTAATGTATAATAAGCCAAATGCCAGAAAATGCAAAAGTCAGTAATCGGAGGTGGCAAAAGTACACAGACCTTCTAGAAAAAAAAAAAGGTTTAAAAAAGATGATAGGAAAAGTAAGTAGCGATTCAATGTAAGTTAAAAGTGAATAAGTACAGACTTTTTTTTTTATATTTGAAAAACTATAGAGAAATTTATTCTTCAAAGTATCGGCACATTTCATTCATTTTTCAGTCATTGATGATGTGGTTGATGTTTTATGACCTCGAATGAATGCCAGTTCACAGTGGTGCATTATCAAGGGAAACTCGCATGAATTTCTTGACATCTTTATGAGTTTGTTACCTGAAAAACAATTTGGTTTTTATTAGATTGTAGTGGTAGACTCCCTACCACTCAAAAATACAAGTGATCCAAATCATTCTTTATCATTGTTTGATCTCTTGGCAGTCTACAGTTTATTCTTTGTATTTTTAATTAGTTATTTTTTTAAGCACACGCATCTTAAAATTTTCTTTAAAGCGCCACAAAAGGAGCATGTGTGTGTGTGTGTAGAAAGTGGCACTTACAAAATGGCTGCATTTAGTGTCTGAAAATGACTGTAGTCAAATGAGTAGAAGCGACACCACCCCCCAACACACACACTCACACACACACACACACACACACACACACACACAACAGCATACCTCCTCGGCCCCCGACTGTTCTTAGCTGAGAGGGAAAGCTTTTGATTTGGTTGTGACTGGCAGCTCATGTAAACACTGCATCAGCCAGCGAGCGATAGTGGAGACCGGGAGAGATTTGAACCACTGCCAAAAGCTGCAAAGCCAAGTTTGGCCCTATAGCGCTCTGTGCATGCGTGCACGTGTGTGCGTGAGTGTGTATGTGTGCGTTGTGAAAAGAGAGTCTGTATGTGCAGCCATGAGTGAGTTCATACTGTACATATGCACATGTGTGTCTGTGTTTAACCCATTTACGTAACAGGCGGGGTCCTTGGGTTCAGTCAAATTTAAAGACGGAGCAAGAAGGAGGGGAAGAAAAGTGGAGGAGAGAGCTATAGGGGGAGCATGAATGAAAGAGGCGAGGCAAGCAAGTCTGCCGGGAACTGAGAAAAGAAGAGAAGAGGTTGGATGCGACTCAAAGACAACGACGGGTAACATTTTAAAGTGTGGACAAAGGACGTTAAGGACAAAGTTCTTATTTATCTCATTTATAGCAAATTTGTTGCATCAGCGCCACAATAAACTACGGAATTGGTCCACCTGTGTCTTTTCACTGGACCGTGCAAAGTGTATCAGGAATCCCACAATTAGAAAAGTAAGACGTGCGATGACGTCAGCGCCTCGCACGCCATATTAAAAAAGTTGTCGGTCAGCGACACTTGCTCTTAATATGTTGAGGGGAGTGAGTGTCAAAACTTCACACCTTGCTCCAGCCTCTCAGGCATTCCCTTACACACAGTCAGCGCACTGCTTCGGTTACGGCTCCTATTCTACCACCCAAGGCGGAAAATTGTGAGGTCGATTCTATTTCGACTCCGCCCAAAAACTTTTACAGGCAGTGTAAAAGGGGTTATTGTAAGAGGTTTAATGACAGCAGACTGTTCCCACTATTCAAGGCCGACAAGTCAATGTGGACGACACTAAGGACACTGAGCTACGATCCCTGAGCGAGAGGCGGGACGGGAGTGTCAAGATGAGACAGGTACAGAACCGGCAGAGACAAAAAGCATGAAAGAAAAGAGAGAGAAGGAACTAGACTGAGGACCAATGAGAAAGAGCGATAAAAAAGGGGGAAAAAAGCATGAAGGCCTGTTTCTGGTGGAACTCCAAGAGCCAGCATCTGTTTGGCTGCGGCTCAGAAAAGTCTAGTGTTTCACCCTGCAGCGCCCGGGGGAATGCTATTCCAGGCTGCATGGGCTTCTATGAAAAACAGCTTTATGTGGAAAAGGGGAGATGGAGGGAACCGGAGAAAGAGCGGCAACAAGGGAAGGAAGGAGAGGAGGAGGGTGTGGAGGAAGAAAACGAGGGAGGGGAGAGGGATAAAGGGGGTGACACCAGCAGGCAGGGGTGCCGTAAACGGCAGGAAATAGTTAACGATTCTTTGGGCCCGTAACTTATAAGGAGTTTCAAAACATATTAGTGCATTACATTAAACGCTTAATGGGCCCCCTGAGAGTGGCGAGGGAGAAAGTGGAGTGTGTGACTAAGAAGAATGACTAAGCGCAGGCCTGTGTGAAGTTGGCAAGTGACAAAAACTAACGAGGAAAAAAAAAATAAAACATTTCACCTGTTTGCCACCCAACAACTGTAGCCTGATATTTAGGAAAAAAAGGAGGAGGTGAGGGTTAATGAGGCAACCCCTGGAAATACACACTCTTTTTTCTCACACAAACACACACACATGCAGACACTTTTCATCCTAACTCGGCATCTGGGCAAGGCCAGCTGTGTCGTGGCTGTGAGCCCGGGTCCTCCTCACCTGTCAGTCAAGCAGCTGACAGCCTCAAGGGGCGACAAACAGCTGGCAGACAGGTGCGGCTGCCATCCACGGTCCCAACCAACACCTGCGCATGATCACATGTAGACGTACACTAGTGCAAACTGGTGCGTCTGTCTTCTCCGTGTGCGTATGACATGAAGGGCAACAAAGAAACAACCTCCTTTACTGTATGTCAGTTTTGACCAAATGTTATTGAGTCAAGCCGCATATGTTCCATAAAAAATTCTGACGGCACAACACCAAACGAAAATTTCACAAAAAGTTGATACACAGGTTAATTATGAACCTCAGATCATTTCGCCTAAAACTACAAGTGGCGTAGCCAATCAGTTGTTGTCAGGGTTATGTTTCAGAAGCGCCATTATTCATATATAATAACGCATCAAAATATGCCTATGGAGTTCAAGTACTGTTTTTGCGTTCATGGCTTTGAGAGGTGGTGCCTGGTATGTTGACTGACATGGAATTTAGCAAATGCGATCATAGAATTGCCAATTGTGGGCTTAGGATAGCACCTGGATAGATTGCTAACTGGCTAACCGTTAGCAAGTCTGGGTGTAGCACCTTTTCATAGCCACGCAACTCAAGTGTATGAATGTGTTTGCTACGCATTTGCTACGATTGAAGGTGTTTTGGGAGCTGCATCAAGTGTTGACCACCTGTGGAGGGATTACAATTTTCTAGAACTCGCACAGGTAGGCTATACTAAATTCATTAAGGATGTTTACTTTAACTTAGAGTGAGTGCAGTTGTGTAACGTAGTCTTTTACAGAATTTTTCCTTTTGCCCTGAAAGTACCAGTATTTCTTTGTAATATGATCATGGCAAAAATACACACACACACACACATACATACATATATATATATATATATTTGTTCATTACAAAAACTAATTTTAGAGCTGCACACCCAACAAGAAGGTACAAGAGGGTGACAGACCGCAAACTCAGAAACCGCGATGCGATTAACGGGTCGTGTCATGTTGGTACTGCTGGGAAAGGAGGTTTTAAAGTGGGACGTAAGGGGCTTAATCAAAAGCAGAGGAACATTTCACTTGGCAAAACAACTAGCGAAGGCAAAGTTTACATGAGCTAACTGACAGGGAGAAAGCGGAGATGGATGGAGGAATGAGTGAGGGAAGTGGGAATGGAAGAAAATAAACACACAGGGGAGTGTAACGGAGGGGGAAAAAGACAGGAAGAATGAAAGAGAGTGCAGTGTGATGGAATGAAATCATGAAAATGTGCTTTTCATTTCTTAATACTCCACCATAGCCGCCCACTCTGTCCCTATATAACTCCATGTTTATAGCTCTGCTGATTCCAGCCACATCTGCACGATGTATTGCTGTTCTGTACACGTGTAACTGCTGTTTGTCTAGTCAGATGGCACTGCAAGTTCATCTTAGAGTCCATGTGAAGACAAATCCAACATGAGGACAAAGAAGTAAACGGACAGTACTGTAATTGTCTGATGTCACTCCGAAAATGACCTTCAGTCAAAAAGCACCCTCTAATATTGGCTGAAAATGTGACAGAAGTTGATTTAAAGTCAGAGTGATCCAGGATTTTCATTGTTTTGAACCTGCTCACCCCTCCATTTTATATAGCACTTGTCTGTTGAGGGCTGCGGGGAGCTGTAGTTTATTCAAGCTGACATGCTGAGTATCTGTATTCACTCTTTGAGTGCTCGTCAATCCCGAGTAGCGATACCTCATGTATGTATAAAATATGATGTATAAAATGTCAATAAACATAATGACAAAACAATGTGAAGTTTTTTAGTGGCGCAGATGCAGATTCACCGATATGTCAAATTGACACAGTGTAGCGCCAACTATTGCCCGGGAGGACTTATTTACTGTCAGATTTTCTTTGAAGTATCGGTTGCTAGAATTAGCAGCATTCACAAAAACAAGTCAGTCAAGATATTGTAGGTTCAAAAGTAGAGAGAATATTATTTACTTTTTAATAGGGTGGATATAAATCACAACCCACAGATATATTTATTTAGCATTTTTCTACTAATAATGGTAACTACAGACAGTACAGTTACATTATTTCCACAAATATGGGATGCACCTGTGTATAGGATGCACCCTTAATTTGAGGGTCAAATTCTGGTATTTTCTATGTTACCGTGTATAGGACGCACTGAGCCTTTGGCGATAATGTCAAAACTTTAGAAAGATCGAATAGATCTCATCTTTGTAATTTCATCAAATTTTCTTGATTTTATATTTGTAAGGTATATATTTGTAAAAGACACAAACAAAAAAAAAAACACTCGAACTCATCTCCCAAATTCATGTGGTAAAATGTGCCATAAGTGAATAAAACCACAAGACAGCACTATTCTCCATATAAATAGGAAATAAAGTTTTTGCATTACACATGATTATGATTTATTGAATTAAGCTTAGTCATGTTGTGTTTTAGCAGAAGACTCACATGCAATAATCACAAGACTTCACTTTAATCTTTATTGATTCTTACATGAAGAATTTCCATTGATATCCATAAAACACCTTCTGTCTGAAATGTAGAGTACTCTCAGACATGTAAGCCTCTACTATCCCCATACTAGCAGCTTTGCAGGGATTTTACACATTAAGGACTTTCCCTTTGACAACCTGGATTGGTGTTCAGCAAAGCAGCTCCAAAAACACCACAACCCTGAGGTAAAGCTGGTGAGGGTTGAATGAGGACAGATACTAGATAAAGACAAAGACAGGAGATTGTAAAACTAAGATAGGAGGTGACCGGAGGCCTTAAAAAGTCTTGTGATGGACTCAATCTAATAGTTTGATCTTTTTTTTCCCCTCCATTGTTTGTTCTCAAGTTTGGCTGTGAGCACCAAGGCATAATTTTGAGATCATGGCTTAATTCTCTTCTTTATTCTTCAATTAGATATGAAGATGAATGTGAATGCAAAAAAAACATTGCATAAAAATAGTTAAAAACACAAATATCCAAAAGGAAATGTAAATAATCATTTGTATGCAACACCAACAATGTAAAATGCATAACATGACTTAGTCTAGACTGTCAAGTTTAAATATTATTAATTATGATGATATTCCGTTATGAGTCAATCTATTAGATAAAGTCGGTTCTCATAGCAAGCAGTTCTTAGTTTGAATGAACCAAACTCGACCAAAAGTAAACAAGCTACAGCTCCCAACTTCATGGTGATTAATTGTCATGTCACACAGAGCAAACGCACGGCTTAAGAGGATTATGAAACAGAAAATAAGCTAGATCAAGCCATGGTTGTAGAGACCGCTGGGCTCATACGGTTGTTTGTTTTAGCCTTTAAAAGGTATTTGCTTATGGTTGAAAAAATGTTTCTCCAAATATAAATCAGTGGTACATGACAGTAGTTAGTGTCTGGGCAGCTTAATAAATGTCACTTTCCTTTTCTATCAACAAAACTCCACAAATCAATCAAAGTGCCTAGTGTTACAGTGTTCATCACCTCAAAGGGCTGAGGGTCCTTCTGCTATCTCCAACAAACACATCATTACGCTGTTTCATTCAGCCCTTTGTGTTTTTGAAGTGTCTCCCCACTGGCGATGCGTTCTCGAAAAATACCGCGGTTAAGTGTTTGGGCTTGAGCTTGTAACATTTGATTGTGCGGCTCATGTTATTTTGTAAAGCCAAGGAGGCATACAGATGGCGCTCAAGAGGTGACTTCACAAGAGCTCACACCTGGAGGTTAGACATTGAACAGATTTTTTTTTTGTTACATACAAAACATCTGCCGAGATCGACATGACTTGGCTCCAAGTGAGGATGAGTTTTATTTTCTTTTGTAGTCTAAGTTATTCACAATATTTTTGGCCTGGGTTCTTCTTAGAAGACTTTCAATACCATTGTCCCTTCTTTTGTTTATATAAATTACGGTACATACTGTTCATAGTTGTGGCAAGTGGCAGAACATGTAAAATGAATTTAGAGATTGGCTAGCGACTCCTGTTACAGTGAAAAATACTGAAAGAAACGAGGTGTGGTTTCACATGTTCCATGGACAAACGGCCAGGGTCTGAGAGCTCGATTTTTTTAACAATTTTGAAATCATATTTTCTGTATTAAAGTCTATACATAATTTTCAGGCATTCAAGTATTGTTAACGCCACTGCTCTCTCTAGTGTCAAATTGACAAGACATTTACTGGAAAACACCTTCGTTCCTTATAAAGCATGTACAGTTGACTATATTGATCTTGAGGGAAGATTAGGGATTACTTTATTCATACAAAAAAAATAATTGGAGCATGTCTGTTATGAACCTTTGTGTCAATTAGTATCCCTGTGGGCGGCAAGGTGGAAGACTGGTTAGCAAGTCCACCTCACAGAGGTCCGGGATTATATTCCGACCCCGGCCCTCCTGTGTGGAGTTTGCATGTTCTCCCCGTGCCCGTGTGAGTTCCCATCGGGCACTCTCGCTATTGGACACTCCAAATTGAGTCGACATTTGTCTCTATGTGCCCTGTGATTGGATGGCAGACAGTTCAGGGCACCCCCCCCATAATCCTACCACAATCAAGTCCACGCGTGACAAAATTTTTAACGATAAAAAATGTTTAGTATTTAAATGTTTCTAATTTATATCATTTTATGATTATGATCAGATTCATGTGTTATCCGTTTCGATGAGGCACACAGAGGCACTCATTGACTATTGTAAATGACCACAAAAAGGTAAAAACACAAAGAAAATAGAATTTTAGAATAGACAGAAATATAAACACCAGTGGTGCATGCACTGACACATTCCCCACAGTACCATATGGACCGTATCATCAACGAGTTTTCTGTTTTAATGAGCCAGTTGCATAAGTGTTTGCCGGTACATTGAAATGGTCTGCAATCATCAGCACACTCTCCGCGATGAGAGAGCCATATGATTTCACTTATCCACGGCCTTGGTCTGAGAGCTTTCCGACTAGGGATAGTGACAAACTAATAATCCCCCTTCCTGTAATTATCTTCCTCCCCCATTCTCTCCATCATTGCCTCTCTTCTAATTATTTTCTTTTCTCCTCAATCACTGCCCAGCTGTGTCTGCTACTCACTCAGTTACTGCAAAAGTGTTTTCTAACCATTGAGCCTTCAGCAAGTTATAGTTACCCGTGAAACTTATAAGAGAAAGAACAGAAAAGAAAACAATGTTGTTCATCTGAACAATCTGTACATAAAATGGTTTCTGTGTGCGGCTCGTTGGTAACAACTGTTTCTAATATTACCATAAAGTTCAAAAGAGGAGTGTATGAAGTCACAACATGCGGATGGCTTGTGACCTACAGCATCATTAACCGAGGTAATGATGTAATGCACTCAGGGGCTTTGTGGCAAAACTACTGAGGCCCTCGTTGATTGTCTCTCTCCGGAGACGAGAGGCAGAAAGAAAAGGGGGATTCATGTAAAATAAAATGTGCATAAAGCTAGTACTAGGGCTCACATGAGTATATTAGAACTTACTGAAAAACGTGACAGCGTGGCTGCATCAATGCATGATTTGTCCTCACCAGTACCATGCACACCTAATAGGCTCCGATGAGCCATCAGTGTTTGAATGCGAGCGCGATTAGATGAACGCAGCGGCATTGTAAAGTGCTTAAGTACCATTAAATACCATTAGGATAAAAAGGTGCAACACAAAGGGCATCCCATTTATCATTTTACAACATTGAAGAGCGTGATCAACAAGCCGACAGCATACTCTGCCCTAAACGATACTGCTCTGTTGAGGCCTTTGTGAGCTATTGTGTTGGCAAACCACTTTCCTTTTCCTGCTTCAGAGCTAATAGTGATTATTCGGGATTATTGATAGGCTGATGCTGAATCTGGGATATGAGCTGGGATTGTTTGGAGAGGATTACCATACTCAGGATGCCGGAACAAGGATGATGATAGAGCAGATCATAATGCCAAGCTGATCATGACAAGTATACAAGATATACAGATTTAAGTATATTCATATTGTATATTAGTATGATGACCAATGACCGGTTTCTTACTACTTGTATGAGGTTCACGGTACAGACTGAACAGAGTGTGCTGCAATAACCCGCCTTTGCTTCTGACCCAGGACTCAGCAATGCTGTCATGTGCATCCGGTGTCAAACTTTGCAGCTCTGCCAGCGGGGAATTCACTATTTCCACAGTTAGGGCTTTCTTACGACCTCTTACGCGTCTGTGTCGTTTAAAGAAAACAGTCAAGGCGGATAGAGCCAAGCTCTTATTTGTCTTTCTTTGAGTTTTGAGTTGCAAGCGCCAGATGTGAAGCAAAACATGTTGCTTTGTTTGTATTGTGATTATTTCAGTTCCATTAAACGGTTGAATTGTCTGTTGTCTTGCAATATGTGACACATGCCCTTCACGATGCAATGTGACACCTACTGGACTTCCAACATAATGTATAGTGTCAGGAGTGGTCATCGCTTTCAGAAGGTTCATACTGTGCAAAAGTTGGAAAACATCTTTGACCATCATGGAAATCAAGTTTGCTCCAAGTGTCATAAATGCTCAAACATAAGTCGCAATAGAGGCACTATTATTTGGGACTTACACAACATTAAAGATTTGTGCTTTAAGTGATCATCTTAAATTCAGCAGTGAGACATCCGCACCAGGCAGCATTGACGGGCTGATCAAATGCAAGGTGGAGTGCCTCACACAGATTAGCCCTCCTCTGGGTTTTCAAACAACACTGACAAATGCGCACCCCGCTGCACGTTTGTTTGTCAGAGATCTATTCCTGCACTTAAAGAAGATACACACACATGCACTCAAACAGCTTATGCTACCTTTGTCACCTCCCACTCACTGGTTATCTCCAAGGACACAAAACCCACAAGATCCCTTACCCAATTTCCACGCATGCAGCCTAAATGGAGCAGTAAGTAGGCATTAAGCCTGGTGGGGAGAAAGAGAACATTAAAAAAGAAACACCAATGCTAGGAAGAAGGAAGGAAGAGGGATAGAAATGGGAGGTAGTTTTACACTTAATACAGCGACTTTTGTATTTTCTTTACAACATACCTAAGCGGGGCTTTTGGGAAGGTATGCATTCTCTTGTGCATACAATAGTTTCCCGTTCTCACTCAGACAGAAAAAAGCACAATGAACCCTCTGTACTTTTCTTTACACACATGCAGCCATCCCTGCCAGATTTAGAATTGTCTTGGTTGCTGGCCAAAGTATCTGAAATAATACCCAACAGCTCACAATACTTCATGTAACTTTTTCTTTAATCTGAGATTAAAGGTGATCTCCTTTCACTGTTAATAGTCTGACCAGTCTGCTAGGTGTATCTGTAGTTTCAACTGGACAAAGGCCAGGAAATGAGCTATGACCTGCAACAGTCAGCGGCGAAAATATATACAGTAGCCTGATACCTCAGCCACAGATATACTTAGATCTGAGCAGTGAGGAAATGTCAACAACAAAAGTACCAAATTGGACATCACATGTTGTGGCCGGCAGCCTAAGCCGCATGCCCAGCAGGGCCCCAAACATTTGCATTTGTGCTAGTGCATTCAATATACATCCCACAATTATATCCCGTTTGTGACGTTAGATGCCTTCCAAACCAAATTTTGATAAATCAACAGAGTGCATCACAAACCAATGAGTGACTTGTTCTCGGATAGTTTGTGAACTTGCAGATTAAATGAATAGTATGCCTGTCTAGCAAGCAATTTGACCAGTAGTCATATGTTTTACAGAATTCTGTTTCGTAAGTCATCTGTTTCCTATCACAAGGTTTTGACAATACTTAGCTTCTCATCCATAGTAGATTCTACAATTAATGCCGATGGGCCAATTGGAGGCAACCACTTGATGAAAAAGCAAATTTTACAGGGGGCAAGAAAGACCACGACGACTGGGATCCACCAAGAAGCGATGTCAAAGACAGAGAAGCAGTGTTGGTTAATTGTTTATGTTATTTTACATGAAATCCACAGTTTAGAAAGCATGAAAAATAGCATACAACTAAATAAAACCCTTCAAAAGTTTGTTTTGAGTTTTCACCAAAATGTCTATGGTGTTCCAAAAGTCATAGAAATGCAAAACAAAAGATTTTGACTCCGTCTATTTGGCACATTGTTTCGCTATGTTCAAGAAAAAAAAAAAAAATCGTGGTACCGTGAAATGCACTCTGCCGGACTCTGTTGCAAACACCGGTTAGCCATGCTACAGTGCTTCTGTTTACATCATGAATGACCAGGACTAAAAAGACTGCACATTTAGAAAGGCCATAACAGCAATAACAACATCATTAGATGGGAATATTTAGAGAAATAGCCTGCAAAAATAAAAATAACATTGACTGTAAAATTAGCCATCAATGGATTTGGTCATCAATGATGGTATGACTACTTGACTAATCTCATCAGCCCTAATATACAATATATAACATTACGAAGAAAACTGTCTATTCCCAATTCATGACAATTGTGACAACTGACGTAATAGATCATTTTATTTTTTGAAAATTCTTGTATGCATGACTGACAATTATACAGTTTTGTTTGTAAGACAAAGTCAGGCAAAAAGTACAAATGATAAAATATGGTTAAACTTGTCTCAATCTACTCACAATTGTATCTAATGTGAAATCGCTGCTGTTTGAATAGAATCTTCTAGACCAGAGGTCCCCAAACACCGGTCCGCGGCCCGGTATGTTTGAGACTCTTGACATCGCATCTGTGTGAAGACAGTAACAAGCTGAGGGCTTCCATTAGTTTGGCATTAATGGTGAGTTCATATTTTATGTGCAGTTCATAAACCGCCCCCAAACACACACACACACACACACGCACACACACACACACACAATCGGCGATTGTCAGTCATTGATCGGTCCGCCTCTCTGTTAACAAACCAGGGTAATCTAGCAAGGCTGCGATGAACTTGCGAATGACAGCAGTCTTAAATGTATGTATATTACGTTCTTGTTGTTGTTCTTGTGTGTCAGAGCACCATCGTTGGGAATCAGTTTCTACTGTGTGTAAAATAAAATTATGTAATTATGTTGTAGAACTGAATGCCATCTTTTTCAAGCAGCTCCCGATGACACTATTTCAAGCAATCAGAACGTAATTGAAAAAGACTGTCGTAAGACAACTCGAGCTACATTTCTCTACGGCCCACAGGCACGACCTGACGCATTCCGACATGCGCTAATAAGCACACCGTGTGCCTCGTCATCCATTGACGTTGCCTCGCTCGGGCAGAAACTAACAGTGGGCTGTCTGTATGTTAGCTGCCCTCAGCCTGACCCAGTCAGTCGCACAGAGAAAGAAGCGATTAACAGAACTGTAGGAGCAGGAGCCCACCTGCTCAGACTAAATGGGAGCCCCTTACACATCGAGGAGCAAGCAAGTCCCCCGCGTACAAAGAAACACTTGCGCTGACAACGATATATATGTACACACAGAGACACAAGACCCTCACTGATTCTTTCATCCTCGCAGATAGACAGAAAGAGGAAAGGGGGCCGAGCGGTGATAAAGGCCCCAGACAACAGTCAAGGGGGTGAAAAGGGAGGGAGTGAGGAAGGAAGGGAGGAGGAGTGTTTCCTGGAGAGACGGGGCAGGCAGGATATGCAGCCGGAGGAGGAGGGGAAACACAGGGGTGGCTTGTTCCAAGCAGACGTTGTGTCCTTACTGGGGCTCAGTACAGCAGCGGTGTCAAAAGTTACATGCTGTACATTACTTTCGTTCCTTGCACATAAACCTGCTTATTAGATGTGTAAAGTTATAAAATTCCACGCCTAGCTTATTTATCGTCATCAGGTATCAGGTAATTAAATACGGTTTATTTTAAAGAGACACCCAGGAGCACTTCAGGGCATGGCCTGTTTGTCAAAGGATCACCCTTAGTCTTTTCAGTCAGCTCTTTCTATCTTTCTGGTCAACCTCATTCTTTCACTCTTTTGTTAGACTATAGCCACTATTGTTTGTTCTGGAACATTATCCCCAAAGGTCAGCTAGTATATATGAAGAGTGTTACAAACGTTTCAGAACTGGTGTCATAAAAGAATCCAAACTATAAGTTCACAAGCACTCCTGGATGGAGTCCTCCGTGCATCCTCTGCAACGCTTGTTTTTATGTCATTGTCTTGTTCAAAGCAAGCCCCTCTAAAAACCATGTATTTTGGTTTGAAAAGAAAACTGAGAAACATTACCATGAGCCAGGTTAGAAGGGTGGAGAGGTTGCTACTGGTCTAATTTACCTTTGGGCTAGGAACTATCAAATGCTCCTAGCATTTTCAGCTGGCGTGTTATGCTGAAGAAGCTATGAGTTGTCCTGTGATGACTTTCACTTCCTCTGTATATTTTTGTGGCTTTTCAAAGATCCAAAGAGATTTATTGTCACATCTGAGATTTATTGATCATCTGACCTTCAATAACGTATTGAATACCACAAACGTAGCACGGTGAAAGACTGGTTAGCACGTGGACTCACACTTCAGAGGTCCTGGGTTCAATTCCAGCTCGTCCTGGTCTTCCTTGTGTGGAGTTTACATGTTCTCCCCATGCTCGCGCGCTCCCACAATCCAAAAATATGCATGCTTGTACACGCCTCAGGTGTGATTGTGAGTGTTAATGGTTGTTTGTCTCTGTGTGCACAGCGATTGGCTAGTCCATGCTGTTCCTCACCTACTGCCCAAAGAGGGCTGGGATAGGCCCCATTATGTGTCAGCAACCCTAGTGAGAAAATGTATACATCTTTGCAAAGTCCAGACATTGAACCTCAGATCTTTTTTAAGTTTTAGGGAAAAGGAGGGTATGGAAATGGTTGACCTAGAAGAGTTAAAGGGGACAACATGTAGTGTAGGTTTGAAATAAAACATTTGTGACACCAGTCCTGAAACGTTTCTGACACACCTTGGGCATTCAACAAAGAGCCACACCATTGTTTATATTTACAGTCGCAGTACAGCAAAGCGGCTCGCAGTGCTTGGGACTGCCTTGATGAAAATCGAAGATAAGAGACCATGAGGGACTATGTGGAGTGAAAGCAAGCATGACATTAGGCCTTAAGTTGTGTTAAGTGCCTCTCTACTGATTGAACACTTCCCCTCATGTAGCCTCCAAGGAATTCACCTTTAAACATAACCTCCCCCTGCGCCGGCTTTTCAACACATGTACGGTTACATTGGTGGAAAACCCACACTACATTTCATTTTCACACATGCTTTCCTTTGCTTGCCCTATCACCTTGGCTGTAACAATCTATCCCCCTTTTTCAATGCTGTTAATGCCTCTTTGTAAAATCTCCGAATGCCCCCTCAAACCCCGTCTCAAGTTGCACAACGTTGCTTTCATGCACGTGTGGCTCTCTATTAATTCCAGTGGTGACAGCCCTTTGATGCTGCCACTGCTCCTTAATCCGACACTGAGAGAAAGGGTGATGAGGGTGCAACCAGTAGTGAGGAGGAGGGGTGGCTTCCAGCAAGCTTTGACCCAGTCAAGTTCAAGTTCCGTGTTTTACCAAAAGCTCTTTGAGTCCCATTAAAATGCGGCTCAATGCTATGCTGCGAGAAAAGAGATAATAGTTCCGGTTACAGTGTTAGAGTACAACAGAAGAACAACACAACTTGGATGTAGCATATGAAGAAAATGTAAGGTCTTTATTCCCACGGGGGGGTCACGTAATATAATTATGGAAAGATAGACGCCAGACCAGAATGAGTCATTCAAGAAAATTACACTCCTGCATGAAATAACAGATTATTTTGAGTTGTTTTAATTTAAAATATGGTAGCATGCAAGGAAAACAAGAGAAAAGCACTCCATTTGTAGATACGGTTTAGACATAAGAGGTAGAAAGACATCTGTAGTTAATTCAGATGTTTGAAAACGTTTTGAGATAATGTTTGAAAGCTGAATTCCCTTGTATAACGTTGCAAGCCAAAAACTGATGTCGTAATCAAGGTCTGCTCTTGCTCTTTGATTTGGGTTTTTGATTATATTAACCTCCCGTGCCAAGGAGGTTGTGTTTTTGTCACTATTGCATTGTTGGTTGGCAGGATTACGCAAAAAAAGCAAAAGGAAAAACAAATTACACTTTGGCACGGATCCAGTTTGAATTTAATTAGTTTCGAAATGCCAAAATTTTACCAAACGACTGTGAAAAAAGCATCCATCTATCTATCAATTTTTTTTCTTTTTTTTTATCAAATGAGTTAAACCTGGCTGAGGTTCACATTGGACCAAGGGTTATTCTAGTAAGTGTTATTCTAGGCGTTTTAATCACACTACATCTCATCTCATGATAGTTTCTTTTTGGCTGTACAGGACAACGGCTTCACTTGGTGAGGTGGAAAAATTGCCGTAACTGACTCCTTCTACAAAGGCTGCAAACCTAACGTGCAGGAAGACATCTTTGACATGTGTTTGCCATTTAGCCATCACAGAGGTGAAGATTTATGATATCTCCTCAAACTTCTCATCAGAAACTTATTTTTTTATTCCTCTTTGTGAGAATCTATCTTCTGGGAGGGAGGCATTTGCTTCCCTCTGCCAGGTGGTGCCTGAATGTGTCCATATGAGTATGCGTGCATACATGAGTGATGAGGTATTTGGCAATCTGAGAGCAGGTTTAATAATAACCGATATATCCCTGGATGCTTTCAGAGCTTGTTCCAGCTGGGAGCGGTCTGTCATGCCTTCTGACCCCATGTGAAAGAAAAAAAAAAAGGATGGGAGACAGAAGTTGGGAGAAATGATGAAGACTGGGAGGACGGACAGAGAGAAAAAAAATAAGGGAGGTGGTGTGTGAGCTGACATCTGCCTGGCATCCGCTCACCTTGCATGCTCTTTGGCCCAGCAACTTTTCTTCGGGAGAAGAAAAATAACTCTGCTCCTCTGACAAATGCAAAGCGTTGGACACCTCTCCACTCGTATGTGTGCACAGGCCCTTGGTTTCACACGGATATGAACCCGCTTGTCTATGCCAGGAGATTCGGAGGCATCTCACACTGTCGAGCTGGCTGCGAGTGTGTCAGCGAGAGTGCGTGTAGCCACTGGCTTGGGACGCCTGTAGACGCAAGACTCTCACACACAACTGCGAAAACAGCATAGAACATTGCATGCATTGGCACGACCTTGTGCCGACGCCATTACGCAAAGAGCTGAAAGGGGGAAGCGTAACAGCGCGGGCTCCGTTGGTGCCTCTTTGACAGATTTAAGTAAATAGCAGCAAACAAGCGATTATTTTTGGCAGGCCGGCGGGCTGTCCATTCCAAGAACTAGCGAAGGTCCGGTGGGAACAGAGAGATGAAATCACATAAACAGATGTGATTAAAGTCAATATCATATGTGCCATTACTCATTCAGACGACGCGCTCCTTCGCTCTTCCACCAAAACATGCAGGCACACTCTGCTGCTTGGCTGCCATGCTCTCATTTGGGCTTCCACTTATATCTATTTATTGCCAGTTAGATTCAATGTGCAAGATAATTAAACTCGGAGAGGCCCGACAGAAGGCAACGTCTAAACACTCTTGGCTGAAATGCATTCCTGGAAACCTCCGATATTCCTACCCTAGCATGAATGACAAGAAAGAAAAAAAAAAGTTATTGACAAACCCACTAAAAATGTTTACTTGGACATGTTAAACTGTAAACACAAAACACTTGTGAAAAAATACCCCCTAAACACTTAATTCTGGTTTCAAAGTCCTTCTCTAATAGCCCTTCAAATTAAATAGCTGACGTGACTAAAAAACAACAACAACAAAAATACATAAATATGCACAATACAAAAACTCTAGCCACCAATGACCCAGACCAAACTTGGCTCCTCTCCAACATACACAGATATTCAAATAGTCCAGATGTATCACTTCACACTATGTAAAATTACTTAACTAAACACTTACACTGAAAATAAAATAAAAACAATAACAATGTGTCTTTTAAAACTAACACATAGCATTGCTATTGGGAAATCTGCTCAGTTTATTGCTAACAAAAAAAATCCAAAACTCAATTGACATGCTGACAGTTAGCATTACTATTAACGATTTGAGATGCTACTGATGTCACAGAAACAGTGGAATATTAAAAAACGGCGCATTGAAAGTACTCAATTTAATCTGGATCCAGATACGTTTGTTTTAGGTTGATTATACATCTATGTAAAATAATTTTATTGTGTAGCTACTTGACAAAATAAATTCAATGCACATTTTTTTCAAGTGCAAACATATTTTTTTCTACAAAAAATGACAGCATATCAGTTGTAGTACAAGACGCTATATTCTTTTACTTAGTTTGTGTCTGTATGACTATTATACTGCCACCCAGTGGCAAAAACGAGCACAACAGAAGGAGCAGCACAACAAAATAGATTTCAGCATAAAACCATGATGCAGAAATGTGTTATTATTTATACTCTATTCAAATGTGATGACACAATTACTCAGTTTTAAAATATGCCATATAACATTGGTATTTTTTATTTTTAGAAAAGCACAAAGATTTTTTGGGGGGAAGAGGGGGCGGAACGGATTCAACCAGAGCGATGATTTGAGATACAATTGTTTGTATTGATGAACTTCAAAATAAAAATGTAACGTAGACTTGTACCTGAAGGCATCACCGTAAATCAAGAAGGAGTTCAATTTCGGATGGGCTGTTAGTGAAAGTTACTGATAGGACAGTAAGAATAAAAAACTGGAGACTGATCAAGTGGGAATTCATCATGTTCATATGCGTTCTTTCAAATATGTAACATGAAGCCGTGCGGCGAGGTACCGGGATCAGTAGAGGATCTGCAGCTGACACAGTCAAGTTGACCCACTATAAGTGGATTTGTAATCCCCGAGTGGATTTAAACTGTGTTTACTCTCATGGCCGTTGTGTGTGCTTATTTGAGTCGGCCGGCACAGCTGCTTCTGTTTCCCTCTGTCACTAACGCTGCTGTCCATACTGCTTTCCGATCACATGCCACTAATTACACAGCGGGCTTCAGTGCAGTTTCCTTTTCTGAAAGTGATGGAATTATTGGTGTCATGCAGTGGGAACAGTTATTTCGGTCTTGAACCTTCTTTTTTTAATGGACAGGTCTGCGATAGTGCGGCAGTGGCAGACAAACACGTTGCCGACTTTACAAAGCGCAAACAGGGCGCTTTGGCCGTGCGCTGGAGAAGCTAAGCCGCTTTGGGACGGGGGGAGCTTTGATACTGTCACCAGTCGATTAATCGGCCATTACCGACGCAGGCGGGGCCAGGGTCTAGCACTAATATGGCTCTGCCACATGCACGCAGTTTAGTCAGGGTTTGTAGGGTTACAGCCAGATCAGACTACGGCTAAAGCTCAAAGCGGCGTGACCCTGAAACGTTTGGCTGAGGCGCGAGTCAAGCGAGGTAAATCAAATCAATTTGGACTTAGATGCGGGCGCGCTAGAGTTCATGCAAGGCTACAGATGGAGCTGCAGGTGAGACTCTCGCTACTTCAAGCTGTCAAAATGGGTCAAACACATTAGTGCATTAGGAAAGTTTCGTACCAGCGCCCGCAACATATGTGTCGAGCTTTTAGGATGATAAAAATAAAAGAGAAGAACACCAGAATCCAAATGAGAAAATGTAATGACCAAACTGAACAAATCCACCATCATGTGTGAAATCATTTGAGACTCCACGATGAACTCCACAAGTGCTTTGAATTTTATATTAGGGCTGGGCAATAATTTGAATTAATTGACGATTCAAGAAAATGAGCTAAATCAAAGTTGAGGTTTTGCGTGAGTGGCACAATGGTTTTCAAGATGTGTCTACAATAGTTACAAACTACTGTACTCCATTATGGCATTCAAGAAAGCTATACTTTGCACAAGCCAGCTTTTCCTTGCACAAGTGAAGAATGTTAAGTTTAGGTTAAAACTGATTAAAAATCAATATATATGAATGTTGTCTGAACATTTTGCAAAGCGTTTTTTTCATGACTCAAATCTTCACTGACTAAATTTTTGTTGGGTTTGTTGCATCGATTAAAATCAATTAAAATCAGATCAATATAAATCGCCCAACATGATTTAAAAAAAAAAAAAAAAAAAACTAACTACGGTAAATACGTAAATAACTGAGAGGTTTTTTTTGGGGGCCATATCACCCCACAGCACTATTTTAAAGATAAATAAGACTACTTTTTTTCCAAGCAGGTTTATCCCCATCATCATCATTCTGTGACTGTCAAAATTATGATCTTTTGTCTGAATTGTTTGAAAAGTTACATAACAGTTCATATAGTATTCAATTTATAAACGCCAGTTGCATTAACTGATGACTCCAAATTATTCATAGTTGTGTGTGTGAATACTTGACTGGATGGATACATAGATGGATGAATGGATGGAATCACTATTTGGATAAGTCACAATGAAATGAATGAATGAATATTCTGGAAGATAAGTGCACCTTCTG
This sequence comes from Hippichthys cyanospilos, assembly GCF_059441005.1. Classification (NCBI taxonomy): domain Eukaryota; kingdom Metazoa; phylum Chordata; class Actinopteri; order Syngnathiformes; family Syngnathidae; genus Hippichthys; species Hippichthys cyanospilos. Next base: position 10,407,195 of record NC_142375.1, on the reverse strand, counting down.
CTTCTCACATGCCCCGAAATAGCTCCTGACTGCGAACGTCAGACAACATCAAAAAACAGTTCAACTTACAAACGTATCTTAATTATGTGGCTTACGTTGTAAGTGCAGCTAAGGGTGTCATTTCAGCTCACACTTAAAAAGAACTCAACTGGAATAGATCCATGAAGTATGAGCTGTCAGGGAAACCAGCATTTTAAGATCAAGGTACTACTGTGAAAAACAAAATGTACGTAAAATTTTCTACCGCAGACCAACGAGTGGACTGACGTCAATGAGCTTCAATCTGGGGGGGAATGCTTTCATTTTGGCTTCTTATTAGGATCCTGGCTCATTATGAAATTTGAAAACAAAAATAAACAATGAAGATGAGTAAAAATAGGGCTATAAGAGTCGGGGATTTTTCCATATTGTTATTTTTTTATTTCATTTTGAGTTTTAAATAGTTAGATTTTCCATTTTTTTGTGGGTTTTAATTCTTAGGTTTTATTTTTAAAGTGTTTCTTTTGAGGTTAGTTTGTTACTTTTTACTATTAGTCCCAGTTTGCTTTTCTTTTTTAATATATACTGGTTTTGTGTAGTACAAGATGCAAAAACATCCGTAAGTAGTCACTATTATGCAATAATGTAAAGTTACAATTCTCAAACAACTGTTCAGCCTTTGTTCTGTATGGCCAAGAAATTATACCAAGATAAATACCATCAAAATAAACCCTGAAAGCTCATGTATGAACTTATTTGACAAAGACAAGAAGAAAGGGGATTCTCCCTATAACAATAGGAAGACTAATAAACATAAAACACGGTTCACTTGGTTATTTTTTCCCATTAACCCACTTAGACTAGAGCCTATCCCAAGGCACTTTTAAAATTAAAAACCACCACCCATGAGCAATATATTCTACAATGAACCTAACATACATGGCTTTAGAATGTAGGAGGAAGCCGGAAGATAAAGACATTTCACACAAGCCGAGGACTCAAAACCAGAACCTGTGAACTATGAGGCAGATGTGCTAACCTCTAGGGCGAAAAGTCACCTAATGTGCTTTTTTTTTCATAGCTGATGTCATGTTCTTCTTCTCTGGGCTAAAACCGGGTTCAGCCTCAACAGCGCCTCTGCTGGTTTCCGCCGAGTACTGCGCTCCATCTGCTACAAATCGCTTCAAGATGCAATTATTCAACAATCAATCCCAAACAACCCACTGGGTCCTTAACAATAAATTCAGAAATTATTAAGCCCATCCCTAGCTGCGGTGCAACGGTAAAAGGAGAAAAACAGATGAGTCGTATTTTAAATATTCAGAGTGATAAAAGGCCCATGACAAGTTTTCCACTGCGGCAGTAGACGACAAAAAATAAATCATAAGTTGGAGGGAAAATATGAAATAAACATCTCCAGAAAACTGGCAGTTGAGTTTGTATTTTGTCGAACCACGGTTATTTCAGTCGCAAACACATGCAATTAAATTGATTTGCTCCATTCTTTTTGAAGCGAGTGAAATATATGTATGTATATAAAAAAAAAAAGGGGGGGGGGGTGTATCAGAGATGAGATCAAACGTCAGAGATGAGTTTGCGGTTTTTGGCAGACATCTTGCCCGGTGCCACCCACGTGGGCTCTGAGGCAAAACATTTGCTGACCCTATGCCAACGCCTCTACGTGTGCGGCAATATGCGCGCACGCGCGTGTGCGTGTTCGTCGGCCCTCCTGCTGCCACCTCTGGGGAGGAACGCTGAGTGACACACGCTGCTCAGTTTCTTAACAGCGAGAGAGGAGAGGCAGCCAAACCGCAACCTCCAGACTGGGATCTCGCTGCCTGTAATTACGGAGACATGTTGAAGTCACTCTTTGTGCGCGTGCGTGGACACGCTTCATCCCTCTCATCATAGTATTCATTAGAAGCAAGGTGTGTCTGGTCGTGGCTATTAGAGGACGCGACGCATCTCAGCGGCGGTGACCCCCCGCGCGAAGAACACTCAGAAAGTGGAGAAAGAAAGCAAAGTTGTTGGGAAGTGGAGCCGCGTTCAATTAGGCTAACCGCATATTTACAAACAGCGGGGGGAGGAAAGCTGCCTCGCGGTGACTCATTAGCCGAGCGGCACACTTGCACTTTTGACTCGCTGCTCGATTCGTTCTCTCGCTCTCTCTCGCTCAGCCGCCCAAGTGCTCGGCCACAGCGAGAAGGTGGGAGATGACAGGGTGTGGACAGAATGAAAAACACACACATGCGTGTTGGCGGCACATGAGTGCGAGTGACCACATAAACAAATACATGTGTGCACCCGCCACACAAACACTCGGGCCAATTAAATGAGCTCATTTGTGCTTCTGCGGGGCGAAGAAGGCCGGTGAGCACGTGGGCCTCGCTGAACTGAACGCACAAGCGTAAAAATCGCGAGAAAGATGAAAGGTTACCAGGGAATAAATAAATAAATACATAGAAGGAAATGTTCTCTAATAGTCATCTATTTACAATTTAAAAAAAAGTCTAAAAATTGATTTTGTATTTACCGAATAATCAAAAGATTTACCCATTTGAGGAGAAAAACATTTATTTGAGAAACAAGGTCGATGCTGTATAATAATAAATGTACTAATATGCGAAAATACATAAATTATTAGTAACTAAGGATAAAGACATGTTTAATTTTTACGGTAATAAGGAAATAAGTTGTCTGTTTCAGGTGACGTCATAATTTTGACATAAAAATGATAACTTTACCAGGATAAAGCTGCAAATTCAAAAAATCAAACTATGACAAAACAATCATCGAGTTACATGATGATAGGTCGTATTTGAGGGAAATGATTTTATGAGTATAAAGTCTCAAGAAACAAGTCCTAAGTAGTTGGAAAAAGTAAACTTGCAATGAAGCGCTAGTATAAATTAGGGGAGACTGCAATTTATTTGAGGAAGTCAACATTTGAAATTAAATGTTTTATTCAAAAGTATTATTTAATATTTTCTGAAGCAAGACTTCTCCATATAAAAATAATGTTGACAAATGAGGCGAGAACACAATATAAATCAGTTTCCTTAAATTTAACCTGCATTACCAACAGTACAGTATTTTTTTTTTCTCAGTGTCCATAATATTCCCTTATACAGAAGAGAACAAAATTGGACTTGAAGAAAATTTCCAGAGACCAAAACAGTGTGCGACACAATATTTGAAAACATTTTTTTTAATTCACCGTATTCAGACGCCAAGGCGAACGTTTGAAATTGTCACACACACATCAAAGTTTCTCGCAACTTTTTTGACTCCCGAGTAAATAGAGGCACAGGGCCTGAAGTGGGAATAGTGTTTGCCTGGACTTGACCTTGGGGGTGTGTGGGGTGTGCTTGCATCTGTGTGGCGAACCACATCAAAGAGCGACTGGGCAGCTCAGTTGTTCTGACCTCTGAACCAGGCGTGCTCCGAGTGAGACGGAGAACACACATGCGCACGCAGGGAGCGGCGTGGTACACACTTTTGAGCCTCTGAATTTACAACAAGGAAAAGTAGACGGAGGAGACACATGGCAATTTGTCTCGTTAACTTTTATAGGGGCCCTGAAAAGGGCCCGCGAGTGAATCATTAGGGCGCATAAATGCATATTTGCTTTCAATGATTCACACACATTTTTGGTGTCCGTGATGTCTTTCATCCTAAAGAAATGAGTGAATGGACCACATTCGGCACACTAATTTGATTCTGAAATTTCATAAAGGAGAATGATTAGTTTCCTTCTTTAGTTTTACTTGACTGCAAAGTGTACTAGGTGTCTATTAGTCGATTAAAGAGGAGAGTATTTTCTTTCATTCAGTAGATACGGTGTAAATATAGGCATTGAACACAAAATCTTGTGTTGTGAAAATGCCCTCACATTCAGTATTCTTCATTCTGAAAACAAAATATGTTTCATAATTTAGATTGTTTGAAGTGAGTACTTTTGCCCAGAATGCAGCTTTGCGCATCTTACAACTTACATTTTTTTCCATCAGCTTTATGATTTGGATGATTCTTTATAACCTGCAATGACTTTCAGTTCACTGCTCTACGTTATAAAAAGTTAATAGCTCTAATTACCTTAATATATATTTGAAGGTGTTTCCAAACTTCTGACCGTTCTCTTGTCCAAATTAAGCAATGTTGAGCTTAAGCCTATCTGTGAGTATAATTGCACTTGAAAAATGATAGATAGCTATATTACTCAGTACTAACACATTATAAAATAGCTCAAGTAATTAAGTCTGTATATCATATCATATCATATTAACTAGCTTGTTGACATCTCTGTTTCTTTCTTATCATTTTTTATGCACTTACTTGTCCCATATTTGGCCAAATCAGTATTGCCCAAAATGGTCAAGTCCAACCCCTGCGACATCTTTATAGATGCCACATACATCATGATTTTGGGAGTGTCATAGTCAAGGTGATTACAGCTTCTCGGGGGTACCACCAAGGGGCAAACAATTAAGAAGCTGTCTCTTTGTGGTGGGGCATTTATTTATTCAAGTGGATGACACACCTGGCTACCAATTAGGGCATGTTGTTTGTTAAAGCTGCATTTGTCCCGTGGGCTGTTTGTACACGCCGATTTTTATTAAATGTTTTTGATTTCTATAAACAATGTTTGTCTGTCTTTCCAGGTACTTTCCTGACTCGTTGAATCAGTTTTATGATCAACCCCCGTGTGACCAACGCAGGGTTAATTTAGTCCCTTTACACATGCAAGTGTGTTTTAACAAGTTTGTAAATGAATCACATCTTCGAACATGTGCGTGTCCATACATGAATAATTATGTGTGTCACAGCTGTAATAACTCACAGCTCCCTGCGTTTGAGCTATGCTGCCATGGTCCATTAAAATGCTCTTCCTACACACACAAAAAAGACATTTCATTAGATGGCACACGCGAGAGTAAGAATTTCCCAGCCCAGCGACTAAAAGAGGCCTCTCAGTTGAAAAGCATGGCGCCGTGTGCGGGTGTGTCGACAGCGCGGATATTTGTACAAGTCAAAGTGTGCCCCCAAGCCAGTTTGTGCAAAAAAATTGATTTTCTTTGTTGTCCAACCTCACTGCGGACCGGACATTCTGCATGAGAGTGCGTACATGCATCTTGAGTGTGCATGTGTGTGTGCGCGCGCATGTGTGTGTGTACATAAAGCAACCCTTGACAGCCACTGGGCACGGCAGCGGTGCAGCCGGTGTGTTTGCATTGGCAGCGTGTCAGCGTTCCACATTCCGATGTGATATTCAGAGCCGCGACCTCAAGAAACCCGCCCAGCAGAGGAGCTTGCTCTCTTTCCCCTCCCCGCTTCTCATCTTTTCCTCCTCTGCCTCACCCTTCTTACGTTTCACCTTGACAAGCTACACTATCTGTCTCGCCTCCCTTCCTCATGTCCCACAAGAAAATCTTCACAATCTTTTAGCAGAGGTTCTGCACTCCTCAACTCAACACACATTTTCTCCTTTATTAGGAACTCTTGCTCACAGATGAAGTCCAGTGCAGCCCACCTCCTTCCTTCCTTCCTTAAACTTTTCATTGGAAGCCATCATCTCCCCACAAGTAATACAACGCCACTCTGCACGTAGCTCCTCCCTCTCACTTAGCCGCACCCTGCCCACACGCCTGCGGAGACATTTCACCTCAGATGACCCGGCGCCCCGGGCGACACGTTTCTCACTCCCTCCCGCACGTCTCCTCTTAGCTTGATCTGCAACATACAGCTAAATTAAAACACATGGCCACCACACCTGCCACCACAAGAGAAAAACAAAAAAGGGGAAACCCAAGGGAAACATGTTACACAATTTACTCTAATTCTGCTAAATTGTAAAGTATATCAAACAAAGAAAATGGCTTAATCCTTTTAAAAGCTTGAACAGGTTTTTTATATGAGCAAATGAGGGGGACACCTAAAACCAATGCACTGAAGGCATACAGCTCTTTAGCTACGGTGTGGTTTACTGATAGCACATTTCTGAGCAATTCTTTTTACGTATACAGTAGGGCCGTCATTAGCAAATATTTTTGTTTTTAATTATTCCTTTAAATAATCGCCCTCCACTGTCCTCCCAGTTGTTGTTGTTTTTTTTAATAATCTGCTATGGTTGAATCGTTTTTTGTTTTTTTTTAATAGTACAAATATAGAACGCAAGTTGACGTAAGTGACTAAAACTACTCCTATTTCTCTTCGATACGTTTGAATTCTTAGACGCCACAAAATTCGCCAATGCTAACCTGTTAGCAATTCTGATTAGCGTTAGCATGCTAGCGATGACATGTCAAGTCAACAAATACTAACTACCATTTAGTTCACGCATGAATAAAGTTATCTGCACATGCAAATATTTAATAGTGTCCTTAAAGTCACTTACAAAGAATGCTTCAACAATAATGCATGAGTAAACTTGAAAGTGTAGCTGCTTGTTAGCTACTAAAAGATCAATAACTTCCTCCTCCTCTTCTTCTTCTTCTTCTTCCTTTTCCTTGCCTTCTTCTTCATATGCAAATTGGGTATGTTTTTGTTTTTGGCTTCTTTGTAGTGACAGATTAAATTCTTGGATATTACAGCCCTTACAGTGCTTTTTGAGAGGTTCACAACTTTCTTTATTTTTTTTTTTTGAGGAGCTTGATACTCCAACATTGTCTTTAATAAAAGCTTCCTAATTACTAACTAAATAAGTGTTACGCACACAAATTTGCGTCCCTCTTTTTTAATTGGCAATTGACAGGCCATCAACTCGTACAGATTCAGCGTTAATCATAAAAGAGGCAGAGATGGTCCCTATATAAACTTCAGGAATAATCATCGTTCTCAGAGGCAAGAGTATATGTGCCTGCGAGTATTGCTGCATGTTTACTTTCTTCATTTGTCCTAAAGTAGCAAAGTTAGAAATTTCTCAATTTGGTAGCCTGTAAATACTATTTTACATTATAGCATTAATATTAGCATTAAGCAAGCACTGTTTTGATCCATGAAATTCTATGGTTTTGTTAACATATTTGATTTTTAAAAAGTGTAACTTTTGTTTGTTTTATGTTTCAGTTTTTCAGTAAACCTCAAATGAAAGTGACCAACTATGGAAAAAAAAGATCTTGAAAATGTCCTAAGGAATACTTAAAAATGAATAGATGATTAAATAAAAAATACATGTGTTTAAAGCATGTCGGTAAGAGTAAAACTGTTTTTGATAAACAGTAATGGATGATCATTGTATGAAGAGAATCTAAATTTGAAAGGCTGAAAAGATTTGAAATCCTCATCAAGCGGTGGCGTGAGTTGAAGTGAGGTGAAGACTGGAGCAACCAGTCAACCCTCATCCTACTTGATCACCTTGATCCACTGAGCACAGCAAAAACATGAATCCACAGGGCGTGACTCAACTAGTAACCACACATGCACCGACCGCATTGATCAAATTATTCATACGTAGGGTATGACACTTCTTCTACCACATCAAACACAGCACATTCCGTCACTTTGGTTGACTTTTCCAAGACTTGTTTGCCTGTTCTAATTTCAAATTGTTTTTTTGTTTTTTAAGTAATGACAATATGATGATTGCAAAACCTTTACTAACTGGAAGGATGCATCCTTACCTGATGTGAACCTTCAGGGAATTTAACCTCTTGTAAAATAAACAAACAAACAAAAAAACTACTCATCCTTTGAAGAGGTGTTTTAGTTTTTGTGTTGGTTTTAATGTTGTATTGGTGTTTGTCCCAAAAAAAAAAGAGTCAAAACACAAAACCGAAGCCTCATGAGATCAGATGACACCCATTCTTCCATTTTCATGAGTGTTTGCTGTCATTATGGTTGCTTCTGACCTGGAGCTAAGGTGAGTTTACTGAAGGGCACATACAGAAAAATGTTGACAGTTAGCCAACATTCTCACCTAATCCAAGCGTTTATACTCTTGAATTAATGTATGAAATATGTTTTTGGAATGTGGTAGGAAATGAAGTACAGCATTGAAAACTTAGACTACCACAGGGAGAATATGCAAACAAAACACAGAAAGACAAGAGACTACAGTAGATTTGAACCCTAAATCTTTGTGATCCAGCTGTGATGCAGATGTGATAACCACTAGACGAACATGTAAAATATGCTGAAAATGTATTATTGATAGTCTAACTGTAAATGTTGACGTGTTTGAGGTTACATTACATTTACATGTGTTTGTCTCACGTGTTTGTGTGTGTGTGTGTGTGTGTGGGGGGGGGGGGGGGGTGTCAGCGTCTGCACCCATATGTGTGTAAGGCTATGTGGGAGTGTATGTGTTTGTTACAGATTAAGAGCTTCACCCCTGGACCTCAAAATTAGATAAGAGATTAGCATTACACATCCACCACCTGGCATTTTAAGCTGTGCCATTACAACAACAACTTTTAATCAACAACAGTCACACACTTGCCATGTACAGTACCACAATTTCTTTGTCCTCCTGCTCCTTTTCGTCAGGCAGAGACAACATAAAGGCCAGAGAAAGGGCAGGTGTACTCTGGCGTCTGGAAGCTGATAATAAATTACCTTCTGCATTAATAGAGATGAGCTTGTTTAAGGACATCGCTAGGCACGGATATAGCATGCCCACTGAATTTTACTTGGCACGAGACGGAAGAGATAAGATGCACGGCAGTTGGCACCGAGCTTAGAGGTAGCATCCCATTAACACCAGTGTGAAGCATTTACTATCCAACGAGCTATGCTAGGATTAACCCATTATGTCAAGCTTAACTGATCCCCCGCAAAAACCTTTCTACGCTTCAGGCGTTTTCTAAGTAGAGGTCAATGGTCAGGTGATGGGGGGAGGGGCTTGTGCACTTGACCTTAAAAAAAAAAGTGTGTCCACTTGTCTAGTTCAGGAAGTCACTCTGGATGCCAAAGTAAATCATACATGCAGTAACAGTTAAAGGTTTGGAAAGGTTTTCATTTAACCCAAAGCGTGTCTCAGTTTCTTTTTAACTCCTTTTTGGTTAGTTTTGGCCATTTACACATGTACTTTAAATAAAAATATTATTTAAAATGACTTTCATTTGCAACTGTGAATTTTCAAGAGATAACAGTTAGAATTTCTTCACCTGTTAAAGTGTTTGAGCTCATTGAAATTTGAATGTATTCCTTTTGACTGGTATTGTATCTTACTGTAACTCTCGGCCTAATACAAACTTGGTAATCAAAGTACAAAATGCCTCCAGCCACTAGATGAGAAAAATATGGTATCCTTTTGCATCGAACACTAAATACATAGCATGCACATAAGTAGATTACAGTCATGTAATCTACTTAAATTAAGCTTCTGGTGAAGTGTTAATAAAGCTCAGTGTTTATAAATTTACAGCATTCTTCTGAACCAACAGATGTGAACTAGTTGACAACTAAATGCAAGATGTAGAAACTATTTTAGAAGCTGCATATTTACAATTTTATCTCATTAAGTATCCATCATGTATATGGTATCATCATTCAAAGCAACGCGCTGTGAACGCCAAAACAAGTGAAAGCCAAAACCAGCAGCACTTCCAGGCTGCTTTTCAAGATAACAATCAACCACAAATTAGGAGCACATTTCTCCAATTGACCATCCTCTTACTTTTGCTACAGTGATTTTATACTGGTCCTAAATGAGGTGACATTAAAAAAAAATGGTGGCGGGAAAGAATGACTGCTCGAAGGAGCACATGAGAAAGAGGAGAAAAGGCTCAAGAGACAGAAAGAGTAAATAGAGGCGAGGAGGGTAATTGCAGGAAAGGCGCTTCATTAATCTGTCACGATCCTCAATCTAACCCCCAATTTCTGGTCAGCGTGAATACAAAGAGCCTGCAAAAACACACTAAAACTTGACAATTCTCTACAGTCCAGTGTACTCACTCCAAAGAAAAAGCTGTTTTACTCCTTCCCTTCAACTTTCTACCTTGGGCCAATTTACAAACGCTGGCAGCGTCGAGCGCGCACGCCTTCGCCAACATCGTCATACATCACACACCATATCTCCTAGCACACCTCGCATGACGAATGCACTGTTTGCCTGCCACGAACTCCACTCACTCGCGAACGGAAGACACGCTGATTTTGTCTTCACAAAGTGGGAGAACAGAGGAACGGACTGCAAAGGGGCATCTCAATAGTTAACAAACCCGCCAGTGCGGGAGACAATCAAAACACCGGTGTGATTAAACTGCCCGTAAATCCTTCGACAAACTGGCTTGTTGATCTGAATCCCAGCTCAGTCAAACGTTGTAACTGCTACTCTCATCAAATAGGAAGACCTAATGCTACAGCGATTGGCCCTTGACCTATCACGGATACTGACTTCGACTCCCGGGGAACAAGGTGATGAGATTCCCATTCCTTTCCCGCTGAGTCGACGTGCAGCTCTCCACACATGCGGGAGCCATTTCTCCAAGACCCGTTTCCTTGTAAACTGGAGATGGGTGTTCAAATCAATCTTCTTTGTTGATGTTGGGGACACTTTATACAGCTAATACCGGCATCATCATTTGACATCCAGTTTGACTTCTTTAGTGTGCAAAGTATTGACATTGACTCAACAGCACCTCTTCTGGTTGCAGCCGAGGAGTGTACTCAAATGTATTGCAATCATAACCGTCAAACAAATTTATGCGGGAAGCCATGACTACAAAGTGACCAGAGACAAAAATGAGTTTGACACTCATGTACAACAGCTAATAGCAGTATGCAATATTATCTTAAAAATAAGTTAGATAATGGGGGCAAACTTTCAGAGCTGACTGTCTTCCATAAAAAGCAAAAAATACCAGAAGCCACAATGTCTTTGACACCTACAGCAAGGATAACTGCATGTTTGGAAAATATCCTTTTAAGTAACTCTCATTAATAAAATGAACACCTGCAGACACCCTAAAATGCAAATCAATATCAATGATAAATATGTATTTTGATTTGAAGTGCCACCCTTTTTAGCAAACAGCTCCTTGTGTGTTGCTGCATAGTCTGGTGATGTTAGTATTCATCTAAAATGTAGGGATAACATCTAAAAACGTTTTATAAAAATGTCACAAGATCACCATAATCTCAAGTTACAATTCAATATAGAAAAACTAAATAAACTACATGTAATTCTACACTACATTCCTAGATTTTTTTTATGTTGTTTATATTATATATTAATGACAAATATAGTGTTATGAAGAAGTTGGAAACACTATATTGAACATGTAAAAGAAAAATCTCTAAAACTATAAGTGTTATTTACAAAACCAAGGATTTCTTGAATAAAGAATTGATATATAAATCATGCATGTTGTCAATACTCAAATAAAGAGCAATATGAATTATCAGTCATTCAAAATATACAGAACCAACTAATTTATCATCATTCAATTAAACTCAAGCTCAATTTTTTTGACTTGACCTGATTTCAAAACAGTTCAAATAATGTATAATGTAATGTAACTCTGCCACAGCAATGAGTTTTTTGAAAAAAAAAAGAGGGATGTTATAATCTGAGAAGCACAAGTGATTTAAAAAAAATCCAAGACAAGAACCAACAAAATCAAATGTGTGTCTCTGTTAAAGGTGTTAATTTGTAGAATAATTATGGAATAGATATGAAAAATTGTGAATCATATAGAGTCTGCAAAGAAAGGTTAAAAAAACTGTTACTTAAATATATGAATCAAGAATATCACTGGATATTCTGTAGAAAATTGTGAATTAAGAGGTGTGTATTTCTGTTTTGTTTTATTTATGACATCTGTATAATTTACCAAGTATATATATATATATATATATATATATATATAGGAGAGATTAAAAAAGCATTTGTCAGACCCACTTAGCGAAAACAAGGGGTAAGATCTGACCAGTTCTTGTACTTTTTCCTCCTCTTTTTGAAAACGCAAAGTGCTATACCTAGTGCTGATTTGTTTTCTTCTTTGTTTTTCATTTGTATTGAGTTTATATGTTCAATTAATCAAATCAATTGTACTGTAGATGAAGTGCTGTTTTTTTTTTACAGTCACTAAGCGCCATAGCAGAATAATAAAAGAGTCATATGCAGCACTGGAGCTCTGGATCGCAGACCCGGTACTTGGATGAATCTACACCTTTTGGGGCCAAAAGTAGCTATCATGTCTTTAAACCTAATATTGGCGAAACAAACTACATTTTCTCCCAAGTATTTGCTGAAAAATCGACAACTATTAAATAATCCAGTCAAGGGACAACGATTCTTTCATTATGTTCCCTAATGCTGAGGATCTCCGTATTACCTGAAGGCTCAAAGCCACTCCAAAACCTCAACTGTCGACTTTTTTTTCTCGTTTCACATCCATTCAAGTGAGTCATCACGACATAAATATCTACCACGAACCATATTTCTTGAACAGTGTGTGTGTGAAAACACAAGAAGAAATAAAAGTACCCCAGTAGATATTTGCATACGCACCCAATATCCAGCGTGTTTGCTCATATATTATACATTTCAAATGCACTCCCATGTATGCTGCCTTCCTTCCTTTCATTCTCTTGTCTGCCTCTCATGTGGGAGGCAGGGCTGGGCACCAAGCCATACCACATCAATATGCGTCCTGGTAAAATGCTTTGCTGCAGTAGCTCAGGCCTGAAGCGCTGGCTAATTCGACCGGCTACAGCGGGTCACGTTAGATGCTAGTTACTCAATAGACATGATAGTCAGGGTTAGGGGCACCGGTGGCCTCACCCTAGCAACCGGTTGTGGCGACAGACCACGGATGCAGACGGAACCAGCCAGTGCCACCCTGGAGGCACCTTGGATTCTACCCAGGCAAAGGATCCCTGGGAGCCACGGTTGCCATGGTGCCAGCCAAATTTGGGTCCAATAAATGTGAGGGGAACAGGCGGCAGAGGGGTTGGGGGGGGGCAAGACAGAGGACAGAGAGAAGGGGGGTTGCCGAGTGGCATGGCAACCCTAAAATCAACTGCTAGTTGCACAGAGAAACAGTTTTGAAAGCCCGGCATGAATGAAACTATAATCGACGGACAATTTTGCGAAGTGACAAAAGAGAGAAATTGATCGAACTGGCATGCTTGATGATGCTGATAACATACAAAGGAATCTCTCGCTGCATTTTCAACAAAAAAATTAAACCCGCACTATTCTCCTGCTTTCAGATCAGTGGAATTTCAAGAGACGCGCGCCAGACAAGGCCACCGCGCTGAACTAAGATGTGCTCTTAAACGTTAACAAGTTAAAAAGCAGAAGAATTGTTAATGTTTTCATTCGAACGTGGCTTGAATGAATACAGCGAGTGAATTAAAGCTTTTTAAAAGTGCCACTTCCTTGGCTTGTGTACCCCGCTCTTCCACTCACAACCCACTAAGTGCTTTGAAGTAACTTCAGGCTTGATAGACATAAACGCCAATTAATTGAAAAGTTTGCAAGGAAAAAAAATACAGGAAAAGACTACTTCACTGATCGGATGATGCCTTGAATGACTACCAGCTGCACTGGGGAGCGGCCTCGCTGCGGCCGGTTCACCGGGGTGTCCCTGGGAGCCCAACTCAAAGGTTTCGCTTTACCAGTGGAGAGATAATATCATGCATAGTAAATACGAGAAGAAAGTAGATGAGACATGTGAACATATGCTTTCACACGCGCACTTGTGCATACACGCACATACGCTTTGCCAAAAGAACACAAAACCCTACGCTGCTTAGCACGTCGTCACTGGTCCATTCTACACCCCCCCGAATCCACACTAGTGATAAAGAACAAACAAAACCCCCCCCCCCCCCGCCCCCATCTTACCCCACTCGTTAAGTCTGCGTCCACCTTCCATCTGCTCTGCCCCTCCCTCAAAAGTAAAACACAAACATTAACAACTACACACAGACACACACACACACACACACACACTATTGCCATTCCCCTCCAAGCTCATCCTGTTATCTAAACAAGCGCCGTGCTCCCGTCAGCGTCACTGGCTTCCTTTCTGTGTCTCCTCAAGAGAAAAGAGAGACTCTCCTGTTCACACATGAATGGCGTCTTTTGATGGAGCGCCGAGGCCTTGTTTACCGCCACTCCATTTATTTATCGTTTTTCAAGTCGTCATTGAGGGACTCTTCTTACCTCACCCTCCCTCCCCAACAGTCTCACCCATCGACACCCCCATCACGTCTCTCCCTATCCTGTTTCATCCCGCTTTCTTCTCTCCGTCTAGTGTCCTAGATCTGTGTCCAAACTGATTTGAAGCTTACTCGCTTACACAGATGCATGCCAAATTTGATTCTCTGCATTATGCTGTGCTTCTCAGCAAGCGAGCTCATTCGCCGCAAACACCCCCTTACCCCACCCCACCCCACCACGGTCGTCTATCTTCTATAAACCGCTCGCCTTCTCGCGGTGTCATCAACATCAAACGGCGCCCTGGTGACGCTCCACAAACTAATTTTAACTTTACTGACAAGCAAAACCCACAAAACAAACCAAGATAGACACACAAACACACAAACACACACACATATATATATATATATATATATATATATATATATATATATATATATATATATATATATGTACAGACGTATTCATACTATAAACAAAACTTGGAAGTTGAACAGCCACATAAAATCGGTTGAGACTTGAGCTCAGTGAGAATCTAAACAGAATGCATGTAATAGGTTTTTAAAAGCTTATTAATTTTAGCAATACCTATAGATGACATTCTTGTGCTGCAAATGTCTTTATGTTCTCCCTCGATTGCATGCCACACAGGCATTATTTATTTATTTATTTATTTATTTATTTTTCATGGGTTAAAAGATGGTAGTTTGTAATACATATATCCTATTTGAATCATTGCCTGTAATTTTACATAAGGTTGAACAATCACCTTAATTTATTTTTGAAAATAATTGTTGAAATTAGAAAAATTTGAGTATGTCATAATGTCGAATTTGACCAACGCAATGCAATTCATCTAAATGAAACAAAAGCTAAGACCATGTCACCTATTTCTACTTTTGGGAGACTAATACATTTTATTCATCAAAATTCTACACAGCCTTTCAATAGGCCCATGGGTCCATGAGACAACATGCATGTTTTTTGGAACGTGTGACCAAAATTCAAAGCCATAGCCCTTTAACTGCAAGGCAAAATTGCTGTCCTGCTATTCAATTTTGTGAGTCAATACAAAAAAAAGGCTAGGGATAGCCACTGAAAAGAAAAAGGAAAAAAGAAAAAAAAAAACGTCCCACAGTCAAGGCTCAAAACCTTTTTGATGGCCGGCGTTCAAAAAAAAACACAAATCATGGTCCTATTGAGCACTAAAATGTTTGCACTTACAAATCATTTTACATTTTTGTGAAGCAGCAATCAGGAATCCTCGGTGCTAATGAGGCTAGGGGAGGGCCTTCGTTTGAACCCTAAAGAGGAATAAAAGAAAAGGGGAACGTGTGAAAGAGGAACATGAAAAAGAGATGAGAAGAAAGCAAGGATCAGAGGGAGGAGGTTGGCAGGGAGTGTATATGAAAATTTGGCATCTTGCGTGCAAGTGATAGTGCCGTGCCAAAGACAGCCGACAACTCTGCCTTTCACTTTCCGAACATCAGACTCCTTTGCAGCGTTACATTTGTTCACGTTTTTTCCCCTCGTCAAGCAGATGTGCTAAACTCAGCAGGATTTTTTTTTTTTTTTTTACACATCCTTCTAGCATCTTTTTTGAGAGACACAGCATTTTCAGCATGTGGATTTAAAACAGTGGTCGCAAACTTGAAGCCCGGGACCAGATACGGCCCATCGCATTGATTTTTAGGGCCAGCTGAAGCAAAAAAGTGTCTGCGCTTTGTTTCAAGTAATATATAAATATATATAATTCTCATTTTGGTGTGAATTTTTACCAAAATTGCGTTGTGAGCTTTCATTTGACAGATATTATAATTATATTTTTACCCAATTGTTAATATAAATGAAAACTTATTTTCCATTTAAATATTTTAAATAATTTTAAATGTTGTTTAAATATATTGTTTCTGTAATTCTGTAATTCTGTAATTTTAAGCTACATTTGCTTTTTCTGCCTGGCATCTGAATATTGATAGCTGTTGTAAATGTATTTTCAGCGTTGTGTCTTTGCCTGTGAAATATGCGATATAAATAATGCGGCCTTGCCTAAAACACGCATTATACCCTCTTAACTTTAAATTGATCCCCTTGAAAGTGAAGGAGGTATTTCGACTGTGACTGAAACTACTCCGACAGGAGGAGCCAATGCTCGGGCCTGGCAGTGGGCACAGCTTGGTGAATAAGCCATTATCCGTGGTTCCCCTCACCCTGGCAGGCCAGCCTGATAGTGAGCATTGCCCGTCACACTTTTTTCCTCACCTCGTACGCTTCTCCTCCTCCTGTCTGCCTCTGCTGAGGCTGGCTAATACTCCTGAGTGGCTATGTGGATTTTGGGGACGGACACATTACACGGTTGGAGCAGCAACAAAAGGCTGAAAAGAGAACCGGCGCTGGGAAGACACCGTATTAATACAGACAATAACACCCCCTCATTGCTTTTGACACCCCCCCCCCCCCTTTTTTCCCCCCTTGCTCTAGCAAAGCTTTTTGTGTCAAATTAAAAACTGAAAAAAGCCTATTCTGCTCAGGTAAATATATATATATATATATATATATATATATATATATATATATATATATATATATATATATATATATATATATATATATATATATATATATATATTTTTATTTTTTTTTTAAATCACATTTAGCTCTTCCTACATGCAATTTTTATTTGATAATTGCTAAGTGTTTTAACTTGTAATTAAATCTAATCATTACGTATTAAACTGGGCTCCACGGTGTGGAGAAATGCACACACGCAACATGAAATCAAAACATAGACAGGCAATTAACTATCCAAATAATTCCCACCTCAGTGCATCAAACTGCATTCATTATTATTATTGTTATTATTATCATTATTATTATTACATATCTCATTAAGAACTATTAAACTTTCCTGTAATAAATGTAAAAAGGGATTTGGGTACTCAAATGTTTTATGCAATTGTAGTGGTAAATTTCAATGGTTAATACAGCATTTGCATTTCATACCACCAAAGAGAAAAGCAGTTTTTGAAAAAAAAAAAAAAAAATTAGCAAGACACACAAAAAGCCATCTTCAATCACAGTAAAAAAAAAACAAAAAAAACTGCACTGTGAGCCTGGCCTGAGGAGAAATGCGCATGTGACAACTGACTTCATTCAAACTGACAAGAAGATTAGAGCGAAATAGAAAAAAAAAAAAAAATAGCAACTGCCTACCCGTTCTATCAATATGACTTGAAATTCCTCTGGAAATAATCTTCCGCATACCAGCAAATACTAAACAGAAACAAACACAGGTGTGGATTTTTAATCTCTTTCTGGGTTATCAGACGATGAGAGGAATTAAAAAAATTAAAGGGCATCACGCAATTTATCAGAAGACGAAGTCTTAAAACAACAACATGATAATATTTCTTCTATTTTGTTTCCCCCTCATGTGGATTCGAGTCATCGCAGTCTCATGAGATGAATGAAGATCCTGTGGTTTTTGGACCGATCGAAGTACGTCGTCAACGCAAGGCTCGATTCTGCTTGTGTGTGTTGGAGCGCAAAAGCGCACAGCACGGCTTTGGCTGAGACTGATCCCGGGAGCAGTCCAAATAGCAGACTTTCTCTTCCACGGCCAAGACTAACGAGAGACGAGTAACGAGAGCTTCTCTCTTCTATCTTCACCCTCGAAGGTGTGTCAAAAGATGGCTGATTGGGCAGACCTTGGTGAACGAAGGCCACCGCGCGAATGCCAGGGCCACTCTGCCTTTCTTAGTCTCCGCAGGCACAGTTCCCACAGCACCTAACACAAAAGCCTCGGACCTTACAGACTCCTGCTTCATTCAGTGCGCACTTCACCGCCGAGGGTCATCCTGAGCTGTGCCCACGCATACATACAGACACGCAGGAGGACCATCCGCTCAAGTGATGTCATGGGAGCCAGGAACGAGATCAGGAAGTAATTAACAACAGATTATTTTCACAGAGGAAGGTCAACAAAACAAAGGCGGACTGTGGAATCCGTAAGTAAACCTTCAACATGCTGTGAGCCATTCATCATTGATCGCTATTTAGAAGCCTATTTTTAAGATAAGGTTTGAGTTGCTATAAGGAGAGCCCACACAAGGTGAAAAATCAGTCTAACACACAAACACGAGTAACAACACTCGCTCACGATTTAGCAGGCCAACAATACACTGGCTCATGATGTCACTCACTGTGGCCCGCCCCCTTAAAAACGGAGTCAAGTCGAAAAATGTCTTAAATTTAATATGTTCTGCACACCCTCATAGTAAAAACACACTATTCTCAACAATATTCATTGTGAAATATGAATTGAACAGAATCTACTTGCTGTTAACTTAAAATGACATCACAATTGCTCACGGCTCAAGTAACGACTAATTACAGCTCAGCTTGCAAATGTCACGTGACAGAACAGCAACTGTCAGTTGATAGCAAGTGGTAAACTGTCTGCTTTTTGAGATGGGTGAAAATGGAGGGAATTTGCAGCTTAATGTATATTCTAGAAACATATTATCAATCAGATTGCTACATTTAGACTAGTGGGGCCAGGCAAACAAATCTTGTTGTAAACTAACTTGACAATAATTCATTTTGTTACTTTCTCCATTATATTTGTTATGTTCTCATACATTACATATATTTTTTGGGTGGTGTTTTTTTGACAAACAATTTTTGTCAGTTTTTCCTGCGGTCAGTGAGTCAGGGGTCTGGCTTCTGCGCCGGGGGTTTCTCCGTCCACACGGGACCCCGGCGTGAAAAGAGGCGGGATCTGGCACTGGAGAGCGCACACTGTGGCGCGGTCACGGCACAAATGGCACGGTGCGCACATTTCACACCTCCCTCAGAGTGACTGCAAATTTCCTGTGCTTCACTGTTTTTTTTTTTTTTCTTCTTCTTTGATTGGAAACACATTTGAAACATCTTTTCATAATCACACTTGCGGCTCGCGGAAGGAATAAAAGAGGCGGACCGAGTTCCAAAGTATGAGTAAGTGCAATGAGCTAACTTTGGGTCTGACAAATGCTTTTTTAATCTCTCTTTCCATGCTCGGACAAATGATAAATGTGCTGCCTTTTAATCTAAGACAGCACAATATGCATATTGTTCTAAGAATCAATTCAAACACATTAGGCCGGGCAGCAAATGGATTGCTCTGGTGATAATACGCACCCACCTTCACAGGCGTCAGAGCTCACTATCCCAACACACACTCATTCATTCATTAACAGGAAGCGTGCCAGTTTGTGCTTATCATGCAGAACGTTGGCACTTGTGGACCAAGAGATCGCTACCTCCATTATAATAATAACAGTTTGAGGGGAGCGCGAAGCAACAATAACACCAAAGGCTTATACAAAGTATATTCCTCCCTGCTTGTTTAGTTGCTACTGTTACATTGGTAATGGACAGACAGTTGTTTTTGCACCAAATGAAAGAAAAACAATGCAAAAACCATGCACATTACAAAAGTAGTGCTAAACTTAGACCTGGGAAGGGTGGTGTTGTTTAATCGGAATAATAACAATAACAAGGCTTGGCAAAATAGCACATTTCTCAAGTCACGGTTGAACACTTTCGGAAAACAAACAAAAAAAAAATTCCTTAGCAAGAACATTGGGATTATTATTTGTTATAACAGGAAGTTAAACGGGCCTTTGCAATTATGCTATTAGGCTAACGATATGTAAGACAAATATGAGCAGTTGGGTCATGAGGCCAGAAACGGAAAAAAAATAAGCCTTTGTAATTATAATCATATTGCATCAATATATTATATATATATATATATATATATAATATATTGCATCAATACACAATTTCTATTAGGACTGAAAGATTTTGAAACCTCAAATAATTCCACCTCTTTTTTCCTCTTCAGTATTGTAATTGTAACTTAAATATCAGATTTTTTTTTAAGATCCTCTTATGATGCTTTTTTCTACCTAAGAAGAAATTGGTAGGTTCATACATACCTGTATATATACACACACACACACACACACACACACACACACACACACACACACACACACATATATATATATATATATATATATATATATATATATATATATATATATATATATATTGTAGATTAAGCTATGATACAGTCTTTTGAGCATTCACTACAACAACTTAAACCAGATAATGTAAAACGGTCAGTGGCTTCATCACTTCAAATTTTTCTTTCATGAAACAACTTGTAAACATGTTGACTATACGTGTTGAATTGAACGTATAGGCCATTGAACCTATTATGACATTATATATATTAAAAAAATCTAGATATATTAGCGTTTAAGTAAGAAAGAATACTGACCGACAAAACGTGTGTGAGTGTGTGTGTGTTTAACTACATCGTTTGCAATTTGAAAACTGTAGTTTACTTCTTTGCAATTGCTGATTTTGAGACCTAATTTTTGGACATTTTGATTTGGAATCCCAGCTGTCTTGCGAAGGGAGAAGTGGTTAAAATAAATAAGGAATGAATGGATAAAAAGTTAAAAAAAAAAGGGGGGGGGGTTAACAGTGGTCAAGAGTAATGTTCATCCAACCACTTTCTATCCCACTTATCCTTATTGGGATCACTGCTGAGCTGAACCCTTTCCTATCAGGCTTCGGACAAACTATTTTCAACACCCTAAGATCAGTCAATAGCCAGTTGCTAAATACAATTAGAACAACAGCCACTCAAATTAGTATAATTAGAATATTTGCGAAGCGGCATGCGTTGATTGGCAGTGTGAAACGTTGAATAATGCACGGTGCCTCGTCATTAGCTGGCTTCATATGGGGACTCATGAACAGGTACGCTATTGTCGGCCTGTTTGAGCTTTGTGGATTTCAAAGAAAACCACATAAAGTCACCGTGAAGACTCTTTGTTCATCTGGAGTGTCTCCCGCCACCCATCGTTACAGTTTCAGCATTCAAAGACATGTTACTCTTTATCGGAGGTGTCTGAAAACACAAGGACGCGTGCCGTGCACGATGGCGGTGTGGTTTGTTCCGTCACGGTTGTTCCGCGGTGCTTCATAAAACAGAGCGGGATCTCGAAGGCTGGCTGACTGTCTGGCTGAAGAACAGCCCGAGAAAGCCTGACAGAGAGCCCAGAGATTCCCCGTGGCAGCTTTATGCCACTCTGTCATAAACAAAACACAAGACGTCTTTTTCTTCTTCCCACACCAAGCGGGCTCGGGCGCTGCCAAACAGAACAATCGGTATCGTAGCCTCCTCTCTCCCTTCCAACGCGCACTCTCGTGCTCCACCGCGCTTCGTCTTCCACAATATAAACAAAAGAGATGATCGGAGACTTTACCTCTGCGCGTGCAACAATGAGGGCCATGTTTAAGGAGACAAAACAACAGTGTGTACGGGATCAAGCGGGAGCAGGAAAGGCGGCGATGCCAAAGCCCGGCAAAATGCAAGGCAAACAAAACGAACAATGAGCACGTCGTGTCATTCATTGCGCGACTGAAGGAAAAAAAAAACAACAACAACAACAAAACGTGAGAGGAGAAACACGGGCCTTCCAATGACTGCTGGCTCGACACTACACTTTGGCGACCCGACACTTAACTGGAGCCAAGCGTGATAAAACCGTTGACCTTTGGGCAGGTTCGAAGACAGCGGTTCGCCCTTTGTCTTTGCTTTCATCCCCCCGCCTCTGGTTCTCCGCAGGCCCCAAATGTTCTGGCCAACTTAGACGGCTGTGTCTGGAGGAAGGAAAAGTGCTGAGGCACACTGCCGCTAAGCAAACAGGAGAGCGCACGCAGCGAGTGGACGTTACGAATGAGCCGTGCATTGCCAACGTCCCCCACTAGGCAACCATGTGCTGAACTCACGTATGAAAAACTGACACTACTTGTCTATGTACACCTGGTGTGTGTGGGGCAAAAAAATATGAATTCAAGCAGGCTCTGCAAGCGCGGGATTTTAGATCCAATCAGCGTGTTAAAAAAAATTATAACCGATTACCATCATCTGCTCGGAAGATGTACCAACATAGATATACTGTATGAACGGCTAATTAACTGTAGTGAACCCTTGTAATTTGCAAGCGATTGGGACAGTAAAATTCCCCCAAAGATGCTAATAAAGATTCAATAAAAATTCAAAACAAGATAAAGTTATTCAAAAATACTGGAAACAAATTAGAAAAAAAAATACAACTGTATATTCCGCAAAACCCTGGATTATTAAACAACAGCAGCACAAAATGTCCCGAGAGTAAATGAGATGTATTTACTGTAATGTTTTTTGTTTTTTTTTACTGATCCAATTTATGATGTCATTGACCACTTGGCAAATTTTCATTATATTCTTAATATCAGCCAATCAGATCTGTGTAAAATCTAAATTAAAATTTTTCTATAGGGCAGAACATGCAAACACACACATTTATTTTAAAACATTGAATTGAAAATCTATGTTGACTCATACCTGTAATGTGCATGTCATGTATGTGTTAAAAATGTACATTACAAACAGTAAGCATGGTTGGAAAAAAAAAAGTGTACCATAATAAAAGCAGAATAATATTGTAATTTGTACTATTGCACATACTTTGAGAGAGATTTTAGGGGGGCTGCTAAAACGGAAAAACGTAGCTCACTGAAGGACAATTCAGATAATTTGTCAATGTGTTGTACATTTGTACAAAATAAAAAAAAAAAGATTTAGAAAAGCAGAAATTCACACATAATATGGCATTTGGAAAAGCATTAAAAGAGATTTCCTCATGCACCACAAATCAACCAACACAGAGTGAAGCTGCCAGAGTTGTGAGCTGTTTGGCCCAGACCGAGACTGCGGGTTCATGCGAGAATGTGTTCCCGTGTGTGTGAATGCATGGAAGACAAGGGGATGCTTTGATAACATGAATCGTCATTTACGTACGTGGGTTGTATTTGTGAGCGATGCTGATTGAAACTCATTTGAAAAAAAAAAAATCCAGCTGAAATAATATTAGGTCGCAAGCTGGTGTTTGCGTGTTGCATGGTGAAGTGGGTTTTTAGAGGTTTTTGGCTGTGAAGTGTGTTTCATGTGTCCACGCGCGCATGCGTGTGTGTGTGTGTGTGTGTTGGTATAACACTACAACACAGCCGAGTATTTTGGCTGTCTGTAAAATGGTTGCATGGGAAGCTACAGCAAGCAGTTTGGCTGAATTTGTATGTGTGTGTGTGTATGTGTGTGTGTATATCCATCCTGATGGCTTCGATACAACACACTTTGGCTATAACAAACCATATCTCGGATGGTCCTTGGCTGCGTGTGTGTGCTGTGTGGGTGTGTGTATGCGACTAAAACCATGTTTGGCTTGACGTGTGAAAGCACACTACAAAGATGAGTTGTTTGTCTACTCTTTTTCTCTTTTTTTTAGCTTTGTGCGGTTGTGTGTTGGTGTGAAGGTGGCTGCATGAGAATTGGCTGACAGTGTGTTTCTGTCTGCGTGTGTGCGTGTGCATGTATGTGTGTGTGTGAGTTTGGCAGGCAGGTCCAAGGCAGCGCAGGCGTTCAGGCAGACGGTGAAGGTGGCAGCAGCCTGCGGCCTGAGAGCAGGAGACTCGCAGCTCTCTCACACACACACAAACACACACAACACACACTTCTGGAATCTGGCCAAATGACAATCCCTGGCTACAATGGCCTTATCATGGCACAAGCAGTTTTATCAGAATTAGGGAAAAAAAAAAAGCTTTGAAACCATAACTCTGCCTTGTCTCGCAAATATTTCATTTGACAGAGGCGGTAATTGTGTAAAAATACAAAACACACACACACACATAAAAAAGGCGCAAATGCTTCACTTGGAAAAAGCAGCATGGACTTTCCAGGACATGTTGGACCAATGCCTTGGATACACACACTGAAATTACTACTTCATTTTATTCTACCTTGCCATGTAAACAAATGCAAGGCAAGCGAGTGGAAAATATAACATTAAAATTTGACACTATTTCTATTATTTAATATTCAGTCAGAGTATTTTATGGCTGGTTGAACATTTAATGAGCAAGATGGTCTTATTTATCGTCGTAAAACAAAATTCTTATTTATTACATTTCTGTCACAGTGTGGAATCTGTGGGCTTAGAGTCAAATTTAGTGAAAAAAGGCAAAACATTTATTCAGCTAATGCGATAATGTTTTATTATACCTGTGGCATTTTTAGGGAATTTGAATAATGAAAGTGTTGTTATAAAGGTCGCTCAAGGCCTTCATTTTGGAAAACCCTGTTTTTTTTGACACCCTGTGTGGCATGTTTCTGCGATTTTCGAAAAAGGCGCACCCACTCGGGTTTTCAGTGCTTGCCCCCTTCCCCCGAGAGGAGAGTCGCCCACATACCTGGCGTGTGGACGAAGTAGGCCAAGTAGAGGTCCAGCTCCTTGACGGACACCCCGATGTGGTGCGGCTGGACGCACAGGCCCGGGTTGGTGCACTGCGGCGACTTGACCAGGCGTTCGCCGTCCGTGCTCTCCAGGGGACTGCCTTTGAAGAGGATGACCATGACCAGGTCCAGCCGCCACACCTTGTCGGCCTGGCGCAAGCAGTCGATGCGACGGATCTTGCCCTTCTGGTCGGGGTTGGACAGCACGCAGCAGGGGGGCTTCTTCCCCGTGATGGTGAGCACAAAGTCCTCGCGGAACTCGGGCCGGATGTCCTTGCGGAGCTTGGCCAGCAGGCGCGAGGCCCACTTTTGCTTGATCTCGGGCTTCTCCCCCAGCAGCTCGTCTTTCACGGCGCGCTCTTCCTCCTTGGACATGCGCTTCTCGTGCTTCTTGAAGTACTTGCGCTTGCGGGCCTGCAGGTTGAACCAGGTGTAGGCGAAGGCGCGGACGTGGGGCAGCAGGGCCTCGATGAAGGGGTGGAATTCATCCTGGATGAGGGAGGAGGATGGGGGGAGGGCGGAGGAGGAGAGGGAGGACGGGGGAAAGCAGGACGAGGAGGGGGAGAACGGGGGAGAAAAAGACGGGGACAGGGGGAGTGGGGGGGAGGACGGGAAGAGAGAGGTGAGGCAGTTAGCACCGGCGCGCAGCATGGAGGAGCGGCGCCTGCTCCGTGCGAGCGGAGCGAGGGAATGAACGAGAGGCGCCGAAAAAGAGAGAGAGAGTACGAGAGTGTGTGTGAAACGGAGAGAGAGAGAAAAAGAGAGAGAGTGCCTGACACTCTCTCCCCGGCTGACATCGCGTTGAAGGAAATACTTGCAGCACGGCACTTCAAGATAGGTGACAAGTAACTTACTAACCCTTTTCGGATGAGTGTCACCCATTGTTGTGTATGCATTAAAACCGTAAGATTTGCAAAATTACGATTTTCTATTTTTCTTACAGTAACTATTTAATATGTTCACTACAATAATTATCAAATTAACAGAATATATATATATATATATATATATATATATATATATATATATATATATATATATATATATATATATATATATATATATATATGTGTGTGTGTGTGTGTGTGTGTGTGTGTGTGTGTGTGTGTGTGTGTGTGCAAAAAATAAAATGGTAGTTACCATTTTGCTCTTTCATCATAAACTGACCCCGCAGATTGGAAAAAATGAAAAATTACAAAAATTGCACGTTTAGTCTATTCAAATTGTAATGTAGAAATGTTCAAACATTTTGAAAAAACAATTTAGAAAGAGAGAGCTGTCCAGTGAAAACAGACCCTCCAAGAAAAAGCATTACAAAAAAAGAAAAAAAAAGCCAAAGGTCACGGTGTAGTACCCGCAAAGCAACACAGGAGGTAGTGTAGCAAGAGCAGGAAAGTTGTTGTTCAAAAGCATAAAAGAATGAGAACGTAAAGAAGTTCAGCAACTTCAGTCAAAAAAAAAGGCTGCAAGGATAAATGCATCAAATAAATGAGTGGATCAAACTGTCAAAAACGTAGAAAAAGATCTTGAGGGGCTAGAAAAGCAACTCTTGGCAAAGCGGGTAGAGTTCAGCAGAATGACAGAGCTGGCCAGGGGAGTGAGCAAAGAGAAAAAAAGAGGCAAAACAAGAGGACGGAATCAATGTTGGAAGAGTGTGCGCAACCGCTGGCAAACCCGAGTGCCGCTTCTTTTTTCGCCCTCTTTGCCTCCAACTGCCTTGTCTCTCTTCCTCCTGCACCCATTGACTGAGAGTGTGCCAACATGCACAGGGACCACCTATTTGGCACCCAGTCATGGGCGACTCAGCCAATACGCACGCTCGCAGCGCCGAGGAGGGAGGGAAGAGCGATGGCGGGGGCAGAGGCAAAGAGGCAGTGGTGGGGGAAGGGGGGGGGGGGGGGGGACTCTGGCTGGCAGGGAGCGAGTAACTGAGGAAGCGAAGCTTCGTCACTAACCAAATAGCCGAGGTCCAATCTAGTGCGGAAAGTCAAAGTTCAGAGGATATAGCAATTTTACGTGGGCCCTATCGAGAGGCCAAATGTCGATCGCCCGCCCCCTCCCCCCACGAACCCTAATTGTACCTCGGCCCTTCTCAGGATGCCCCCCCCCAAAGACTCCCACCACACTAACCGCTCACATTACAGCACCTTGGCATGGGATGGCATGAGAAAACACAGGCCCAAAAATCCCACTAGACCCTGAGACCAGCAGCTGCTCCCGGATTTGCCACACAAACAAGGAGACGAGGAGGTGGGGGGTGAAAATAACTATCACCCCCCCAACACACATACACACACACACAAATATATATCCACACACATACACATGCCTCCCAACATGCTTTCAAAATGCAACAAAGCATGCCCCTCAAAGTTTGAAAATCACAACGGTAGTGGAATGTATGCACATTGAATTGACTTAGTCTAATTAGCGCCCACTGACTAACTGATTCAGGCAAGTCCATATTGCAGCTTTAAAGAGCCACTTAGCAAATGTCTTATTTTGCATCCCATAGAACGCTTGACTGTCAAGTGACGCTAATAAATTGATATTTACAAGAACTAAGACCAAAAGGCATTTGCTTTATTTGAAATTCACTGGTTGTGGACCCATATAACGGTAGTCTCAGTTGAACAATTTTATAATACTACAACAAACAATAAGTCATTGAATTAAGAGGTAATTGTAATTATTGATTGTACACTGTACAATAATGTAGCTGTTGCAAGAGATTCAATCTCATGCAATAAAAAGAGTAGTAGTAGTAAAAGTAATACATTTTTAAGGAAGTCACTATCAAACATTTCAAGGTTAAATAATTCATGGAATATTTTATCTATTAATCGGGAAATCAGATACATTTCAGTTTGCATTGAATTATATTGCAATATCATTGTTTTCCCCAATTATTGTTTATTAACCAATTTCTGGTTATTTATTACTGTTTAGTGGATAAAATAACAACTAAACAATAATTAGGCCATGCCACAAGAGAGGGCTTGATGCACTCATTAAATGTTTTAAAACACAAAAAAAACAAATGGTAATATTAAAGAAGATAATTACTCTGCTTTCATGAAAGACTACAGAAATCAGAGAATAATTACTGCTGAGAGGCTGAAATCAGAATGTTTGCACATTTTAAGTGAAACAATAGCTCTAAACAAGCACCTTTTAAAATAATTGTAAATATTTATAATTAATTTGATAATTGCTCACATATCGATTCATTAAATAATTTCTATAGCTCTAATAAACTGGATTTTATTCAAATCATATTCAATATGAAATGTTTATTAGAGTGACCCAAAAAGCCTTTGCGTTTAGAACAACCATAAAATTAATGCAAAAAAAAAAAAACTCGAACACTTTTTAAGATGAATTTGGATTACAATAGTACAATTGAAAAAAAATCCTTATTTGACAATAAAGTTACAACAGTATGTGGAAAGTTCCGCAGTTTATTTAATTTTAATGTGGCATGCATTGTCCAAGTGCCTTCGCCGAGCCTGGAACATTCAGTAATTTTTCTTCCTACAATACTATTACTCAACGAGGGATTAAGGAGACATGACATGGAATCTCGGCAAGAGGAGCAGCTAACTTGTCATGCGGCAAACTTGAGGGCCCAGACATTGCAACGCCGGGCCAAGCTGTCTGCCGTGCAACGGGACCGACCGACCGACCGAGCGCCTGCCTGCTTGCGTGTTTGTGTGTGAACACCTTACAAAGGCCAGAGTCCTCTACTTGGCGCGCGCGGCCATCGCCGCTCGTCTGGCCCTCTTCCTCTGTGAATATCTGGACGACCAAAGGGTCCAGTCCACTGACTGGGCGGATGACTGCTTGGCTAACTGGGTCGGTAGCGAGCTGGCAGGCCCGGAGTGCTGACTGGCGCGTGTGTGTAACGCGGAGCCGGCGACATATGTAACCCGCAAATAAAGTCTCGCCACCCCTGTTCAAATAGCAGGTTTTTGTGAAATAATAACAATGATAATCATAAAAGAAAATAGACATCATTTTGGAAAGCTTCCAACAAATAACGTCACCTCTTCTTTGTAATAATTTAGCAAATCGTATTTAAACTCAGGTTACACGGGAGACGACAAAGATAGCACGATATTCGAGTGTCTCTGAATCACACCAACTGAATGTTGTTCTTTTAGGCTTTCCTGACTCGAGTCGGAATGTTTTGTGACGACATTTCACCACGTGGTTGGAGGATTTTGTTATGGTCCAAAAGCAAGGTTAAACTTTTCAACCATAAATCCAAAAAGTATTGCATGCAAACGCAACACTGCTCATTACCAAAATAACTACAAACCTAAAGTGAAGCACGCAGCTGTTTTTCGTCAGGCTGGAACTTCAGCAGTAAATGGACAGAATTCTGAACGGTTTGAAATACAATCACAGCCACGTTCCAGTATTCATTACGGCGTGCACGGTTCGGCGTGCACGTTTGTACAACCTCATTATTTCAGTTTTTTTTTTCCTTTCTCTAAATGATTAAATAGAAATAAAAATGCGACATATGTTATAGGGCACATTTACAGTCGAAACTGTTTTGGAATAGGGTTAGGATTAGTCTCTTTTTTTTTTTTTTATTGCAAACAAATTTCAACTGAGGTGTGTAGACTTTTTATATCCAGTGTATGCATGCCTACATAACCTGCCTTCAGTATGAGTGGCAGCAAAGAAATGGCAAGAGAAGTGTAAAATATGGTGTTAAACAGAGTGTCTATTTTTGAAGCTATTTTTCACTCAATAATGGTGATGAAAAATACAAAAGAAATTAATGAAATAATGTACTCTATTAAGAGAACAGCCAATACTTTGTAGGCGAAGCCCTGCTATTTTTTGCTAATTTGATTTGATTTAGTAGTTTAAACCCTACAAATTGATCCTGCGTATGATGAAATTTTAAAAAAAAGGGGAAGGGGGCTCATTATGCACCCAAAAAAAAAAAAAAAAACACTCACAATCTTATTTGAAATAAATCAATTATTGGATTTGATCAGGACTTTAGTAAAAAGTATAAAAATTGTTTGGCAGTCATTCAATATGGCATGAAATATGCAGTTCTGCATTTTTACACAATAGACCAATGGTATTCAACCTGCGGGTCCCATAGCCACTGCTTTGGGGGTCTGCAAAATGTGCATACCTACATAATGAGACAGAATCGCCACTAAAACAATCACAATAAAGCAATTACTCCCCTTCCCCTTAGCTTTGGGCCTCTTAAAACCGACATGATTGTGATGTTTTATGACATAAATGTGACACTTACATGATTACATACTTACATGACTGTACTTAATTTTCTTTAAGAATAAAAGTTGCACTCACACAAAGTAAACACTCACATACAAGTGATTTAAATTAGATATGCAGAAGTGCAAATGCACCTCAACTTTGATTATTTGGCCATTTTGAAATTCCACCACGCGTTTGGGTTTCCTGTGTTTGCCCAGGTGGTAGTTGTCTAGGGCCTCGATCACCACTGTGCATGTGTGTGTGGATCAGTAGCTTGGCATGAATGTGAGGGCTCCTATTATCTGTGTATGTCACGCTCTGTGTTTCACTAAATATCGACCTTTGTTC
Organism: Hippichthys cyanospilos; assembly: GCF_059441005.1. Taxonomy (NCBI): domain Eukaryota; kingdom Metazoa; phylum Chordata; class Actinopteri; order Syngnathiformes; family Syngnathidae; genus Hippichthys; species Hippichthys cyanospilos. The sequence goes on along the minus strand of NC_142375.1, from coordinate 10,377,103 downwards.
CACCGGCCAGCCAAGACGAGCCACGCTCCCACCCCGACAAGGTTCACCTCCCGAGTGAGAGCCCGGCGGAAGCTCGAAAAGCAGTAAGAAAGCACTCGGGAGCAGCCAAAACTGACAGAGTGGGGAATATTTGTTACTCAGACTAATTTCTAAAAAACAAACAATTCTACCAGAAACAAGATTATTAACCAATAACACCAGTTTTTGGCATCACCTGAAGAAGTTTAGTAAGGTGTGAATAGGGCCCTGCCATAAATTGCATAGTTTCAGGCTCTGTCATTGAACTTGTATGCACATTTACAAATTCAAATTGCCAAATAAAAAATATAGAAATAATAATATTAAAAATAATAATAATCTCTTTTCCTTTGCCGTTCAATTTACTAGATGCGAAATAGCGTTGTTTGCACTGACCTCCGGGCACACAGTAAGCCTAACGGCCGTCTCGTTTGCTTTCCAATTCACCAAATGATGCATGGTTGGTATTGTTTGCGCTGACCTCCAGGCACACAACGTGCTTAACTGCCGCTCGCCCTGACCAACATTAGGCTCTTCATTAATGAAAATCCTCACAAACCGTGTCATTCAAAATGGAAAATGGGAGAGGGGCTGCCCTAGTGTGATGAGGTTCAAAATTATTTACCACTCTTGAAATATAATTTCCAAATAAAAGAGTGGTTTGGGGGAAATAAAAATAAATTTAAAGACCTTAATCATCGCTAAACATTTCCTGACTGCCTTTTGTAGAGCGCTATTTGCATTTAAACCAGACCAGCTTCCACACACAGCTGTCTATATAGCTCTAATATGCAAAGACATTCATTTAAAACTTGTGGAAGGAGTCCAAAATGGAATGATAGTAAGATGAGTTGACGTGATGCCACGTATCCTGCAAGCTGCACCCCCACATTGACGCCACTTCCCCATGCTCTCCATCTCTAATCTTGCCCTTTTTCTTAAAAATGAAAGTGTGAAAACACAAAAGAAAATTTTCATTTGAAATGAATTGAGCTAAAAAAACATAACCCTAACCCTAACAGAATAAACACACACACACACACACACACAAATAATACATCATGTATATATATATATATATATATATATATATACTGTATATATATATATATATATATATATATATATATACTGTATATATATATATATATATATATATATATATATATATATATATATATATATATATATATATATATATATATATATATAGATAGATAGATAGATAGATAGATAGATAGATAGATAGTGATCGACAGTTGTATTTTACAGGAATATAATCGTATTGAATGATCAAAAAAGTCAATACAAGTTTGAAAAAAATACTATTTTCATCTGATTATTTTAAAATATATTCTATACACACACACACAGACCCAGAGAATATGTATACGCAAACACACAAACCCACAGAGAGATAGAGTATGTTATAAAAGACTGAAATTTTCAGAATTTTCCAGAATTAACAGATGCACACAAACAACCACACACACACACACACACACACAAACAAGCATGCATGCATACGCACACACATTTTAATAAAACCCTGATCGAGATCAACGTTTGATAAACATGTATGTGCATGCACACTCACACACACACACACACACACATGCACACACACAGAAAGCGAGCTGATGAAGGTTTCAGCATGTCACGACATGTGACGAGTGGAATTCATCCCTGACATCTGCTGTGCAAAATCATATCCAGTATTGACAAGTGTGCTAGTGATATCAGGGAAGCACTGGAAGGCTTTCCGCCTCTTTGGTATGTAGGCTCAAAAAGTCCTGTGGTGATATTTTCTTTTCTTCACTGCTCATAATTTCACATAATACAGGCCCCTTGGACCATTGGAAAGCTTTTCCTGGTAAAAAAAAAAAAAAAAAAACCGAGGGGGGAAAGCAGCTGTGGCCCGAGCAAAATTTCCATGTTGTCTTCCCGAGAGGAGAGCAAGGAAAGTAAGGTGTGTTGGGAGCAACCTAGCGAATGAAACGGCAACTTTAACTTATTTGAAGCTTTGCAAACTCAAAAGCCTGACGGTTATGAAATCATCATTACACACAAGTTGACGTCACGCTCCCTTTGGAAACATTCTGGAATCGGTTGTTAATGTCAAGACCACACACTTTCACTTTCTGCAACCTATTTTTGTCAGCCTCCTGCAGGGAAGAAAGGAAAAAGCATTGCCCGCTATCTTCCTTCAAAACCCATCGGCGCAGATTGATGTTAAGAGTGTGTCTGTGCATCGTTTGTAATTACGCGTTTTTAAACACCGACGTGTTAGTACGTGTGAAAGTCTGGAAGCCATTCGCGGCATGAGGCGGCGGGCGGGAAAACTTTAAACAGCTCCAGAGACACGAGGACCGTTAGCGAGCCGCGGCTTCTGCCCGCTGCACGACTGAGCTATGGAATATTCCACATTTGCGCGACAAGACAAATGCACATCAAAGATGTTCCTCGTCATTTTTCATATATCCAGATTTATTCCGCTAAGATTTTCATGAGGCCCGTGTGGTTTTTCTGTGCATAAATATCACCACATACACTTAATTATAAACATATCCCCCCATATTTTGATTGTATTTATCTGCAACCGCCGTTAAATAAATAGGGGATTTTCTGACTTTGGTTTTGCTGGATGGAAAATCAAAACTCCATACACCCAAAACGTTTTGTGGCGACCAAAAAAGCAGACTACAGCGAAATGCTCACTCACCAGCGGTAATGCGAAACTGACGTTTCATCTAGATAGCAGTGCGCCGCATTAAAGAAACGCGTTTCTCTGAGAGTCGATGTTATCAGTTCTTTTAAACACAACTGGGCAACATTATACGATGTGGAGAAATCCTGCAGATTACAAAGATTTCAAAAGCAAAAGACAGGCTGGTGTAGCGTTTCATAATGCATAAGCAGTATAAATGAATGCGCAAAGGCAACCCTGCACTAGTGTTTATCTTATATTCCATTACTTGTCTGTAGAAAACATGCACACGTCGTTCAGCGTAGCATGACTTGGGGAGGACTTTTTGTTCCGTCAATTGACAGTAGCGGTGGAACCCATCAGTCTAGTTGTCAACAAGCCGACTATACTACTCCGCAACGACATTTGACACCTGAAAGTGGACCAACCGCCAATCACATGTTTTTGGAATCTAGTAAAAGTACCAAAATAAGACGGTGGTGGATGAGGATAGTGGTTAGCCTCACTAGCTTTGTCTATTCTGGTCGTAACTAGTTTGAAAAGATGCACACAAGAAATACCTCAGGACTGGAGGGCTGCAAAGTGAAATGAATTTACATCAAATGTTATATTTGTATCATTTTATATCTGTATAAACAACACTACACACTAACATAGGAAAATGACAATGACGTGAGTGCATACGGCCATTTGGACGCTGCAAGTGTTTGGAAATATTTGACCAAAATTGATAAAAATGCAATAGAAGCACAAATGAACCAGAAAGAGTGGACCTCCGGAATGCAGAATATTTCTGAGGCTGTCGTGGAACACGCTAAACTAAGGAAAATATGATCAGACCAGCCTGTTTGTGGGAAAGAATCAGGTGCGCTACTCCAACTGCAGTTAGCAAAATGGTGGATTGAATGGTTGGATTTCAACCGTTCTTGTTTTTATGCCTCTTCCTTGAAATATGTCTCTGTATTTGAAACCGATTTGTGAAAATATATTGTGTCAATTGACTCAATGTTAATCAAATTACGGATGACCAAATCAAATCTTGCCGTTCAAACTCGAATTGGCAGTGTAATGGTTGACATTGTTTACAAACTGCACCATCACAAATTGGATAGACAGCGTTGATGAGACCTTTTTTATTGGAGGTTTTATCATAGAGAGAAGGAGGACCGTGGGCAAGAGAATAGGCAGGAGTGTGACGTTTCACACTCGACTCCCTTTTATCGCTCATTATTGTCTTGACAGCAATTGTATAACAAGTATTTTAGACATTTTAAAATTCACTGGCAGGATAACACCACAGAGCTGCTCATACCACTGATATGTCTGTTTTTCGATAAACCCAAAATAAATACATTTTGCTTTTAACTCATACAATGCTTTGAATTACAGCTATCAATCGCAGCGAATAATTTATTGCCAGCCCGGGAACAAAAATCCTTGACATCAATTTATAGATTGTTGGGGGGGGGGTAATTATATTTTTTCAGCTCCCTTGCAGTCGGCCTGCCTACTTTGAAAAGTGGTATAGAAAAAGGATGGATGTCAGCTTTTTGCCTGGGGCAGGAGGGTCTCACACTTCCCAGTATTAGTGCATGCCGCAAACACTTCCGACAGGCGTACGCCACGGGCAGCACACACGGAGCGCAGGGGGGCCTTGAGGTCTCGGGCCTCATAGTTAGCTAATACAGAGAGAATGGAGGAGATAATGAAAGCCAATAGGCCCCCCCTTCCTAATAAGCAGCAGCAGCCGGCAAGGACTGCGTCTCCTCACACAAGAGATGCACTATTGAGAGACTTTCTCTCCCCTTCATTCTTTTATTCCTCATTCTGTCTGTGGGCGAGGCGGGATGCCAACCTCTCTCCAAAAGCCGGGCAGAGTGCCCTCGCCCTTTTATTAAAAAAAAAAAAAAAATGCTTCGCCAATGTGCCCGCCTCGCACGTTCAGTCTGCACACCCCGCCTTCCACTTTTTCTTTCTTTCACCTAAAACTAGTCAGTGTCTCTGGCTAACACTTTTTGCCTTCATTATATTGTTGCTACTGTTATCCCTCAGGGCCTTGCCGCTCCACATCCCCACTTGTCGTACTGGCCCGCATGAGCTCTTTATCGCCGTTGATTCAAGCACGGCTCAGTCTTTAGTCAGTGCGGAATTCTCCGTGGTTTTGCAACACCGTGACTAATAGTAATAAAAGAGGCTCACTTTTGCCAATCGTTGACATAACAGCATTTCGAAGCCCGAAAACACAAACTTTAGAATAAAAGTTATTTTTCATAAAAGCCAGCACTGTCAATGTCAATTGCAACTACAAATGGAACACTGACACATTTAAACCACACCTACAATACGCAGGTGTCAAACTCAAGGCTTGGGGCCAGATTTAGCCCATTCCATCATTTTATGTGGCTCGCGTGTGTGTCAACCTCCATAACCCTTGCTATAATCAACACCAACATTTTCATTTATCATGTGTAATAAATTCCTTGCTTTATTTAGTTTTTGGTTTCACCATTACACAGCCCTTTGAAGAGACATTATTAGTACAAAGTGGTCCTTAATAAAAATAAGTTTTACACCCTTGCTAAAACAGATTGGTTTTCTTTCATTCAGTTCCTAATGAGTTTTTTTTGTCATCTAATTCGGTATCAGGTGAAATATCTGCAGATCACTGACGGATGTAGGTTACAATGTGCAAGTTTGCACAAAGGAAAGAATGAAAATCAACTTTGCAGACGAGGAGGCAGCCATGCCAAGCGTGAGAGGCCGTGTTGGTGAGAGCGTCCTATCAGGGACACTGAAGCTTGCAGATTTAATTCTGCTTATCATTTGAGCTGGAGCCTTGCCTGCTGGGGGTTGGCGCCACGAGGGTTAACCGGTGCCCACTCCCCGTGGCATGATATGAGCTGGGTCTTTGCCTGCACACTCTGCCTTTGCCTGTCTGTCTCCCCGTGTTGACTCGGAGGCTTTGCACCCGCTCCAAGTGGCCTTTTCGTCCGACTTTGATCCCATTAGGGTTATAAGGTGTCCGTTTCAAATGGCGCTCGTGGAGCTGGCTCTTAATCTCCGCTAAGCTCGACCGTGTTTAGGTCAAAGGGAGACGGGCGGCGCGTCTTGAGCTGGCAGCTCAGGGGTTAAAGGTCGCTCTGCCCATTTTGACTGCAATTCCCTGCAGAGTGAGCAGCATGCCGGGCAGGGAAGACGCTGGGTACGCAGACAAATTCGTGCAGGGCGAGAAACAAAAGAGCCTTCACCACTGCGCATGTATAAAGACAGGGTGCTTTAGAAACGTTTGTCCTCAAACCACCACGCTCCCGTTTTAGACCATCACAGAGCAAAACAAGAGCAAGGAATAACGCACATACAAAACATTGATGGGAAGTAATCTCGCTGCCCAAACCACCATCTTAAGCACAGACATCAGGAGCTCAGCATCACCGCAAGGAGACAGCCATGGGTAGATGATGGGACAAAAAACAGAGGAAACCCACCTCGATAAAAGGCTTTGTCACAAAGAAGCGGGCGTATATAACTTCATATGTTGGAAAGTCTTTGCGGTTTGTTTTTTGTATGCACATGATTAAGTGTCTCAAATGTGCCAAGGCCTTATTATTTCAGTTTAAACAATTTCTCTCAACTCTACCACTGAATTATTTCTTTTTCAGAATTTGCCAATTGGTCTTTGGCAATATTAGACGGATATGCCTATAACAGTTTTTGAGGATCTAAATGTTTCTTGGTAAGAAAGGCAGAAATTAGAGGCAAGAAAAATAGTCATGAAATCATTGGTCAGTATGCACGCAGGACCATAACTCTTAAAGCAATCTTTTTACAGATCTGTAGCAGTTTAAATTAAAAAGAAAATCTTATCAACTGTTCAAATGCTTGTATCTCAATTAAATCTCATTAGATCAACTTGTAATTTTTTCTGCTAGCTCCATAAAGGATTCCAGTAACTCAATAAAATTATTTTCCAGATCCCGCCAAATCATGTGCCAATATTATTTTTTTCATGGCAAAAATGTAAACTCACTTATGTGATTGTAATTTGCATTTCTGCTAAAATAAAAAAAAAATTAAAAAAAACAATTAGACCTGCAACACATTTCTTGGACGCACTGTTATTTCTCCCATGAATGGTGCCGTGTTTATCAATTCTCAATGCCCAAACACCAGTCAGTCTCCATTTATAAACATGTGATTGTATGAAAAGATAGTATCACAGGAAAGTGCGCCAGAAGGAGCGAGCTGGACCGAAAGCAGCGAGAGCTGCCACGTCAGATGCTGCCGAGGCTTCTTGGCCGTCAGCACTAAAACCCACACACACACACGTGCAATTGAGTGTGGCGCGCGCGCGCATACACCATCGCACAAGCGTACACTTCTAAGAGTTTGCCTTTCATAGAGTCAGCAGCCAAGGCTGACACCTCTGCTCAGTGTAGCATTCACCGCTGTCTCTCTGTGTGTGAGTCAACTCGTATGGAGCCGCTCCATCAACAACACTCACAGGCCCTAATAATAAAGCCAGCAAATCCCTCGCTCCCTTTTTCCACTGCCACATGTCAGAGAGGGCATGGCCCAGCCCTGATTGTATCCTGTTAGAATTCTTTCAGGATTTGCACTACTAATGCATCTGATTTTTTATCTAACATGCCTGTAAAAATAAATCGAGTGAAAATGTGGCCCCTTTTATCTGTTGTTGGTGCTTGCGCCTCCCGGAAAAAAAATATAGTCCTGAATACAACGACACTATTGTTAGAGAGGAAAATCCAAATTACACACTTTTTAAATCTGAGGGGCGGAGAAAACCCAGAGTTTTGATTCTGCAGATAGCCTTTGCTTCCTCCATGGGCTATAATGCGGTTAAGAGACATTAGCATTCCTTCGCATCGCCAAAGAAACCGATAGTGTGTACACCAAACATTTTCGCTTAGGGACGACTACGTCGGAACATGGCCGAATGGTTTTTGGATGACAAGCAGGTAGGAAGTACAAGTAGCTTTTAAGCCTTCCAAATCCAACATAGGCCGAATAATACCGCGGCTTCTTCTGGGAATCAAAGGGAGAGGAGGCTGACGGAAACTGGGCTGATTTAAATGACAAAATGAGATGGGAGATGAGACGGTGCAGGCGAATAGAAGGCAACACGAAATAAAAAGAACAACAGGGAGAGGCGTTACAGAAAGCAAAGCATGTTGTTTTAAGAGCAGAACACATAGGAATTTCCATGTCGGGTGATCTTGTGAGGAAGGATCGTATCTGTCCGGTGAGATTGTATCCGCGGGAGGCTTCAATATAAGACGTTTTTCTTCCTCCGCAGTGGTTTTGATTGATACTACGAGAGGAGTTGTCCTCGACTGTAAACGCTTCATTACAGCTGACGTGCCTCAATGTGAATCAAAGAGGCAGGGATGCACTTTATAAATCTTGATACACGGCCAACACTTTGACACATTTACGATACGTGTGATGCTCGCGACTACCGATGCACAATGATACCGCTCACTAATGAAATTGTGATCTGATTTGATGGAAATTATGAGACAGGGACTCCCAAGTTGTAGCCAAATTAATTAACAAATAATAAAGATAAAAGGTCTTAAATATTCATTACATGTGGGGAAAAACGTTTTTAACAATTGCGATAACATTTCAAATTTATGACAAGATATTGGAGCTGTAGGTTTTGCATCTCTATGAATTCATTCTTTTGGACTGAGCTGTCCAGCCGCCATTTTGATTTGGAATTTTAAGTTTTCATCATGGGCCAAATATTGTAAACTATACACATTGGAATAATGATTGGATGATTTCCCCCTTCTTATTTTTGTTTGAACAACGTTAAAGGGAACTCAACTCTAACACTTTCTTTACAATATCTCTCACTTGTCAGGCAGCATTATTATCAGAATTGCATACTTATGTGCAATATGAAAAGCAGAATCCACCCGTTTTTAATCAATTTCAGCGGGACACTTGCCATGACTGAAAATGACATCGCAGTTGTTCTGGGCTCAAGTTTTCTTGCCCCAATTACCCACTTTGAGATTTTGGATTTTGCTGCTTAATTCACATTCCACATATAAAATATGAATCGGAATGCAGTGTTTACACTTGTGAAGCCGCAAATCTTTGACTTGATTTCCCCTTGAACAGTTTCATGGATCCGCATAGAGTACCAGCTGGAGGACCCGCTGTGGTTGTCTATAACTATTTCTGGTTGTATCCCACCAGGGGAACCGCAGTTAGTGTTACTCCTGGAAACATTTACGATATACATATACTGTAGACGTACAGTAACCCAGTTGGAGAAAGTGGCGGGTTACACTGTGACCATCTAATTTTGTTGCCCTTGCTGCCTACTGTGTATATTTTCTTTAATTTTGTTCGCAGTGTGCATTCGTTACCGCCGCGGTGCATACATGTACATCTAAAAAAAATAAAAAGGAGAGACAGGTGTCCACATGCAGGCCAGGACACCGAGTCAACAAACAAGGGTCGGTTTAATCAAGCCTAGTTTGTTTATTTAGCGGTGGTTAGGTTTTCACTTACAAACCTCCCAAACTCCATTGCAAAATTCATCCTTTTAGACTCTGGAGAGAACATTCAAACAGTATTAATTCCCCTTGCTGGGAAAAGGGACAGCCTTTTCCCGGAGCTATCCATAACATCTGAATATAAAAATAAATACGCAGAACGGGCTTTACCCTCAAGTGAGGAGGGGGGAATATCTGGGCAGTGTATGTTTTTCCTCACTTGTATCAGCGTCTGGGGCAACATACTCCTCTACGTTAAGGCCTGCTGCCACCTCTTCTCTCGACATTTTAAGGCTGCCTTCTGTGGCTATCGGGAACTTTTTTATCTTCTGCCCCCCCCCCCCCTTGCCAGTTAACTCACCGCAAGCCGTTGGGAAGACCACAAGAATGCTTAAATCAGCATAATTAGCCCTGTGTGTACTTTAAACACACACGTTTCCCTCAAGCCTGGACCCCCGCCACCGGCACACCGCTGTGTATGCATCTACGGCCCGTTTCTTTGAGTCCATCGACACAAATGTTTCAGCAGTCAGTTGCACAGACACACACACATATGCAAAAAAGCACAACACAACGGGGAAGAAAAAGATGCCGGGTCCCTTTTCCCACCCTGCTTAGTCTTACTTGTGCAGCTGTTCCCCAACAACTGGCCCCAAAACCACTACGACCGCACTAACACACTTTACTGTGCGGCTTAGCATAAGGCGGCTAAATGAGTTTAGCATGGGTGCTAAAAAGGCGGTTGTAAAGTTTCCATAAGCCGGCTGGTAAAAATCAAGCAGGAGCATGCGATGGCAGAGACTTTGCGGTTGGATCCCACACACATCTGTATGTGTTTTGGGTTTCACTGGCGCATTAACAAACAATTGCCTCCCAGCAAAGGCATGATGCTTGGCTGCACATGAGGATTACCATTACAGACCATTTAATAATCATAATCACCACCATCAAAAATGAATCAGCCCCAGAATGTGATCTTATATTCGGATGACAGTGAGGATCATATTACCAGAGATGAGACTAGACACTTTTGGCATTGATGATGTATTGCTGCAAGTCTCTATTTACCTATTACGGCAAAATGTGGGCACGCAGCAGGTCAAGTTTGTGAGTCTTTAGGAGATAAGAGTAACCACGGACCTGATACACATCAAGTATTCTTGGTGAGCGCAACCATATCCAATGGGACCACGTGTAGCAGTCACGCCCACTAGGCTTGGGGCTGGATCCAAAACCGAACAATAAAGTTTATTTGTAGGCATTTTGTAACTGTTCTGCATTGAACAAATTAAAGTGAAACCTATTACGTCAAACACAGGCCGTCAGTGTTCTAAGATAATTGTGCACGCTAATTTTAAGTAAGATTTTCATGTCAACAGTATATGAAAAGAAAAAACGTCATCTCACAAGTGTAAGGCCTTAAAGTAAAAATAATCGGAAACATTCCGAAAAGGTCGGATTTTTAGTGCCAGGAGTATGAAACTGAAATCAGTGAATCAAATTGCAGATGTGTTTCATATTAACTGGTAAAAACCGCAACAAACGTGTTAATTCAACTTTGATAACCAGAGACATCGGGAAAAATTAGCAGTTTGTAATTCCTCAGCACAGATTTTCGAATGTTACAACAGAAAAAGGTCACTCTGTATCTGGTGTCATATTTCCACATAAAGTACATGATACTATGTTTTGGTTTTCGTCTTTTTAAAATGAATCCACAAAAACATGACATAATTTTTGAGAAAGAAAGTGACGCGAGAAGCAAAAAGGAGAGATAGTGAAAAATTAAAGAGAATACAGCCTGATTTTTTTGTGATGGAGACTCTACACACTGGCAGGGCTGTAGTGAAAACAATATGGACATGTATTTTCTGTTTAAGGTGATCGCATATGTGTATAATTGATCTGTCGCTACAAATCCAACGTTCACCTGCAATTGTAATTTTAAAAAGCAACAAAATGAGAGGCTAATCCTCGGCCACTTATAAAAGGCCTCAAATACTGTGCACTTTAGTAACATATTTCTAACAGTAACTCGAATGACTTTAAATTATAAATTAATTAATTTCCTATCTTAAATGTTACAAACAAGAAGGAAATAAAATTTACGAGACTGGTTTCGGAGGGCCGTTTGCAATGTGTTGCTATGTCATTTACAGCTAAAAACTTCATATTGCTTTTTTTTTTTCCAACTGCCGCAAACACAGATAACATTGACAGTGTCTCCAATTACTGGTATGGAGGCATGCAACTACACCCAGTGAGCGCCACTCCATGCCGAAAAGCATTTGTCAGCAACATTTGATCAAAGTGGTGTGATACTGTTAATGTGAGGATGTGTGCCGCTAACTAGCCGCACAGAGGCCCGCTCTCTGCTGTGTGCGTGTGTGTTTCTGTGTGCAAGTGTGACATACACAATCACACAGGCATGAGTGCACCCTTTAGCCGTGTTTGTCTGTCGCCACAACTGTGGATCTTACACAGGGTTCAGTCGAGGTAAAGATATGATATTACGCAACGGGTTATAGATTTTTCCACCCCTGGCCAGCTGCCAGCGCTCTCGACAGGAGAGAGAGTGAGACAGAGTGAGAGAAAGCAGGGGAGGAGGAGGGGATCAGAGAGCAGCACACTTTGTTCCACAAAGTCCGATTCACCGACTGGCCTCCCCGGTTACAGCAAGGAAATTGTGCGTTCCTGCGAATTACTCCATAATACCGGGGAGTATCTGCTGCTGGTAAACTAGAAGAGTTTTATCATTTACATTTATGAGCTCTGTTTGATATTTCAGCCACCGCCTCCCTCGGGCTGTGTGGACGGCTGCGTCTGCTGCTGCTTGGCCTCTCTGCGCAACAGATACAAACACACACACACAAGCAGTACAGTATAGGCAAAATAACCCGAGGAGTCCATGTGACAAAGCGTGAAACAGCAGTTTTGATTTAAACATACGACAAATGATCTAAAATCAACGTCCAATTTGTTCGGCTATAAATATTTTACTCCGGGTGAATTATAGGACTGGAAATAATGTTTTGTCTCGCATGTAAATGCGTACAAATAATCAATTACTCTATTTCCATCCCTGGTTTCAACTTTCCTAAGTGTGCAATCAAGTAGTCATGTGGCACATTCATTTGACACTTAATAGTCTGGTTATTATTGCACTGTTTGCATCATATCGCACATTAGTAGTCTTATTTGTAACACTAATGAATATTGTTATTGTTATAAAAATATTCAGCGTTCATTTCGAAACTTGAAGTGCCTTTTGGATTAAGGATGAAGCTTCTTCAATAATCAAGAAAAGTCGAGTGGTCTCGATTCCACTTTTGCCCATTACGATGGCCCAGATGACAAATAAACGAAAGACACTTGTCGTTTCTCATTGTCAGCTGAGTGAAAAAAAAAAAAAAAAACATGGAACATCACAGGTCGCCTTTGAGAATATCATTGTTTGCCTAATAGCATAATTGCCCATGTCATTTTTACTGTGTTAATATGAAAAAAATACTAATGATTTTTTTTTTTAAATATATTTGTAGAATATCCGCCTAGGGGTGAAATAAGTCCTCAATTCATTCAAATACCTCGGTTCAAATTAATGCTGGATGCACATCTTTCTCATCCGAAATACCCGCAATTATTACTTTTAGGCTACAAACATGGACACGGGTGCAAAAACTTCCTAAGAGCAGTATATCATTTTCTTCTTAAGCTCTTCTTTTCTGAACACCCTTCATTGAGGCCGATCATTTCGGTGCAGGTATCACAAAAAATATCATTAAAAAGCTAAAGTAAAAGCAAACCGCGTGGTAAGTCCTTCATTGCTCTTGTAATGTAAGGTACACCGGGATCTGAGAACTAACACGATTTTCAACTAGGAGCTAGGCAACTTTTTTCTGACATACAATATGTCATTCTTTTTGCAAATCAGATGAGTCGAATGAATCACTAAAGCTACATCTGAACAGCGGGCAACATAGCAGAGTGCAATATGCAAAAAAAAAACGCGCCATACTATCAACGTGATTTAACGCAAGCCTGATGCGTGTGCGTGACAGACATCTTGGGTGTGGACTACATCCAAAACAAGACTTGGAGGAGACAGCAGGAGCGGCTCGGTCTGTTTCCAATCAGACGTTCGCCTGCCACGATGATCAACGCCACTCTTTTCTTGATTTACGCGCTGCATATGTTAATGAAACTTCTCATATCGGTCTTGTCCGCATTCTTCCCGCATGGATTAAGAAGGCATGCATACAGTTCACAGACGCACACACTCACGAGGCATAGAAATGCTTTCACAGAGCTTCTCTGGCCTAGATCTTGCACACAGAGGTACTCTTTTAATTGGGCCCTTGATGCTCGACATAGGGCGTACTTCCTCTAATTAGCTATATCTATAGCGCATGGGAGGCTCTATGAATGCATGCATGTGTAAAATCCTCTTTTGAGCAACTCCAAACTAGCTAAGAGCTTTAATTTCACGCTAGGCTGCATTGTCCTATTGAGTGGGGGTACCCCCACAAAAGACCCTGTGAGAAAATCAAAAGGAACGCAAAACACACCAATAGGTGATAGAGAAGGCAGGGGGGTGGGGGGCTGAGAAAAAAAAGGAGCTCGCCTGAGACAAACAACAACACAACAACAACAAGGCCAACTCATCACCCAACAATGCCCTTCGAGTTCTAACCGTCACTCCTTTTTTACAGAGAGCTAATTGACGAGGAGTGGGGGGGGGGGGGGGGGGGGCAAACCCCAGCAGCTGCGAGAGGAGGGATGCGCCGAACTGCGCGACTCACGTTTCTAACATTTGATCATCTTATCAGCTGTTGCTATGTTTAATTCATGGATGAAAGTTTTCAATGTCCTGCCTTAAGTGAAATGAAAAGCCCAACAACAAAATTGCAAAGCTTGTGATGAAAAAAAAGAAGCTGCGGCTAAATAAAAATATATAACTCCAGAGTTGAAAAATTACCTTTGTGTGTGTATGTTTGTGTGTGTGCAGCCACACTGGCAACAGCAACATTTTTTTTCTAGATCAAATTCATGATTAACAAGAAAAACAATCCACACGATGTTTTATACCTTTTCTACAAGTTCAAATATTTAAGAAATTGGTGTTACTGTTTGAAAATAAATATATTGTTACGATTCGGTATTAATTTACTTTTTTCTGCATTAAACAGTGCAGTTGGTAAAAAATATTTCTCGTTTGAACAAGAATCGACTTTTTTAAAATTATGAGCACTTTGATGCATTTGAAGCTATTTTTTTTCAGATTCAGAATAACCTGTATCCTGTACCTTGTAAAAAGTAGTTAAAATTTGCTGAAAATTGATTTACATTTCTTTTTCCTTTGTTAATGATAAAAAGATACAATTTTAGGTATGCTTATGCAATTTTAATGATCTCATTTAAAGTCACTGCAGAGAGTGAGGAGGCGTGAAATGTTTTCTCTTTCTTTAGGGTAGGGTAGGAATTGAGAAGCATTGCACTAAAACAATAGTAAAGTCAGTCAATATTTTTCAAACACAATTGTCAGACAATAGTTCCCTTGAACATCAATGGAATCGAAGTGTTGCCAATGTGGAGTAACCAATTATGACTGGCAACTTCTTTGAATGTGCACCTAAGTAACACATTTTCTAGTATGTTTAAACAACCTTGAAAAAATGTTCCATTTGAATGGATTTAAACAGGTAATACCGTCCATCTTATTGGTTAACAAACTTGGACAATCAATCCAAGGATTGATTGTTCAAGCTTTGGGCAGGATCACCCTTGGAATACACGATGGTCCAAGATGAAATGAGTTCCTGAATTTTGGAGTGACACGATACACTACCTACAGGATTGCTACTTCATAATCCGCAAATACTGGTTCAAAGCTGCACTGTGTAAAATTAAGAATTGACGTTTACGAGTTATGTGAATGCAGCGTTTGTACTTGGGTGTCTCAGCGAGACCATAGTTTGGAAGTGTATGTCAAGCGAGCGAGAGAGCGAGCAAATACAAAAACCATTCGCCATTAGTTTCAGTGCACAATAGCGTGGAATCTATAAAACTTGGGCGAATATGCCGAGATCGGTTAGTTACCCCAGGCTTCCGTGGACATAAACGGGGCCCCAGCCAAACGCGGGAAGTCGCCGACACCCGATGACTGACAAAAGCGCTGCACAACATGGACTTCATAGCAAAAATCCAACACAATTGTTACCAGTCAAGTAGACAGCAGGACAGCCATCCAGGCACATGGTTAACAAAAGGCAACAACACGACACATGCCGCAGGCCGTTTGTGATACAAGGCATCCACAGTTGCTCTTTGTGGCCGTTCTTTCAAAGGTAAATTCTTGTGGTGTCGTGATGTCTTTGCTGCTGTTTTATCTTGTGTTTGGTGGGTGAAATCAAATGTGCAGAAGAACTAGTCATCCTAAATCCCAAACCAATCGTCGTGAAACTCGTGCTGTGTGGAGCAGAACCACCCCTTTTCTTCCTTCTTTTTTTTTTCTGTTTTTATTTGCGATTGGCATTCCACTCAGAAATTTGCTCGACTGCACACATCTCACAAACTGACTTCCAAAACGTGATTTCGATTACTATCGCAAAAATGTTCCTCCTTTACTTTCCATAGCTAAAAGAAACATGACAGCCTCCGATGCTGAGCGACGCTCCCCATGTTATACAAATAGCGATAATAGACCTACGATTACAATTAAAAAAACGTTGATTTGATAGGATGCATTTATTTACAGCTTATTTAAATTTATAGCGGCTTTTTAAAATTGATACCTGTCTACGTATTACACATTATCCCTTTAAGGCAGGGATCCCGGACCGCAGGTCAATTGGTACCGCGCCACATGGGCCGCGCTCGGATTAATGCATTATTTCGGTTTTATGTATTATCCGAATCTGAACGATATTTAATTTGAAAAACATTTTATTTTGAAAACTGGATGGATTCTCTTGGATTCGTTTTGGTCACTTGAGCACCAAATTTTCAATCACAAAATAAAATGTGGTAAAAAAAAACTGATGTCTTTGGGGAAAGGGACTTGTCAATAGACTGGTGACAAGCCTAAAACTTTGTAGAAAAAGAACGTTTTTAACGGGAGTCCTGATTGAAATACTGATTTCTCGTGGTGAGGACTTCGAGCGCTACTTCCCAGCCAAAAAGGACCCACAAACTGACAAGGAATGGATCCTTGACCTGTTTGATATCCATACCAGGTGAATCTAACATAACTGTGCAAGAAGATGAGCTAGCAAATGACAGCAGCCTTAAAATCTGTGTGAGTAGAGAAACAAGCTGAGTACACCCATTAGTTTGCCGTTAATGGCCAGTTTATATTTTACATGACATTCACCACCTCAACCCCCGAAACTAAAACCAAGATGACCATTAATTTTAAAAGAGTATATCAGTATATGTATTATCAGGTTGAATCATTTTGTCCATATCTCACATCAGTATGTAGATTCCATGCAATGAATGTTGGCACTTTCCATTGTCCTGAGACTCAAACAAAAGGAAGAGCACAGAGACTCACTTTTATCTATCTGTTCGCAACATATGTGATGTTTGCGTCTCATTTCAGATGCTGCTGCGAATACATGTGCATGACCGCTCAATTCAATTCTATCGCAAAGCAACACAAGACAGCTATAGGGGCCGCCCGGTTCCACTGGCCACAGATCAGCGTAAACCTAATCCGCACTGGGAGGCAAGGGGGAGGCTATATTCACACGGGTGCACATATATCTGCATACACAATAATTTCCATCCATGCAGGGGACAGCCACCTATTGCTCTGCTGTGCCAAGTGCCTCGGCTAAGCTTGATAAATCCATTTTCAATGGGCAGTGAGGGAGACTGTGCAAGATAAGGGATGAGCACATTGCTGGATTCAGCGCACCTCCAAGTCTCACGCATTCATTTTTTTTTTTTGTTTGTTTGTTTTTTTTGGGGGGGTGGGGGGCACCCAACAAAACTAGTCTACAAATCATATTTTCTCCTTTGCAATACGAATGAATCTTCCTAAATGGCTCATTTGTGCCACCCTTCACAATCTATTCGTGCACACATCGTGGCTCACCAGCTCGTACTAAGTGGCCAAGTCGTGTCAGGTGGGCCTTCTTTGCAAGCAGAAGGAAAGATGAATAAATAAAAAGAACACAATGTACCCCTGGGTTGCGCCTGCCTGCCTGCTTGCTTGCTTGCTTGCTTGCATCCCACTGCCTGCCCAGCGTCCTGGCAGCAAATTCTGCCCACTTTCAGCCGGCCTTTCTTCCACTACAGCAAACCTATTCTTTACTGCCTTTGCTGGGCCTACCAAGCGCCAGTCTGTGTCTGTACATTTAGCATGTTACAAGCTAACAGAGGTCCACTTTACTTTATACGTGTGGCTCCATGGGAAGAATACAAATGCATGCATGCACACAATCACACTGCATGAATGAGGCCTGAATGTGAGGCTTTTGCTTAACTATGTCACAGGCGGCTGAAAGTCAAGCGTCTGACAATACAGTAATGCAATGTCACCGTAGAGCTAAAAAAAAAAAAAAAATGCTAGCATTCATGGTTTGGCTACAGTGTCCCAAATAAACATTTTTTTTCCAGCGTTACATCACTATTCTATTCTGTAACTGAACGTTATTGCGAGAATACCGAGGGACGAACCTCAACTCACACTAATGCTTTTATGTACATAAAAGACATTTGGATTGGGGGGGGGGGGGGGGGGGGGGGGTGCTGAGAGACAGTCATTCACACTGGTGCTTTTGTGTGGCAAGAAAAAAGTTGCATATGTGAATGCTGAGACAAGCTTTCATAGGAATACCATCAACGTCAGAGAAAATATTTTCCCTGAATCAATCTTTCACATTATTGCTAAAGCGTGCCAAAAACAATATTTTAAACAAACAGTTCTGGGTAAATGTGGAGGAGCAAACATTAAGCATTAGAAAGAGGACCAGTTGAAAAAAGATAACATTTTATACTTCATAAGTAAATACTGAGAGGGTGTTATTGTCAAGCGAAAGTATTTCAAAAAAAAATTATTTACATACTAATTATTTTCATTTTCCCCAAACACTGTGGATGCTCAAACTAATGTTATGTTGTTAACTCATGTTATTAAATGTTTATACGTGTTTCTACTGATATATGAAGAAGTGAGATTATGGAGGGAAAAGCAATGATGTCCAGGCTTTGCACAAAGCTTATTCCACAGCACTATTGCCCAATTGCATATTTAAACTACAATATAAAGCATTTTTTAAGATTACTATGAAATGCTGATATGTAATTAATCGTTAGCCATTGTTTTACAGCCTCTCTCGGCATTCAACTACAATTATGATGGAGGATAATACGTGAATAAAAATCATTATTTTGTATTTTGCACATTCATTTTCCCTACTACGTGTGCAATAAATAAATAAATCAAAAGCACTTCTAATGCATCCTATGTAAATCACGTTTAAATAGAAAATATGATATATTCATTTTATAATATTACTGACAATCAAAAGGATAAAATATGAAATCCATGAAATACGTGAAATGCTAATGAGTGAGAATAGAAGACAATAAAAGTTCTTTCTTTGGCCCCACTGCTCAATCTCCTGCGCAAAGTTGTTCATCTCATTAGTTTGCACTCAGCCTCGGAAGTTGGCAGCGTCGGCGGGGACTTAACTGGAAGCCGAGATAATTGATTTGAAAACGCCGCACATAAAAGTTTTAATTAAAGACGCCCCCGCAACCTTCATATCACATCAAAACTTTATGCAAACTTTTTTTTTGCCGTCACGAGGGCTGTGAGCCGCTGCCAGTGTTGCACTTTTTTGGCTGCACCTACTGGGGCAGGGCCATTTCCAACAAAGCTCTTTAGTGCTATTAATAATGCACTCAAAGGGTGTTTACACCGCTCTTTTTTGTGAAACATAAATTATTTACTCGGTGCGATCGAGGAATTACGTCTAGAAAATAAGAGTGGTTGCGCGTAAATTACACGTTTCATCATTAAAGAGTGGATTCTGAACAAAAAATGCCGTACTACCTATTTTTCCCCCCCCTTCAAATTTGATATTCATCTTCGGGAGCATGTTCCATCATTCTCTGCACGCGTGGCCCATTTCGTCCGATTCGTTTTAATGAGCCTGAATCGCCGGGGTGTTGGACACTAGCTTGGAAATCATCTGTGGGCTACCGCTAAATATGAAGAAATCTGAATGTGCCGAACACACATTGCACAGTGACAGACCGCAGAAAGGTCAAGGGCCATGTAAAGGACTCAATTATAGGACACAAGTGACACGACTACTTCAACACATCTATAGAAATGCACAAGAGTGATTCGCATCGTGTTTCACTTGTACAAAAGGTCAGAAGATATGTTAAAAAAAATCAGCAGGGAAAGTCTGAAGTGAGTAGAAATACACACAAACACACAAACGCCCCACACACACACAAGTACACGCACACACACACACACAGACGCGCGCGCCCTTTCCAGGACAGGGATCTTCTGATTTATATAATAACCATTCCAAGCGGTGGCCAAAAAAAAAGTTAACACATTTTGGGGAGTGTAAAATTGCAGCCAGCATGGGGAAATATAGCATGACTCAAAAATATGTTTTCTAAAAAGTTAGGAAAATCGTATGTTAGTAATGGCATTTCCTGCCGCAATGTCCTGAATTAAACGGAATTACACTGCTACCCACACATGCAAAATGCAAAGGTTGCTTGCTAAAAAAAGCTGAATTTTAACCTGGAATATAAAAATGGGTATAAAAGGTTTATCTAAATACCTTGAAACTTGTTTAAATCTGAAAAAAAATTCCCAATCATCATAAGATCATCTTAATTTTAAAGTCCACTTTCTATTTTTTTTCACTTTGAATTATATGAAACAGATCTGAAAATATAATTACATATAAAGGTCACTAAGCATGACCTTCGCTGTGTCCTTTCTTAGAATTATGACAAATAATTTGATCCTTATACTAAGTGTTATTCAATACATTTAAAGAAGCACGCGTGTATTATTTACATGGAAGGAAATCGTTTGGAAATTAAAATGAAGATGATTATGGCACTATGCCTTAAAACTTAAGGTCAACCATCTAATTATCTTTTTTATCCATATATAAAAAAAAAAATATTTCCGCTGCGTGTACTTGCACACTATAGAATTAATCTTCAATGTCATTTTTAAGAAGCAACCTCAGTTTTATTTTAGAACAACATATAGCTATCCTACAATATGTATTACAAGGCCTGTAAAATAGAACGAATGAGTGTGTATGCCTTTTCCCCACCAAAAGTACATCTATTTTCTTATTAAATAAAAAAAAAACGGGTCAAGGTCATATTACTTTCATTCTAAGAAAAACAAACTCCAAAAACTAAATTATAGTGCATGCATATTGGCATGTGATTCATCTAATCCAATCCATGTTAATGCAATTTATTCATTTAACAAAATAAAGTGAAATATAAAAAAGCTACATAATAGTACCTAGAAAATATCGGTGACTTATCTCGCACCCTGAACGCACAACATGATGGCCACGCAAGCACTCGAAACGCATCTACGATATTTTTTAGGTAATTAAATAAAGACTTTGTGTGCAAAAAAAAAGGAGGGGGGGCGTTCACCGTGACAGTGAACGCACCAAGATAGCGCCAAATCGCCCTTGGCCGCGGCGCGCGTGTGCGTGGGTTTGTGCGTGCGCGAGTGGGTTTGTGACAGTGTCTGTAAGCGCGAGGCTCAACTCCACTTCCTCAGGTCCGTGAACGCAACAAGTCGGTTAAACCTGTCTGTGTGCTTTCGAGGCAGCTTGCGTTAACTTCGCGGTAATTCGCCAACACTTGCGCACCACTCGACTGCACTTCAAAATTATGTTTATTAAAATATTAAATAAAGTGTGGGACGCGCCATTTTCTTTTGACAGCGAAGCGCCACTTTGGGGCGTTTTTTTAAATATCGCAAAACAAAAGGAACGCAAGGTCGCGCTCAGGTTGAAGAGCGCTAGGGTAAAAGTGCATAGAATTCCAGGGCGAAGCAAAGCGAAAAAGCGGCAGAGAGCAGCACACTGCAACCGGCGTGCAGCCTCCAGCGCACAACACCGGAAAAGGGGCAAACCGCAAAGCGGTTAAAATGTCCAATTTTTCTGTAGAAAAAAAACGACATTAAAGTTCGTACCTGTGTCAAGCAGTAAGGAGAGTACATGGCTGAGTCTACAGGTGTCGGTCGGAGCGGTCGCGAGTCAACGTGGATGGAGGAGGTTCGCTGCGGTGCCGCATTGCAAAGGCTGCCCGTGGCTTCGCTGCTGTGGCTCGGTGCAGGCTCTAACCCCGCCTCGCTCACTGTGCGGCTGAGCTCCGCACCAACTTTTAGGGGAAACTTTTTTTCCCTGCTCTGCCTCGCTCCCGCCCTCCCTTCCTCGCGCATGCCCTCCCCCCTCACTCTCACTGCCCACCCCTCCCTCCGCTCATTTGCAGAACTGTAAAGCTACTGTACGAAGATGTTTTTTTTTTTAAATTATTATTATTATAACTTAGAAAACTACCGAGCTTCCATCTGCGGAACTCAACACAATATGGAAAGCATGATTTAAAACAAACAAACAAACAAACAAAAAACTATATGCTAGCTTCCAGTATTATAAGAGTGCATCATATTCTCAACAAAACAAACATAATACTAGGGAAAAGTTTGGAAATAGTCTTTATTTTTATGTTTTCTTTTCAATGTTTAAGAAATTACAAATTAACTTTTGCCCAGATATTACCTGGGTTGACTTATCTTTCAGTACCAAAAAACACAAATTCAAGCGAAAATATCTTGAAGTTCTTGGTCTTAGAATGTTTGAGAGTGTTTGAATTGGAAGGTGTTTCCAAACATTTGTCTCGTACTGTAATTAAAGCAATGCATCCATGCTTAAAATAGTACAAGATTTGAAGTCTCCACTTTGTTTTCGCTCCCTCTCTAATGCAAGAGTCCAAAATTATGAGTATCTAAACATGTAATTTCATTTCTTCATTTCCTTTAAACAGTCGCCTGTTTTCAGCCTATCAGATAACCCTCCGTGACTTATAAATGTCCTTAACATTACCTACTAGAATAGAGGTATACAGTGTAAAAGCAACAAAGTTGTATTTTAGTTCACAAGGCCAATAAAATTGTAAACCCATCTATTTTGGACAGCTCTTCTCATTAAGGTTGCAGGTTGGCTGCTATTCACTTTGGTTTTCAACTTTTACAGTATATGAAGTGCCAACTCCAAAAAAACCAAACATTAAAATGCATTGCTGTAGAAAGCTCAAATGTCCAGGAAATTGAAAAATCTGTACCTAACGATTTAATTAAAATGCGCATGAAAGTTACTTGAAAAAAGCAGGCCATTCTAAATGATGCCAGTGTATGATATTGATCTTAAAAGTTAAATACAACCGAACTGTATTTAGGCAGTGATTCTTTCATGGACCACCGGAACTGGCATACCACCCTTTGAAAAATACTGCCAAAAATCGGTTTTGTTTTTTTTTTATGGCAAAAAGAAGTAAGTCTATGTGCTGCCAAAACAAAACAGGCAGTTTTGTGGGAAACGATAGCTTTCCCGGGGCAAGTTATAAGATTTCAAAGACAGGATCTTATCATTTCAATAGTGCAAGTTTGTAGAAGATATTGCGGCTAATATTGTTGTACCTGTAAAGATTTTTAATGTAAACCTCTCTAGAGATATGCCACATCAAACAAAATGTGTTAATGTTTTTATTTTTTGCTTTTTCCTACTACATTGAAAAGTGTGGCTACCCAAGAACTGATGTGTAAAGAGATGGGAGTTCCTCATTGGATTGATCTAGTGCCTATCTTAGCTTAGTTTGTCTTGGACTGGTTGTCAAACACACACACTTACATTCACATCACTGAACAATTGAGGATGGTTAAAAGGAAACCGCAATACTAGCACACTCTGCACGGGAGTTCTGACCACAAGACCATTACAACCCCTATAACTACTCAAACTAAATGGGAGTAGTAGTTTTTCGTAGGGCTGAACAGTTCTGAAAATTATTTTGTTTTTCCACCTCAATATTGCAATTGTGATTTACTATCTTATTATTTTTTTCAAGGTCCTCTTCCCATGTATTCTTTAAAAGACACAAACAATAAATTGATCTGTATGACAAGAAACATCAGATTTATTCCACACAAGGGTTTTGGTCTTATGGTAAGGCTTATGGTAAAAAATAAAAGCTAAAAATGAAGGTAAATGAACGATTAATTAATATGAGTGAGTTTTTCTATTTCAGTTTGAGTTGTTGAATTACGAATGTTGCTTGAGGTAATTTTAAGTGTTCACTACAACAACACTAGATTTCTCCCATTCTATGATACAATACTGCCCTTATTGAAAACGGACTCAGTCTAGACATTCTATAGAATGGACCAAAATATAGAAAATATTTCTTTACCTTATTTATGACATTGTTGACTTGCTAACTTGTGACTGCAATGGAACGACAGCAATCGGTTTAATTTACAGTAGCAGGAAACGCCGGCTCCAACATCGACCGAAATTCATCACGAATTAACTTTTACAATGTGGATTCGAGAAGCCACACTATCTTTGCACGCAAGTTATAAATGACACCACATCATATTTAGAATATAAAAAAAACATTCCGACTGTTTCTACGGACCTCCTGGCATGCTTTGAAGAAACCAACAGTTTTACTGCAAGATGCGCATTTGCTTTCTGGATGCTTGTAATTTACGACTCCCTCCATTTCTCTAAGTGTACCAACGTCAAGCTCCTATTGCAGCGCGCCCGCCTGTGTATAATAACCAGAACACACGCGGACAGTTGATACCTGAACTTGGACCGAGTGGTCCACAGCCGCTCCAACGCGACACCCATTGTATGCAAGTGATACTCTCTGGTTCTAATCAGCCTTGGGCTTTATCCTTACCCGCTCCCTGCTCCTCGGCCTAATCAAACTCATATATGCAGGCAGAGTGCCTGCAATTACACATAAGCCCCTGCCTCCCGAGTGTGTGCAGGAGTATTGTGTACTGTGCGAAAAACACTGAGTGTGTGTGCATGCTATAGGGTGCGGTCTTGGATGTTGAAGTCACCCCCGCGCTTCAATGCCAAGTTTTTCAAGTGGGGTTTGGGGGGAACGGAGCTTTACGAGACCTCGGCCTATGTGGGATACTAACCACAGCGAGCATGCACACACACATGCGTAAGCGCACACGCGTACGCATTCTTTCGTCTTGCTCGCAAAGATACATAGGCAAGCAACAGTGGAAAAAAAATGGGGGAAAGAGTGAAAAAGGTGAAGGGTAGCGAGTGTATTTCTTTCCATTAGTGGTTCCTTGTTCCAAACCACTCCCCAGCAAGGCACGAGTCCAAACCCCAAAGCTGTCAAGCACCCCTTCTCTTGCTCATTTTCTTTTTTTTCTCCTGCAAACCCCTTTCTGCTTTTCACTCTTCATCAGTGGTATTTAGTTAAACGTTAAATAGGTCCAGTTTAAATTCGAATGTCCTCATGCCGGGGTCCGTTAAATCATATTATGTAGTACATCTTACAATTCAAATTCAAATATTTTATCCCAGCAAGCAGTTCATCATTCAATACACAAAAAGAAACATGAAATTTGCACAAAATACAATTTCTATTTTTGATTAGAATTGTATTGTATTCACAATAATTGTATGTGATTTTTGGTTAAGCTTCACACTGAACAAGCATAACTAAAAGAATATTTATTATATTTATGCTGGATTAAGTGCTTCTTTAAAATTTGAACAAGGGTGTTTATTTACTAAACTGTACATGTAGAGAGAGGCGGGATTTAGAAACAACCATGTAGGGTCATTAAAATGAACTTTAAAACTCGGAGTAGCGACGGCAAGAAAATGAGACAGGCTGGGGGGAACAAATAAGTTGTAGCTACACAACTTATTTGTTCCACCCAGCCTGCCTTATTTTCTTGCCGGAGCTAGTCCGAGTTTTAAAGTTCAATTTAATTTCAAACATAAAAATGGACCTGTGCAAAACATGTTCTTATACTTCACAGTGTTTACAACACTCAGATTAATTTGTGCGAGGGTCCCAGCTTCCGTGCTGCTGATTTGGTTATCAACAATGTTTAAATGATCTCAGTAGTTAAATATGCACGGAGACAATTACAATAGCTGTTTATTTTACCTTCTGTTAAAGCCTATTCACACTGTAATACAGGACAACACATTATCTGGTGCCAATGTAACTAAGCAATGTCTGCCATCTAGTGACGAACAGTGACATTACAACCTAAAAGCAGGGTCCACCAGTGCATGCTTCTGGTTCAGCACCAACATTTTCTCATTTTATTTTCTGAGATTAAGAAATTGACATTCATTTCCCAAGACCAAAAATATGCAAATTGTAATCAACGTATATGAAAATGAAGTATTAGTTAAGGATGTGCACCACTGAAGGATGAAAATTTAACGTGTCTTCCTCAAATTTCGACATTCAAATAGCTGTTACCACCAATTTATGAGCAACCTCCATGGAGTTACGTTTAGATTAGAATTAGAATAGATCACAGCTGATATTATGAAAAAGCATCACAATCATACAATGCCTGAAGAGAAAAGCCAAAAAGAGAAGAATATACATATATCTCGATTTAGATTTAAAATGTCCACTTGCTATCGGCTTCCATCCTATGTTGGAGACACAATTTGTTGTGTTAAACAACTGAAGCAAATCAACTGCTTTCTCCTCATTGAAAGCAAAGATTTGCGCACTTTCAATGCCATGGAATGGTAGCAGACAAAAATTACGCTTTACAAAGAGACTGAAGGAAATGTCCGAAACAACCAGAGTGTCTAATATGGCCGTTGAAAGCAATGTAGTGATCTTTTTGCGCTTTGCAAACTTGTGTGACTAATGAAAGTGACACAGCCATGAAAGGAAATGCACTCTGGTGCTAACCGAAGGCCCTTTGACTGTCATGGATGTAGTGCAGGGGTCACCAACGTGGTGCCAGCGGGTACTATGTAGGCCCCAAAGATCACATGAATACCCCGCAGGGCTGTTCTACAAATAGCTTACAAGTGATAGACTATTGGTGATTTTCTATGAATTTTGCAAACAATTCTACATGTAATACATTTACTTTACGTATTGCACTTGGTTTACTTCCTTAATTATTGTGCGTAATCATGAACATGATCGACGTCTTCACATAAATTAGTGCTCTTCATATTATTCAGTATCAAAGGAGTAGCTCTCAGTTTTAAAAAGGTTGGTGACCCCTTATCTAGTGATTGTGACTGATAATGCTCCCAATATGCTCATAGTTACACAGATTACTAACCTGGCACATATTTCCTTTCACTTGAAAAGGTTTATTCCCATATCTTGTGTGCAATTTATGTAGTGAGAAATATTAATATCTTTTTACTCGGGCAACTTATTAAAAGTATTATTAAAAGTAAAATAAATAAATAATTGACACTCCCTTGTCATTCTGTCTTGCAAAGCAGACAAGTAGATTGATGCATATATCATTTTTAATTGAATCAAATCAAATCTTTTCAGAATCGAATCAGAGACCCAAATCTCGGAATGGCGAAGCCCAACCACAGTTATCCATGTCACGATTTCTCATCTACATGCTTCCTCGACAGTTTCCAACCCAACCAGCCCTATTTGTTTGTAACCGTAGTGGAGCCTAGACACCCATTTCACAGCCACTCCGGCATGCAAATCATAAACTAAAACAACCAGAGGAATAGTTCCAAAACTCCAAAACTCACGTCCAGACCGAACTCCGTGTTTCCCATCTTGACCGGCACGCTAAGCAAAAGCCCCCTCTCTTGAACTCTGGCGGTTTCCGAGACTTGTGTTTGCCACACGAGGAAAAACCACATGGTGTGACAACACTTGAGCGTGTTGTGGTCTCCCGTTGACACGCGCCGCTGGCCGCGCATTTTATGTTTACCATCTCCTGTGGTTAGTCAGAATGTTAAAAGCCTAGGCTGATATCGCCACTAGTAGGCTCAATGTGCCAGGCAGGTGCTTGTAGCTCCGTTTCAAATACTGTTTACGTGAGCATGCCGGTCATGTACGTAAATTACACGTACAACCATATGGAGTCAGACTGACCATTATGGCTAACAAGCACCTCATATTCAGGAGATGTAATGGGTCTGTTTGCAATCTCGGTGCGTGTGTACGTTTGAAGCAATGTGTCAGGCCTGCTGCTTTTTAGTAAGTGTTTACTGTGTGCAATGGCAGCTCACGTTTTCAGCTCGGCTGCTTTAGATTAGATCACGTTTTTTGCTTATGCATCACAGGGAGAAAATATAGGTCTTCATAAATAAGGTTGGCTACAATCCTTTTTACACTTCAAACTAATTACAAAAGCAATTGGCTAAAATATTGCGAATACTTAAGATGTCTCAAAAACACGCTTAAAAAAGTAACTAGGCTGTCAAAAAGATCAATGGAAATTTAAAAGCACTAACAAGTTCACAGTTAACTCAATTCTTTTTAATTCCTGTGACAACTGAACTCTGCTAACTATTCAAGCAAGCTTAGGGGAGAGTCACTGGCACAAAGATAGACGTTTGCATAATTTTACCTAAAAAGTTGCTTGACGGCTCAATGGAAAACTTAAAAAAAAAAAAAAACGCATACTTTGCACGATTAAGTTCAAACACCGTTTGTGCTTTGAGGGAGATTGTTTTTTCCATGAGGACTATAACAAAAAAAATGTACACAAGTTGTATTTCACAGGAAAACAATCCTACTAAATAATCAAAGTAAGCTATACCAAAAGTCTTTGAAACCTTATGTTTTATTTGATAATTTTATATTAATTCTAAAATCTTACCCAGGTAAATATCAGTTCCAAGCTTTACAAAAAATAGTTGTTGAAAAATATGATTTACTTTAATTATGGTAAATGTTGTGATTATTTAGTTTTAAAAAAATATGGTAAATGTTGTGATTATTTAGTTTTAAAAAAAAAGATCAATTGATAGCACTAAAATTTCCGTAATTCATTTAAAATTACACATTTTTTTCTAGTAGTATTACACTTAACTCATATTACCAAACTGTATTAAACAATGGTAAACACACAGAGCAGAAAATCTACCCTACTGGTCAACATTGTGCTTTAGCTTGCATGTTCAGTCCCACTAAAGTTGAAACTCAGCCTTGGCAAATCAACACTAAAAAACATCAATAATGTGTG
Organism: Hippichthys cyanospilos; assembly: GCF_059441005.1. NCBI lineage: Eukaryota > Metazoa > Chordata > Actinopteri > Syngnathiformes > Syngnathidae > Hippichthys > Hippichthys cyanospilos. The sequence continues at coordinate 10,348,566 of NC_142375.1, read as the reverse complement.
AGAGAGTATATGTATAACAGAAAAGATGCAATTTTAAGATGCTTTCCTTTCATGTCGTAACGAATCATTTAATGGCTTGCAGGAAGAGATTTTCGGCTGTAAAATGACACTGGAAGTATGCAACATCCAATAGAATTTAGTACAACTGAACAGAAAGCTTTACACTCTATTTTAATTGGACTATTTTTAAGCATGTAATTGTAATCACATCATATACCATTTGCTATTAAATTGTTTAAAAATGTTTCTAAAATAGTTCCAAATAGAGTCCATTGAAAATCCACTGAAATTCCTGTGAGAACACGCATAGTCCAAAAGGCCTTAAATATGTTTGTCGAGGTGTGTGGAGTATGTGAGTACTAAAAAAAATTGTAACCACAGTGAGTCAAGCTAGAGTAGATCATGTTCATCCATTTAACTTGTTTGTGTGGCTACAAAATGAATCACTTGTGTTTGCGGTTCATTCGTCAGTGTGTGTGTCTGCGTGTGTGTGAGTGAGCATGCGTTTGTGTATGTATACCCTGTATGTATCAGACACAAGGAAACATTCAGGCACCCCTGGGCCTCGGACAGGATCGTCGTTCACTAGGTAAGCATCGGCAGCCTGCAAAAAAGAAGAAGAAAATATTGTGAAATACACTCAGTATCATACATTCTGCATAGTAAGTGTTAAAAGGTCTGTCAGTTGTGTAGAACTCAGCAATTCATCAAGGTATTTAGGAAAAATGGATGGTACTATGACGCTGTTGAGTCATATGGTCTAAAGAAGTCCAACATGGCTTTAGCTGGATGAGCTAGTACATCGTTGCTATGACAATTTTAGGGAGCAGAGACCCTCCTCCCATTTCAAAAGTTTTAACATCAGAATTAATCATCTTTCTGTCTGGTGACAAGCTCAGAATGTACCCAATTTTCACCCAAATTAAGCAGGGAAAGTCTACCGAGCATTGTAGTAACTCTAAGGCGGAGAACTAGTAGTATGATATCATTGTGAATTTAATCACTAAAAAAAAAAAAAGATTAATGAAATGAAATAATGAATTAAAAAGAGTGGGAAAAGTTTAGGTGCACCTTTTTTTCTGTGTAATGCATTGCCAAGTTTGATCAAGAAAAAAAAAAAATAATATTAAAAAAACTGTTTTCAATAGTGTTAAAATTAGGTTTCAAGATTGCAAATGGTTTGAAAGTCAATTTTTATGGAGTGATTATGGAAAAGTAAAACACTGCTCAATTAGACACAAGATTTAAAATATCTTTGTCTTTGTGTCAGTACAGGTAGTGTTTGCAAATTTTGGCCCTGCAAGAAAGCTTACTTGGGTCAAAAACTTTGATGCAAACCTTACTTCAAAGTTACTATCGTCGTAATTAAATACAACACCACGGACAATCTTGAACATTTTTTTCTAGCAACAAAACAAAATCTAAAGTGACAAACAGCTCGTGCACCATCTAAAGTCAGCCCAGTTTTTAAGTACAGCTCCGTATACATGCATGTGTGCATTCAGCGAGCTTCATTTGTATTCTGGTTCAAGCAGGCCAGCAAGACGGGGTTCTGGCAGAGCCCGGTGCTGTGAAATGGGCTCTCCTCGCAGCGGTACGCCTGATTGGATCAAGTTATCCCTCTCCGCTTAGCCGAAGGGAGCCCAAATCCCACAGCCGTCGCGCCGTTGTGCAAAATCCTATTTCATTTCACAACTTTAACGGATAAAAAAAGCAAACAGGGGCTCTTGTGCCAGCCGGGACCCCGTGACACATTTATTTTGCCACAACACGAGCCCACAGAAATTGTTTAAATGGGTATATACAAAAATGTAATCACCTGCACATATTTACATAGACACATGCACACGGGTGTCCACGTGCGTGCCGCTTAAGCAGACGCGCAGACACAAACCCCATAATAAGAGCCAGACGCTGGCAGACCGCACAGCTCCGAGTTGTGGCGAAAACAAAGGCTATTCATATCCTTCGCAACGAGAGGCCTTGCGGCTCCCTCGCTCCCCCCCTTGCTGTTTTATTACAGATAATCTGCACTCACAAACATTCCATTTTTTGGCAATTGTGTGATTTTCTAATCATCTTTATTAGTGCATAAACATTGCTTGCAGAGGCAACACACTGCCCATTGTTCCGACTGGATGGCGGCAAAGAGGCCTGCTGATAAGACGCTACTTCTATGTGCTGTATTATACTACAGTACGTCAGACTCCTGCCAGGTCACATGTGTCCAGTGACGCCTCCAATTGGCCACCCAGATCTATGGCACCTGTGCAAACCCAGAGGCCAGCCAACCAGAGCGCAACAAATAAGGTGTGTGGGGTGGCTTCCCCGATTGGCTCGACTTGGCCAGAGACAGCGTCAGGTGCTTGTTCTGATTGGCCTACACAGAGCCCATAAGAGTGACGTCAAGATTCATTTCCATTGGCTGCCGTGCCCCATTTTGATGATTAATATGTGTGCGGTAGGAGGGTGGCATTGGGACAACTGGCTCAGTTGAGATTATGCAGAGCAACATTCATTTCCAAAGGCACAAAAAGGACACATTTTTTTGGACACATCACTAAGTCAATAAAATATGCAATCAGGGGTCAGGCTGCCGTATCCCCCTCCTCCCCCATTTTTAATGATTTATCTTAAGACATTTCTGCAGTGAACAACCATTTATTTTAGTCATTCAATTTTTAAAAAGTAAAAATAATTTTAATAATGCATCACGAAGAAACCAAAACATAAGTCGTAGGACAGGCCAAACAATGAAAAGACACTGCTACTTGTAGTCCAAAAAAAATATGGCATATCAGACCCTCGCTGAATAAGTGTTCACGGCATTTATTGCTTCCATCAATGTATCGATTGATTGCGTCTGGAACTATTCTCAGCAGCTCTTGTTTTGTTTATGTTTCCTAAAGTGCTTGACCGACCGAACAGCAATCCATGAAGAGCCCACTGGAGAGGGGCTTCAATCTCCTGTGTGTTTCTGAAGTTGCCAAGAAGCGATTTTTTTCTTTGTATTTTTTGCTTATTCCTGGGTGGCAAACCGATTTAGACGCATTGCCGCCACCCGGTTTGGACTCCAGATACTGCAATTAACTTGCATATTCATGGTATAAACGTATGCATCGAATTGTGGCAGTTGCAATCGTTAAAGTTATAATGCAATCCATGTCTACAGACATAGTATTCTGTTATGAAAAAAAGTCAAGGCAACTTTTTCTACTTTAAAAACGAAAGCAGTACTGTGTTATAGCCGGGAAACACTGCATTTTATGGAAATGGCTTGTGGAAGCCCTCTGTCTTTTCCCTTGACAATGTCAACCTGCGTTGATGATGTGCAAAATCAAGCAACCTCTTTGAAAACAATCCGAGAACATTAAAGTGGGCGCTAACTCCATACATTGCTTTCCATTCTCACCTCCTGTGAGTAGCACCTCCTGATACCTTTGGCTGGACTTCAGAGTAGCGACGTGAATCATCATAATCAACCAGTTGGCCCACAATTGGTTCAACAATCCAATTCATTCACCACAACAGCAATGACAAAAGAAATATTAGGAACAAACTGCCGCTGCGTTGTAGGTACCAGATCCTTAGAGGACACTGTTAAAACTTAAATGACAACAGTCTCCTGGAACATCACATAATCTGAGTGAAAACACAAAACATGTCTTGCATTCATTTCCTATTAGGCAAGCGGCACACCGCCATTCTAATGCGCTTTTAAGTCATCCGCCCGAGAAACAGGTGTTGATCCCATTGTGAAACAGTGAATAACATGAAACTAATAAATAGGCTAAGCTCACTACCTGCCACTTGGGAGGCCCGAACATACTGAATCCCCTTTGTAGTAACCCCTCCTCCAAAAAAATAAAAACTGCAGGCCCTCAAACGTTCCCTCCCGCGGTGCTGTATGAATTATGAATTGTACTATATATACATATAACATATGCCCGGCCCATATGGACAGCCCTGAGCAGAAAAATCTCAAAGCCCTCCTTAATTAACATTTTAGAGGGAAGAGATTCGGAGGCGGGAAATTGAGTCAGTGACCTATTTGGAGTCCGCCATCATCGCCCCATGCAAATGTGTTAATTGAGACACATTTTCCCACTCCACAAATATGCAGGGGGAAGTGATTTAGATTTTTTTTGGTTGTTTTTTTTTGTCTCAGCCATCTGATCGATCATTTCAAAAGAACCGCTTCTTTTTATACGTTATTTCTATCCAGCCCTCCTCTCCGTTGCTACTGTATGTGTTCATCACCATATGGCCAAATTCTACCCCTAAAATGCTCACACATTAACTCAAGTATACACTTGCACACTGAAACACACAACTCTACAGAGCATTGTATGAAGGGCCCCGGTTGTGGAATTTGTTCTCACATGGCACCGTTTGAAAGCGCATGAATGGCGACATATCAATGCATCACGTACTTGCAGGTGAACACACATCTTCCACAAGCCATTCGAGCAATAGCTGTTGAAATGTGTTTTTATAAGGCTGATTTGTTGCCATCAGCAAAAATTGTCCATTTCAGGTACAGGTTAAAAAAATGAAGGAGTTGGTGGGTGATGGGACAAAAAAAAGAAAAAAAAGTGAGTCCAGCCAACTTGTGAGAAATGGCAACCTCTTCAAAAGATACCGGGCAGGCAAACGGACGGACGGGCGGGTGGGCGGCGGGCGGGCGGGCGTCGCCGGCAAGGGGGATGTATGAAAGGCAGACATGGCCGCCGTGTGAGCGCCTGCCAAAGCTACCTCAGGAGATATGTTGGAAAAATGCTATTTTTCACACCGACGTCTCAAGAGGAGGATGAGGGGCGGGTGAGAAAGGAGATGAGAAACTGACGGGGTTACATTAAAAAATGAGGGGCAGATAGATGGATGAGTAGGTCTTAATGATTTCACTCCACTTGAGGGTGGAGGTCACGCGTACAGCCAAGCCTGACAACATAGAATAGATACTTCTTAACTTAGTAATAAATATACTGTAATTCCCCGTGTATAGGATCCAATTTTTTCCCCAAAATGAAAGTCAAAAGTACGGGTGGGAAAAATTTAAGATTTTATTTTTCAACTGTCAGCCACATAAGCGATGTGTGCTGTACACAGGTGCGGCCTATAAATGGGGTATTACAACTACTGTAATCATATTCAAAATATAGTATGCCCCAAGTCTGATTACTTTATTAGAATGGAAAAATACATCATGCACATTCATCCACCCACGACCAAAATAATTCAGTGGACTTGTTTTGTGGCTAAACTTAATCTTTTTATTGCTTAGTATAACATTTTTGTTCCCAAAAATGCACTTGAGTGAGAGTGTACAACAGTTTAATTTCTGATGTGGGGAAGTCAAATCAGAAATGTTATTCACAATAAGTTTGTTGCACCCCCATTTTTTTGAACATAGCATCGTGATTAGTCTTGCATTTGTAGACTATGACTTAAGCAGCAGAACGCACCTGTTTTCATCCATTTTCAGAGGCGACCATTTTTGCCACTTGCTGTCAAATGAAAATGACATTTCAGTTGCTCAGTGCTTAAGTAGGGGATGTTTTTCAGGTTACTTTCCCCAAAACATCTGATTCAAATCAATCAGGGTCGATATCAGGGGTATGGAGTAATATGTGTGCATGAATTCATATAGTTTGTACATACTGTTTGGATTTGATCTTCTTTTGTTTTTTGTTTTTATGTTTTGTTTTAGTGATATGCTGAAATTTTGTGTTGTGTTGCTTTCTGTTTTGAATGAATAATTGTTCCTGGTTGGCTCATTTAATTCACGGAAGAAGACATGACTGAATGCCATATTTGTCGTTGTTGATCTCTTTAGTAGGAAGGCAGCAGAAATATTTATCACGGCTTCAACATGAGTGGGAGCTGCGATAGGGAAGTGCCACTTTTAATGCTCACACAATCACCAGATCCGCGATTGTCAAACTCCATTCAATAGAAGCCAAGTGAAACGTTGGATTTAAATTTGTAATGGCTTTCGTGCATCACGAGAGTTTGCATAACGCGACAAGACTGCTTTAAATGACGACAGACAGTTGAATTTCCTCCATTATTTGGTTTTGTGCGCCCTGCTACTCAGGCATGACTTTCCATAACGGCTGTGTTGGTGATGTCACGGCACAGCGCGACCAAGTACAGAAGCTGAAAATACTGCTGTTTTCACATGTTGCCTGTTTTTGTGTGCTTATACTGAATGTAGCTATATTTTAAAATCTGGTTTTCCTCTTGATGGTTACATTTTATCATTACTCCATTTAATATTTGTTTCTTATTTGGAAAAGGTAAATCATTTTTTATCAATATTGGTTGATTTGGAGTACTTGCATAGTGGTTAACTGTTGAAACAGCTGTATCGACCAGCCTTTTTCTTTTTTAATTATAGAGCTTGAAGGATGAACATGTTTTTTTTTTTTTTTATTTATTTTGAACAAATGTTTAAATTTAGGGAGTTGTCCTTTTTTTGTATTTTCTTCATTTATCACAAATGAATCATGAATCAGAGTAAGTCATGTTAATTGAATTTAAACTACTACACTTTTAGTAACTAGTGGTATTGGTTGTTTGGTTTCGGTGACCACCCAAAAAGCGAATATTGGCACTGGTATCGGTCATATAAAAGGTGGAATCTAACATCGCCATTTGCGATTATATCAGACCTATGTCAGCGCTTTGGCTTGCGTTGTGTTAAACGAGGACACTGGCGACACAACAAAGGGAAATTCTAGTATGCTATTAGTGGATGTGAGCACAGGTATCTAAGTTCATCCCGAAAGTAAAGCAGATAACATTCGCACTCAAGTGTGAGGGGAAACAAGTTTGCACACATTGTGACACACCTGAACACCGGCTCAGGCTGGCACCCCGCCTGTAAACTATCATGATCTTGCCCGACAGGCTCGTCCGTAACTGCTGCCTTTCGATAATGGCGTGCCAATCGTAACACAGAATGTTCCAGCCTGCAACATTTTTTTCTGCCACGCTGCTTGCACTCCACACCACCTCTGTACACCAGATAAACTCCAGTTCCATTGGCCTTACTTCCCAACGTGGCCTCCAAACCACGCATTTTTGAGGCAAAATGTAGCACGTTCATGAAAAAACTTGTATTGTCATGCCAAAATGTAACGTTGATGTGAAAAGAAATCAAATTGCATGACACAGCGTTATGTCATGGTGTAATACAAATGCTTTTGGTTCAAAATATTACACTTTTCATGAGAAATAGAAATGGGTAATATGAGACCACGATAGATCATGTTCATATTTTGGCATGTTTACATGACTAAAGAGTGCGTGTTGTTACTTATAAAATGTTTTCCTTGGAAAAAAAACTGTTTCATCATAAATTATACCATTTCTAAGGCCTGATTTATCTGGATCGTTTGGCCAATTTTGATGTGCAGCAGAAAACACTTACAGTACCCAAATATTATGTTCATTGGTTTAATAATATATTATGACAAAATAACTGAACAAAAATAACATATTTTTTGATAACTTAAAACTTACAAAAACAAAGATTTGAAATAGAGGAAGAACATTTGCCTTTATTTTAATACTTTGTCATAGTTCATGCAAGCCAACCAAAACTGTCTTTAATTAGCTTCCATTAAAGAGGGCTGGCATATTTAGGAAAATGTCACATCCATATTACTGATTGGGAGCAGCAGAAAATGTTTCAATAAAATCAAAATCATACTCAAGTTTATCAAATTGACTGGTAATATCTCCATCTAGTCTAACAATTGGTATGCTGCATTCATGATTTCATGAAAAAGAATCCATAGGGATGTAACTGTGTGCTGCCAATCTTGATTTTTTTTTCAAGGTCTAACATGAAATAGGCCAACTGAATGGCTTAATGGGTAAATGGCTAAATGGTTTGAACAACTTTTCTATGAGAAAAAATTGTGCCATGAAAAAATTGAAAATAACACATTATCCTGTAATTAAGTGATCAGATCAATCACCTTTTACCCCACTTAAAATTTACTATGAAAACAATATTTGCAGTTTAAATATCTTGTGTTACTGTGGCAGATCAAAAGACTGAGATAAAACTTGATGCATTTGAAATGAGTGCTGGTTGCTACCTTTAGTTTCGACTCTTAGGAGAAATGGTGCTTTTTCCTATTGTCAATCGGAAAATAACTTGAATAAATATACATGGAATAATACCATTCAAAAAAAGCATCGTCCATTTTCTCTGTCGCAAATTTACTCAAAAGAGGGATGTTCTCTAAGTTAATGAAGCACTTTGATACATGGCTTGCTACATTTGCATCTATGTTGCTATTGTTAGCCGCAACTGGAGTCATGGCTGGGTAATTTGCATTTATGTGATGGGTTGAACATGACGTGTTTTTATGTTAAGTAAGCTTCTTCTTACATAAAATGCATATCACTCTGCAATTATAAAAGGTGCAGCTGGAGTGATTGTTTATTTTAAGTTAAATTTACCATTCAGTGGACAACAACTCACACATGCTCTTCCATTTTCATGTCTTCCTCCTGCTCTCCCACCAACACTGGGAGCCTATCAGGTAATGCCAAACTCTATGGCGGCCGATCAGTATCCACTTGAGGGTGTGATTAGCCTTTGTTTTCCAACCCCAGCAACTCAAGAAGAAGAAGTCCGAAGCATAAAATTGGATCTAATCGCCACATAGAAAGCAGAAAATTAGAAACTAAAAATGAGATTGACAAGATCAAACAATTTAACACTAACTCAAATTGTTTGATAACAATGAATTTATTAACCTGACACGCCTAAGAAAAATGTTTGAGAAAGATCGTACAATTTTAACTGGAAATATATTTTTACAAAAACAAATTGTATTGTCCAAAGAATATTTTGATTGTATGTTTTAACATCTTTAAGGTTTCCTTATTTTTGACAGCTTTGTCCTATAAATTACAATCATGGCAAAAGCACAACATCATTTGATAATAAAAGAGTATCGTTTTTCATTTAATATTAATTTCTTGAGATTAAAATGTGTAAATCTACCCATGGCCTCACATTCACCACCTCTGTACACCAGATAAACTCAAGCTTCTTTTCATTGTCGAGGCACTTTCGGTGAGCCAAACCACACTGGCTCCTGGCCTCTAAGTGCTTTTAACAACGAGGTCGGTGCTGGTACAATCCAGCTTTTGTGTCGCCATGGGTGTTTTGTGCGGTTACCCTTTCTGCCGAGTTAACGGCAACGAGCAGGAAACGGGGAGTTGCATTACAGATCACAAAGCATGACTGAACAAATCGGCACATGGAATTAGATAACGCACCCGGTTACATCGTATCTGAAATAACACTCCTTTTAATCCTATGGAATAATCGAGGTGGTGTGAGCGCCCTTCTCCCCCTTCACAGGATGGCTGCCGCCAACATCTTGGCCTCCACTTGACTGAGAAGTCGCTTCTCAGCGACCACCGACTGTGAACCGATCGCACCGCAATCAATAAACAGCCGGGGAAGCGATTCTTCTGCCGATGACACACCGATGTCTAATGACTCGTTTACCTCCAATGGAGGATAATTGGCGGGATAATGTTACTAATCACAAGTTTGGAGATGCCTACAGATGCCTGTGTTGATGTTTTGGTATGCAACACCAGCTGGGTGCAAAATGTGTTGCATTTGACGCTGAAATTAAACATGGGAACCAGTCATCATTCAATCTGTCCCCTGGAAAGCTTTGTATATTTTACACGTTTACGGCACAACCACACAATACTTGTACGACGTCACGCTTGACTTTAGCTCAGCGAGCTTCGAGGAATTTAATCTGTTTTAGCACTTGGTGTGACGCCTCCACAGAAGGATGGAAGCATATTGACGGCCTTACAACAGAATATGGACCTTTCAGTGACATAGCAAAGCAGTACATTCATCTGTGACCTGGCTGCTTACATTAACATGCCAAAAAAATAACACAGTAAATCTAATTGCAGGGAGAAAAAAAAACAGCTGCTATCAAATTGTATTTTTAACAAAAGTGGCACTTTTTGTGTTTGGGGCACTTTTTGTGTTTGGATCCGTGACAGTTAAGAATGCTGTTTTTTTTTTTTTTTTTTTTTTAACTGTAACTTGTTGTACAGTTAAGATGCCGCTTATTTTGGCAACATTTTTACCGGTTATTTGGCAGTTATTCCCAAAGGGGTAAACACCTTTGCAACAGTGTTTACAAGTCTTTGTTGGCAAACTTGCCGCAAAAGCAACATTTGAAAAATATCGCACTAAACCAAAACATAACAAAGTACACATGTACTCAAATAGGACTGAAATGGTCACAATTGACTCATAAATTGACGCAAGTGTGATATTCTGGCCTGATTAAATGAACAAAAAGGTGGAAAAGCTCGTGTAGGAATCCATGACTTTCACTTTTGTACTGTACAAATGGCATTAGGGGGAACTGTCTTCTTGGGGAAGAGCATATAATTGTCCTGTTGGTCACTTTGCGTCACTGGCATAGACTGATGAACAAATGCATTTGCAGTAACAAAACTTATTTTGCTAACAAATTATATGAAATTGAACAATTTCCATACATGAGTGAGTCTCTGCACCTTGGTTGGGATATGAAAAAAATTGTACCTCGGCCTCAGATGAACTTCAGATACTAAATGCAAAAAGTCTCTTAGCATACAATACATTTGTATTTGTATTTTTGTTCTGTTGTAAACAACAAAATTATATACATAAGTAACTTCCATCATTTCATGGATAGTATTAGTATTGAATCCTATGGGAGGTATCTTATTGTAACTGTTGCAAGCAAATTAAGTACTTTAGACAAAAAAAAGAAACATGCAGATGCATCTTATTCTCTGTATTCAATCTCCATCTTCCAGCATGCACTTACTAAATAAACATTGAGCGGTGTTTGAAAAAAAAAAAACTTCACTGACAATAAGCCTATTTCATATTGCTGCAAGATTGAGAAACAAAAAGAAGAAGCTCCTTCTGGCAAGGTTTCCCTAATTTCCATAGGTCGACATTAGTGCATTCACATCCTCTTTGGGCTATTAAAACACTTGTTGGGGTGCTTACAAAGACTCCTGTGTGCCTCACCTCCCCGCCTCTACATGGTAGTCTGCAGAGTGTCATCAAGTACACAAATACACAAATGAAGTGCTCGGTGATCGAGATAAAAAAAAAGTCTTAATAGATCTTGGTGCTGCATCTTTTTAGAGTGTATGTCTTAGAGTGGCCCTAATGCAAACATATCAGTCGTATCACAGGATGATAATCACATTTTCAAGCATGGCTGCTTTTAAAGTAATGGTGAGAAATCTGCAGGCCATGGGTCACACACACGGCACTATATTAGTGGTTTGCAAATTGGTGGACAAGTACCCGAGGCTTTGTAAAAGCGCTTCAGGGAATTGGTGAGATTTTAATAGGGCTTCCATCGGAAATCTAATTCAATGCTTTTTAATGATATGACAGGAAGAGAACATTTTCTTTTCAAATTAAGAGAAAATTAAATGGAACATGAAGCAAGTTACTGCTAAATTGTGTTAGTTAGTCCTATGCAAAACATTTGTCTTTTTGTGAAGTATTAAAGGATTTTCACTGTCATTTGTGACATTTGTCCAACAGCCATGGCAGAAAAAATAGACAGTTACATAAAATATGCCAGAAGAAATCATGGTAAATACAGTGCCCATGTCTATTAAATCATTTATGGATGCCAGAGAATTCTGTTATGAGTGATTTCTTAAATGTTTTTTGTTGGTTAGGGGAAATTTGGCTGAAAAAAATTGCAGGAGCTACATCAATGAAATAAGGCTGAGAACTACTGCACTGGATAGGTCTAAAACTATTTTAAAAAATAGCAGTAAACATTTGTCTGATTGTTTGACGTTTTGCCCAATTTGATTGTGACAGTTGAAGGAATTATATATATTAAAATTTTAATAATTTTACTAAGTCTTCCCAGGTGTGATCAGGGCCTGCATCCAAGAAGTCAAAAAGCTCAAACAACAACATTTAGTTACATCACTAACGTTCACTTATACACACACGCACACACACGCACACACACGTGTCCATGCAGTCAACAAAGACAAACTATTGAGTTACACAGCACGTACCATTATAGCGCAGGGAGATTTGCCAACACTCTCAATGCCCCATTTTCCTTTAAAAGTTCAGCTTCCAAAAAAAAAAAAGTGAGAGAGGGAGGAAGACTTGCTCTCTTGGTTTGTAGCCGGAAGCCTCCACACACTCGCACACGTCACAAAAAAAAACAGACACACTCAAAAAGTGAGTCCACTGTGAGAGGCAGCAAAAAGACGACAGGGGGAAAAAGCTCTTGCGACTTTTTTTAACGGCGCTCGGCCATGCTGCGAGACGTCCGCGCCAAAAGTGTAATCGCCTTGCGTCCTTCTGCGGCCAAACTTGTCCTTGCAGATCGCTCCGCGTCTGCACTCTCCTCGCACGCACAAATTGGGAAAGACAAGTGGGACGGGATGCACAGTAAGTCCTTGTCCCTTCCTGCTCTATGTGGCTACTTTTAAAAATAATAATCAAAATATAAGAAGTGTTGGCCGCTTCGCGCTTCTTGCGCTTGATCTGTTTTCGACACGCACTTGGCTCTCTCTATTTCTCCTTCTCTCTCCAGCTCTCTCTCTCTCTCTCTCTCTCTCTCTCTCTCTCTCTGTGCTTGTGCGCGGATACGAACGCGCAGTTGCACGTCGATTGTGGGTGGGGGGCACCCTTGAACCCCTCTACGCCACCCCCCACTTCAAGATGAAAGAGCAGGGACTGATTCGATGAGTTTAAAAAAAAATGAAGCTCTCTACGTAAAATTGGAACACTCCGCTCCGCACTAAAATCAGCATCTACAAAATGCACACGCGCACCTTGCTTGCGCTACACTGCAACCACAAAGCGGTTATTTAGGTGCGGCGAAGGTAAGGAGGAGGACTGAATTATTAATAAACGCCGTCCGGAGTTTGCGGAGCAGCTACAGCGAGCAGCTGCGGCTTTAGGAGCATTAGGAGAACCGGCGGGGATTAAGGCTTCCTCCCACCCAAGTGTGATGTGCGCGCGCGCGTGTGTGAGCGTACGTATGAGTGTGTTAGGTGTGTTTCTTCCACTTTTCTGATGTGGCGCAATCGGGACGCAAAGTGCGCAAAACAACAACAACAACAACAACAAAAAACCTAGTGCTGGAGGCTCCCAAAATGAGGGATACGGATCAAACGGAGTTTATATTCCCGGATAGCCCCCATTTATTAACCTTTCGACCATTCCTCAACTTTCCTGAACAATATCAAGTGTTTAGAGTATACTTAGTTCGCGATAGGTGCCAAAACTTTTTTTTGCAACATTTTGGAAAATCATGCGAGCTATACCACCAAAAATATACATTTTAAAATTACTCTCCCTTTTTTAAAATATACTAAATCGTCTTATTTCTTTACCGCCATTAAACTATCTGGGTTGTGTGTTTCCATGGAGAACAAGATTGTCTGGGTGACGTCAAACCTTTGAACGATAGAGTACAATTTGGGCATCAATGCATGAATTGGAATGAAGCGCAAATTTGACCTGGCCCAAAGGTTAACCCCCCCCAAACGTGTTTTCCAGGAGTCAGTATTAAGCCCTCTTCAGGAAAAAATAGTTTACATAAAGAAGGAAAGAAAGAAAGATTTAAGTCATAATTAAAGGGTAATATTATTGAACAACATTTCTACGATTAATACATATCCTCCGAAATTCATAAATGATTAGTGTGTGTGCGTGTGTGTGTGTGTGTGTGTGTGTGTGTGTGTGTGTGTGTGTGTGTCGTTATCCGTCTTATTTCAAGCAGACATTCCTGCAATATGACGTCTCATTAAATATTTACCGATGACCTCGTCTCACATTTGGTCATGTGAATAATTTATCACCCAATCGAATTTGTGATATTTTTTGGGGAGGGGGGTTGTATGGCCTCATTTGGATTTCTCAAGTTGGCGTGTGAATGTAAAGCAGAATAAAGAGTGAGTAGGCCCTATCACGTACGTACGCGCGCGCACGCACACACATACACACACACACACACACCAATGATTTTTTAAAGTATTTGTCGTCTCAAATTTAGAGATTTTATTTTACCATGTGACACAATCAAAAATAATCCTAAAAACTGAAAAAATGATTCATAATATACTAAACTGTACTTTTTATATTTTTACTATTTATTTATTGAAAAAATAAAAATGACTTTCAGACATCTCAATTGACGCATTTCTTTTTAATCAATATTGTTGCAAAATTATTTATTTGTATTTGACGTCACTTCTTTTCAGAGCGCCCCCCAACAAAATATCAGGAAGATAAACAAAACTGCGCATCGAAAGCCATGTATTATTATTACTATTACTATCATTATTATTACTATGACTTTTTTGATGTTGTTGCAGAGGCTGCCTGATTGGGAGCAAGGGATATTTGGAAAATTTCCAGTTTAATAGTGTGTGTGTGGGGTTGGGGGGGGGGGGGGGGGGGGTTAATTTGTCAATTTTATTTGTTCATATAAATGAAAGACTATAGCTGCAATTTGTACCCAAAATACAAGCACAATTTGTTTAACATTTATATGTGAATTCGTTAGTGAGGTCTGTGTCACGAGGGCCCCAAAAACTGATTGAAGTGCTCCGTGTTTGTTAAAAATAACGAATTAATCATTTTTTTAATGATTAGAGTGAATTGTGCTTCGTTGTTTACTACAAAAAGTAATTCATCAGGGTTGAGCAATGTTCATTGCAGGAAAATTGTTTGATAAAAATAATCGCCAACATTCGAGTAATATACAAACACAAAGTGAAATTAAATAAAGGTGTTAAAATCACCTTGCAGCAACAACAAACTTTTTAAAAAAAATTGAAATAGAAGGGAAAGCGAAAAAAAATCACACCTTTCCGTCAGGAGAAAACAATTATTTTGTTCATTAAAACATATGACCTGAATCAATAATGCAAAATAGAGGACAAACATGTATACAATGAATGTGGCTTAATAACGATGTATCATGCCTCATTATGACGCCATATGTTTATTGTGCTTTGACCTCGTTTCTTTTCGTTTATTTTATACTTGCTGTCACAGGCCATAGTCCAGGAACAGTTCTTTTAAAGTACATAAAACAAAGAGCAATTGGAAAGATTTGCTTCATTGCACACCAGCCAATAACATTCTCACGGTTTTCAGAATGGTAAAGCGTATACAGACTCGAACAGACCGAGGCCTAAGCGGGCTGAAATGGAAGCCCCAGAAAGGCCAAACTGAAGCAAGTCGTCACAGCACACCACCACGTGAGTTTAATTTGCTACGTTCCATTAGAGCATTTTTCATACGGGTTTTGAATATTGAAATATCGAAATTATTGCGAGATTGAACATAAAGGAAACAGCTTTATTTTGCAGCATGAGAATGTTTTTCTCATGCGGAAAAAATACTCTGGCCTCAAGGTTTATCTAGGTGGCTATTTTTAAAAAATATTGTGCAGCCCTAGAGTTCACATACAGTTCTGTATAAACAAATATGTTTTCGTGCATGACTCAAGAAAACGACCGCAAAACGAGGAATTGAACGTAAAAATTTGACTTCACGAAATCATGTTATTTCAAAGCTACACAATACAACAATTTTTGGAAATAAAATTTTAAATAAATAAATTAAAGTGAAAGAGCAAGGATATCCTATATTATGAACCAACGTCTTTTTCAGTGTGTAGAAGAATGATTAATTCAGTACCTTGTGTATTTGGATAACAACAATATCTCTCAAAATGGAGCTTGTATAAGCAAACAGCCATCACTAAAATACCACAACATTTTTTAAGTGAGCACATTTGTAAATGTACTTTATTTTTATTTAAATACTGTACGGTAGACTTAAATTAAGTTTTTATGCATAATTTATTAGTATTATTACTGATTACCTATACACTCTAAAAACAGTTGAGTCAAAAAGAACCTAAGTATGTGTCACAGGATGACCCAATATTGGGTCAATATGATTTTTTGACTTGTATAATATAAAACAATCAATTTTTTGAGGTTGTCATGTACAGAAGGACTAATTTTGAAGTTGTTTTGAGGAAAATTACACAGACAACTGGGTCAAAAAGATTTACATATTGGGTCGGTCCTTTTTTGACCCATAATTCAATAATCTTTTTTGAATTGTTTTTTGAGTGTATGCATCATAATACAAGTGGCTTACAATAATACATATTATATATTTTAGGAATGATAACTTGACCTTTTTTTAGATGAACACTTGGGCTTACAATTACTGTATTTCAATATAGTAGAGCTTTAAGCAAAAAGAACCTATAAAGACAATCACCCGAAAAAAAGGAATAATGGGCCATTCATAGAATCATCGGATATCTGGAAAACGCTATCTCACCTTTTTATTATCATATCAAATTGCATAGCAAATGTCCATGTAGATAAACTACTAGAATTCCTTCAAAATCGGCCTCCAATAGCATTATCATTTGGAGGCTCAACATACCTGAAAATATTCATTGGAAGCAAAAGCAGGAAAAGTTTTTTTTTGTATGTTAATTCTAATGTGAATGTGGAAGAGTAAAAGTGAGGTTATTTAAATAATATATGCTGAAACACGATATAGATAGCAGTTGTACCTAGTATTGTGTGTACGATTCTGTATTTTGTGATATAATTATATAATGTGAGGAATTATGTATAAGCATATGCAAATTTTTTATTTGTCTATTTGTATGTGGAAATTATGCAGGGCTGAGGGTATGCATGTATATTTGTATTTTATATGGCACTTCTTGATGGATGGATGGATAATTGAGTATATAAGTTATGCGGAAAAGGCTGAATGTCTTTCCAGTCTTTCATATGGTGTTTCAGTTTGGGCGCTCTAAAATGTAGATCTTTCATTTAAGTATTCTTTAAGTTTTGTCTGCATCTTCAAAATAAAATTCTCATTTAATGTAGCCTTCAAGCATGGAGCAAAAACTCACAGTGGCTGACAAGAAGTAAAAAGAAAAGGATCACACACAATATATATAAATATATATTTTTTTGTTTCTTGAATGACTTTATAGATTGCATGTACTACAAAATGTCACCAATCAATGAGGGAAGGTGCAGGTGTGCCTGATCTTGAGGCTGGTCATTTTTATTCAAATTAGGCAGTAGAAGGAAGTGGGCTTCTTACAATGTGTCTTTTTCTTGCACTGCTCAAATGTTAACTGGAAGAAATGGTCCTGAAACGTTTGTGCCTCCATTTGAGCAGTGCAGCAAGGGGAATGAGAGTAGGGAACAAACAAGGTCCTTTTTGTTTGAGTAGGCGAGAGAGGCAGGCGGGCAGTTGGGCACAGTGCACAAGTGTTGTCTAGCATCACAAACGTTGGCCCGGATGGACCTCGGCATGCTCACCCGGAGCCATGCTAATAGAGCAGCCACAAAGACGGGAATCTTCCTTTGCAGGAAGGAAGGCAAGTGAGGAAATGATTGAGAATATAAGTAGGTGCGTACGGAAGGGAAATTATTAGAGGAGTGATTGAAGGAGAAAAAGAAAGCGAGAGTGGGGGATGGGTCCTGCTATGCGGCCTTTGGAGGGGTGAGGAATGCTAGACCCTGGCACATGGAAATGGGATGGAGGGTGCCCTCTTTTTTTTTTTTTTTTTCACCCACTCTGCTGCCAGCCCACTTCACACACTTGGGGAGGTTGACGCTCAGAAGCCAGCAGCGGTTTCCTCCAGGAGGTTTTTCACACACATGCATGCTTACACACGCACACTGGGAACGTCCCGAATCAGAATGTAAGCTTGGAAAAACAGTTTGGATTCATATTTCTTGAACTACAGCAGTTTATGGTATCCTCATACGGAAATAGTTTTCGTATTTCTCCAGAATGACAAGCTCAGCAGCCCGCTCCCCAGATCTCCCTGCAACAGTATTTTTTTCTCTGTACTTTTGTATTATATGGGCCCCCTGAAAAACTGGTGTCCACATTCAACAACTGAAGTACTTGTAGTATCGACATAATACGCAGATAGATTGGTGTTTCCTGTCTAAAGAAGTTTCCATAGAATTTAGATAAGTGACCTTTAACAAGTAAAAATATCTTTAGGGCCTTTTTAATCTAATGTAACGATAGCAGGCACAGAAGCAAACATTGTATTGTACAAAGACCCTTACAGAGTAATGTGTTAATGATCAAACTGCTCATAAAAGCAGCATCAGGATCGATTACCCAACAATTTCTCATTGGAAGATGAAGATGAAACCGAACATCTGAAATGTGAGCCATTTCATCCAGTATGGCACTGTGCTTGCTGGAGATAATTGTTTGTTGTAAAATATCTACTCAAAGTAAAGTGTGATGAAAAAACAAAAACAAAACGAGACATTTACAAGTATCATAGCTATGCACAGTAGTGTAAAATGTAGTGCCAAAACACACTGCACTGAAAATAACGGCAAGAACCGAAGTAATTGATTTACCTTCCACTTTAAGTCTCAATATAATGCATTATTGTGCAAACAAGCTTGAATAAGGAATGAAGTCAACTGTACAACTACGCATACAAAGTTTTATGTCCAGATTTACTGTATGAAGTGATTACGTTTTTTTTTCATCTTTTTGAATGTAATATTGCATAAAGGTCTTGTAGCCATGACAACACAAAGAGTAAATACCGAGCCCTTGATCAGCACTTTTCTCCTGATCCTCATCAAAATGTAATGGGCCGAATTTTGTGGACATTGTTTTTGTATTATCCTGCCAATGCTATTACAACTAAGAAGAAATGACTGCTGTGAAAAAGCAAATTAAAGCAGCAACAGCTTTTGGCCTCATACGCTAGATGTTTATTCATATATTTATGTGACAGGTCTAAAATAATCTATCATTAAAGAAGAGGCAGATACATGAAGAACTTGAATATGTCCTACATACTTTTGCTAAGAATATCACACAGCAATCATCCATAATTAAATGATATAACACCAGGAAGCATTTTTCTATGACTTAGCGGGCACTTTCATCTTTAATGGGGCATTTTAATCTTGTCTTATTGCTCTTATGAAAAGAAACCTCGTACTTCCAGTTCAGCTTCTTTCGTGTTATCAAACTCAACATCTGTCTGCGACAAAGGTCATGAGATATCCTAGCCAAATGATTGCCCTTGGAAACAAGCTCAAAAAATAAATTGTATTAGATTATAAAGTGTCTGTTTTGTATTTTGATATTGTACCTGTAGGTTTTAGAATAGGAAGTCCAGTGATTTTGATACCATTATCTACCGAAGGGTCTGCTTCCTCATCCCACGAGAGATGGAGGTACGACCCATTGCCGCTTTTTCTACATGACCATAATTTTGTATTTTAAGTTTCAAAAAATTTGAAGTTTCAAAGTTTGCACTTTGATTTGAACACTGCATCACCAATAAACATTACAAGAACCGGTGGTAGTAGAGGTAGTACTCAAGTTTAGTTTTTGTTTTTTGTTTTTTTTGTAGACATTTAGGGATTAGATCTGTTTTGGGGGATAAATATATAGATTTTATTTTTACAGAATTTCTCACAGACACCTGGCAAGCGTTTTTACGTGAAAAAATGTATTAAAATAAAAAAAAAGTTCATTTAAGACAATGGAGTCTTACTCCAAGGTCTGCCTACTCAAATGTGCTTTTATGTTTGCCACTATAGGCAGATAATGCTGTTCAATACTTTAGTCAATGTTTCTACATTGGAGAGATATTTTTTTTTCCTTCTTAAAATTCCCATAATAATTTGGTTGTTCTTATTTCACGCTTCTGTCCAGTTCATCTCAAACCACCTTGGAGTTAAAGTTAAAGGTATGTATGTTTTGTACAATTCTGAAATGTAGATTATTTTTCAGTTTTGGGCATATTTTCCTGTTGTTTTTGTTGTTTTATATACAAAGTAAAACCACTATGCACAGATATACAGAAACATGGAAAACAAGTAAATATATTCATATTAAATAAATAAATAGAAAAAAATGACGGAAGTCATTTAAATGGAGCAGAAGCACAAGTACTTTCCTTGCAATTTGCCAAGTAAACAAGAAATTAATGACATTAATAGACGAACAATGACAAATACAGATTTTTTTTAAAGGGAGAATGTGTATCTTTGGGGCATTGCGGTAAATGTAGCAATGCAAAGTCCCCCTCCTGCTGTCCGTAGCTATAATAGACATGGTAGCCTCTAATATAATTTAATGACAATTATATAACTATAGAGCTATGACTATATTGAGTACATAATGTTGGTCCTGAAGAACACATTTATTTGCAAGTTTTTGAAATTTACAATCATTTTTCTGCATTTTTAATGAAAAACGGTCTAAATCTTACATATTGTCACTTTTAAGGGCGAAAATAAAAACTAATCTGGAAAAACATTCAGGTTTCTATCGCCTCATGCCGATGTAGTATATACCGTAGGCCCCAAATACGCTGCCAAATACGGTCGCGAGCCCAATGGAGTGAAACACCCATCTCTCAAGGACACACTGTCCCACTCTCGCTTGCTCGAACTGTGTTTGAGCGTCTTTGTTTCCTAAACGG
Source organism: Hippichthys cyanospilos (assembly GCF_059441005.1). Classification (NCBI taxonomy): domain Eukaryota; kingdom Metazoa; phylum Chordata; class Actinopteri; order Syngnathiformes; family Syngnathidae; genus Hippichthys; species Hippichthys cyanospilos. The sequence continues at coordinate 10,327,960 of NC_142375.1, read as the reverse complement.
TAAGCAAACGTCACATGAGGCCCCGTGGCTCACCTAAACGGGCCTAAACGGCGTCTGAATCCCAAAAGTGTGAGGGAGGCAGCATCAGCACCGCTTTGGACGGGGCAGGTCAGTGTCAAAGTTGGGAGGAGTTATTTTAATAGTCATAGAGGAGAAAGGGTGAATGTGCGCGGGTGTGTGTGCTGCCCCAGGAGAAAAGAGGAGTCCTAATCTGTTTTCCTGGCTCTGGTTTAAAGCGAGAGCAAGACACACTAGAGGCTCTCTCTGATCCACTGCCCCATCCATCCCTCACTTTGTCGCTCTCCTCCATGGCTCCTTTCCTCTGTCTGTCTATCTGTCGTTCGCCTCTGTGCTTCTCCCGGGCCCCCCGTCCCTATGCTCTCTCATCTGTTGTGTTGGCCCGTTCTGGTCTTTGTGTGGCAAAGCCCCCCCCCTCCAAACTCCCGCCTCATCTCCAGATAGCGCCTAAGAGCTCTGATTCCACTTAATCACTTCGTTCTTTATTAGTTTTTCCTCGCAGGGTGTTTTGTGTTCCGAGTTGCGTTTATCTATTATGCTGTTTCAGATTTATTGCTTTAGGAGGCAGACTGTGCCGTGCGCTACTCGCCAATACGCGACACGACGCCGTGATCTCCCCGCGTCTGCCCCTCTTTATGCCTGTCTGCTTTCATCCTTTCAAAATTAAACGAGCAAACACAACTCGCTCCTCTCGCCACTTTTTCCCTCCCTCAAAGTTTATTTTCTTTTATTGAGATCTGACTTGAGATCTTTATCCTCGTTTACTTAGCATGGCGTACGACAGCAGATAGAAGGAAAAGAGCGCCATTGTTTTTCTGGCACCGTGCTCGACACTTGCATCCATCTGTCCTTGAGTTTTGCACACCTCCTTGTTGTACTTTTTCCAAAAAAAAAAACAACAACATTCGATTTCAAGACAAAAATAAGCAAAAATATTCACCCCTTTTAAGGCACTGCTCAAAAATGATGGTAAAATATGTAGTCAAGTTACTTTGATTTTGTTGTGTCTGGCTTCCAATGCGCGCTGTTGTTATGATAGATTTCTGTGTATAAGGACTGCTACTACTTTTCTGCTTCCACGTACAGTCTGATTCTGGGTCCAAATTTTGCCCCTTACACATTGATGGTAATAAATACATAATCTGTCGTTTATATTAATGCTTGATTTTCCATTATCTTTTGCTAGAAAATATAATTGCACTTTAAATCACAATTGTAATATTGTGGGTGAAAACTACTTTCTGTATAATTTCATGTCATTTTTGTCATGTTGTAAGAAACAACCCATTATTTGGGGGATTTTGTTCAAAACGACATTGAAAGTCAGGTAATTGGGTTATTTTTGACAGAGTACTTATCAGGGGCATGCCCAATGTTGCGCAAAGCCCGCAACAGCAACATCATATGTTCGTGCATGTATGGGAATGTTTAGCCAGCTCATGAGAATTAATTTATGTTGTTAAAATTCAATCAATACAACTCATCTAGACAATGCATCATCTATAGCGAGCCACTTACCCTCACTCGGGTTGCTATATTGTATAATAAAATATAAATAATACATTAAAATATATAATAAAAATATAAATTAGTTATTGAATTGATTTATTCATCATATAAAGTAAATATTAATAGCAATAATAAAAGAAACAATAATAGTAATAATCATAGATATAATAGTAACGAATAATAGTAATACAGTAATAAAAGAAAAAAAATTCTAACTATGATTCCCTTATTGTATTATTTTGATATTCAAGTAGCTAAAGGGCAAACCACCACAGCAATCATAGACATATTGATTCACACATAAAACCACCACAGCAATCATAGACATATTGATAAACACATATGTTTGAGCTTCTTTTTTTTTCTTTGTAAAGGCAGAATTGCGATGCAGCTCAGGCCTTGTTAGCGTACGTTATTTGGCTTGTAAATTTGAGAGCATCTTAGTAACAGTGGCCCAATGTTTATGTGGAATGTTTATAATATATTATCATTCATTATTTGGGAGAAGCTGGCGCTTCTTGAGGCCAGTTTGAGTCCTCACCTCTGCGTTTCAAACTGTTCTTTTCATCATTATTAAGAAACACTGTTTACATACGCCAAACACTGCTCCCAAAATGGCGGCGCACCATGCCTGGCGTCCATTTTGTTCCATCGCTGGAATGGAGTTTGGACCCGGCATCTGACTTTTTGGACCGGCGTCTGCATTTGAAAATACCCCACTCTTCGTGCCCCCGCTGTTACCATGCTTCCCTCACTATTTTATTGGTCGCCCGGCGTGTTGGTCACCAATTGGAGGGCGGCTCATCATTTTAGGCTCCCTCCCTCTTCACTTTGCTTCCAGGGGGGCATCCCGTGACCAGGAAATTGGGAGCAGGAGGAGGGGGTGCAAGATGGGGGTACATTATTTCATGAGTGCTGGCTATATCACCTCCACTAAATCCAGCATACAAACAATGGGAAAAACATTGAGATTAGCACTTTGCTCACAATTTCCAAATTCTTGCCCAATGATAAAATTCACTATTTTTCATGAAGGGAAGGGATGAGGGGGACTGAAACAAAACGGCCCAAATGAATATTCATGACTTTCTCCCCTCCTTTCCTGCACCCGCCTTCTCCTCCTGCTGCTCCTCACTTCCTCTCCCCTCCATTGGGTGGCAACACTTGGTTGGGCACATGGTGAGACAGCTGTTGCAGGGCAACTTGGGCATCTGCGGTGCTAAGCAGAGAAGACGGCATCATGTGGGTGCATGTGCGTAATGGAGGGGTTGTTGAGGGAGGGGGCTTCAGACTGCACCCAGGATGGTTTTGCCGTCTACCTCATTTGACCTATGTGTGTGTCTACAAACATAAGCTTGAAAGGGTGCTGAACTGATACTCGGATTTAGATAGTTCTGAGCCCTTTTGTTGCTGTGCTCATGCCCCACCAATGGCTTGTTCCAGCCGGCCTCTCCGACTTCTCGTAAGCTCCCTGGCCAGGAGCTAATCACCTCCAAACCTCTGACCCTACCCCCTGTCTGCAAATGACTGAAGAACTTAGAGCAGCAAGATTTGTGTTGAACTATCAGATACTGCAAACCAAAGTATATGGGGTAAACTTATTAAGCCATTTTAACTTATTAAGCCATTTTCAGCAGGAGTAAGTAAGTAAGAAAAGTCCTGTATTTTGTCTATAATTAATGTGATTAGTAAATTATTTAGGTTAAAAAAAAAAAAAAAACATATCCATCTTGGAAATGACACAGCAGGGCTCAGGGAATGACCTGTCATGGTTCACCTATTTTCTAGGTTTGTTCATGTGACATTCACAAACTCAGCCATAATGAACGTATGTGATTTCTTTTTTAGTTGACAGCGAGTGGCAAAAAGTTACCAATTGTACAATGATGTACAATATGATAAATAATGTCAATATCAAATTAAGTGGGCAAAATATTAACTTTGTACTGCTGAAAATGGCTAAATAAATGTAGTATCCCTAATAGTCCACATTGTGTTTTACTGAACTTAAATGTATAAACCCAGACTAGTTTGTCACTTGGTGGCCTTCAAAAACCTATGTTTAAAAAAAAAGCCTACATTGCGACAGTAACAGCTAATTGAGCTAATTGAGACATCTTTGTTGTAAACCATTAGTGATGAAAATGCTTGGCCGAAACTGTAAACTGAAGAATAGAAACACTTGGCCAAAAACTGAAGCACTCCGTACGTAGTTAACTGTTGGCAGAAATGTGTACCAATACTTGGCTGACTACTTGAGAACAACTCCAAAATAAAAGTCTACTATGTCTATTTCATTGTTTTCTATTTATTATTTGTTGTATTTATTTTGTAGGTGGCCTTTGCAACACGCGTTTGGCATGTGACGTGACGTTATTTGTCTACCTTGGTAAGTCTTTCTTTGGCTCGCCCAGAGTCTCAGGAAAGAGGTGACGCTTGGCTGTGCTCTCTTTTCTCGACATGCTGAAATGCTTTACAGTAGTTGCCCACTAAGTGACACCCCTCTCCATCTGTGTGCTTGTGTGAAATTCAAACAGACGGTTGCTGGTTTTTGCGTCATCACAGAATCAATTTTCAAACTTATAGCTTGTTTCAAATGTGGTTTGGCCGAAAAACGTTTTTTTGGTGTTTTTTTTGCCATTTTCATAGGAAATTTTTCGCTGGCCGAAGATTCCAAGCATTCCTAATGAGTTGATTTTGGCACTGTATATAGAGTATATTTTAATTTGGTTTTAAGTTGGTTTTACTATTTTCTTGTGTCTTATTTTTATTAATGAACAATAAAAAGGCAAAAATAAACAGCTGTCTTCTGGATACTTGTCCAACTGTAGTACAACTTATTTTTTTATTTCTTTTCCAAAATCGTTGGGCCGGTTTCTAAGGTCCATTGTTTAATACTGGAGAAACAGGCGGGCACATTGTTGTGGGGGATTTTCGTTTTTTTTTTTTTCCATTGGTGCAGTGCTCCTTTTCTGTTTGAGCAATACGGCTATAGAGGCTCAGAGTAAATTTCTTCATTGTTCACCCATGAACGAAAAGCGGCACCCACCCCACCAGGCCGTGACTGCAGAACAACAACATAAGGACATAGCGCCTCAATCGGTCGGCGCCTTTAGCACCCAAACACTTGCTCGCACACCTTAATTCATTCACACACTCCTCCACCCTCTGCAATTTCGGGCATTTTCCCAGGGTTATTATCCCGCGCCAGGTGCCCCAGCCCCCCAACTCCCATCCATCTCCTCCTCTCCATCCCTTGCCATTTCTGTCCCCCCTCAAAGCGCCAACACAGCCCCACCTCGTGGTGCCAAGGTGGGCAGCCACTGCCTTGGCTTTGCCGAGGCCTTCTGGTGTCCCAGATAGCTGTGACAGTGCGTGTGCGTGAGTGTGTGTTTGCGAATGCCGGTCCAGCTCGGAGCAGACCAAGCCAGCCCTTTAAACTGTGTCGAGGCTCCAGATGCTCGGAGAGACTTGGATTAACGCAGGCGTTTGTATGCACACACACATGCGCAAACACACACGCTTCATCCGTATAATGTGCCGTGCCTCGTGTTGTCCTACCATGTAACTTGTCCCGCCTGAAAGTGGGAAACAGAGGGTGAAGAAACGCATGGAGGATTGAGAAGAAGTTTCGATTTAACACTCATGTCATGACATCACAATTCTGGATGGGGATTATAAGGGATGGAACAAAGGTTTTCCCAAATTCAATGGCAGCGATGCCAGTGCGCTGCCTCGGAGGGCGAATTTGGACTACGACTACAAGGAAAGAGACCTAAGAGACGTGACACACGCACGCTCACCCCAATGGATGTGCACAAGCCCTTTAGCTGCATGCCACCACCCCGAGGGCATGAGGGGGCATGAATATCCATAAACTCACACATACACACATGCATAAACACAGCTGATGAGTTTGCTGTGACTGTCTACATACACCGACCGGAGTACACAAAATACACAAAACTAAATCAACTGAGGCCAAACTAAAAACAAAAGTTTTGTCTTTTTTTTTGTTTGCAATTATTTATCAAATTGTTTGTTTACTTTCACATTATAAAAAAAAAACTTACTGATGAGTGCTTGAGTGCCTACTTCCACCAAGGCCAATTTGCCAACTTAAAGTAAGTACCAAGGACCAAATATTTTCTGGGCCCAAGTCTTAGTGTGAGTACTTTTTGCTGACTCCATCACCTAAACAAACCAAACTTAACAAAAAGGTTCTATCACTCTCTAATAGCAAAGATTGCTGCCAAGACACACCGATGTTTGTAATAAAAATAAATAAATCCCAGATCTGCGAGTTTGCCTGGATCTGCACCAAAATTGAATTCTATTAAACTGAACTCAACCTTGTCCCATGCATGATTGCTCTAAAAAGTCTGGTGTAAAGCAGTCTTCTTTTTAAAAATCTGGCAAACAAACATATTGGTGAAGTCCACAGACTTTTGCCAAACAGTTAAAACCTGTTTTATGTTTTATAAGTCAGTCGACTATCTGCTTTGCAGACTTAAAATCTGAATTGGTTCTTGATATAGGTTGGTGCGACGGTTCAGACAAATCCTGGAGCAGCAAATTAATCCCTGTCCACATTAAAAAGTTATTTTTCTTCAGGTTTGTGTTGAGCAAGTAGGTTTGCCATAATCCTGTGCAAAAACAATAGCAATCAGTATAACGCAGTCCTCCCCCAGGGCCAAACACCTGTGCAATGTCAGGCAGCGGTGCCAGTCACCAGGCCATGAAGCATTTGGTACCATGCCGCACGGAATAAATGAGGGTTTTTTTTTTTTTGTATTTAGATTTATCCGCTTATTATTTCATTTTGAGAAATGTCTGGTTCTGTCCAGATACCCACTTTTGCCCATTTAATTGTAAATAGGTTGAATAGTTTATGCATGAACATTCAATCAAACAAACCAAATAAACAAGAGCACTCAACAGAGCGCCGACCTCTGCCGAGGCCAAACACCTGTGTCCGGCAGGTGGAGTTTTTGCCCTGATAAATGATACATTAAAAATTCCTGGATCTGATTTCCGGATCCGCAATAAATTCTTCTTGGTTCCACACCCAGTTTTGGAGTATTAGTTTTCCAGTTAGGCTTGTACAAAGCATACATTCAGTCGGGCAGGCAGTGGTACTGATAGATGAGTTGGCTTGGAGACTAAATAACTAAAACCACATTGATAAAAAATATTAATACCTTCCTGGAGGCTTGGCGAAGGTAATGGGATGTGAATGATAACGCTGGGAGTCCCCCCCCCCCCCGCAAACTAGCAAAGGCAACAGACTGCTAATTACAAGCATGCAAGCATGTGTCCAAAGTGTGTGAAAAAGAGAATGAAAGTCTTCTCATGCTCTCTCTCCCTCTCTTTCTTGGTGGGAGTACTTGCGGTGCCAGTTATGGAGTGTTTGCCATAGCAGGGAGCTAGCTTGGCACGGTGCCCTAATATAGGCGAATTAAAAAGCACTAGATAGGCCCTTTTGTGGCACAGCGCGCCCGCTTTAATCTCCCCACGCCTCGGTAGGCACCCACAACACCAGGAGTGGGCACCGTTCCCACATGACCCCAGGCAATATGGAAATTGCCACCAAAAATCCTAACTAAGCACCGAGCCTTGTCCTAGGCGCAGTGTACACAGCCAAAGTGGACATGGGCACAAAGACACCGCCGCACTATGAGACAGAGTGTAACACCAGAGACTCTCGGCATGATTGCCTAATATATAGTAAATGATCAACTTAGTTATCTGAACCAGATAACATATCTTTTTGCTAATGTTCAAATGATTAAAGATTTTACTTTGGAAAACTCAATTTAAGTGTTGCATGTTCTATCTTTTTTTAACCATAATGGCAGAGGATCAAACCATCTTCCATCGACCATCGACCATCTTGTGTAGATGATAAGGCGTAAATCGTTTGTCGTGCACTCGCATACACACTCACAGTCTATCACCAGCACATACACACTGCCCTGCGCTGACCTGCTAGCTTAAGCTTCAAAATTTTTGCTAACATTTTTGAAAGATCCATCTCCAGCTAAAAAAACAAACAAAACACCTACAAAAAAAAAAAAAAACATGCCCATCACTTTTTTGCCCGATCATTTTTTGTAGGCAGATGCCAATTCTGATACAGTATTTGGCAGAAATGTGCACTAATACTAGGCCGACTTCTTAAATATATAAAAGTGGTAAGAAGAAACAAACACTTCACAACTTTTTTTGGTCCCATTTCTGTTCGTTTGTTTTCTGGGGCCAGAAAATATCCCAATGAGATTCATCATATGTGTTTGTACAACTTTTCACAGATTACAGTAAGGTGAAAAGAGCTCAATTATTCAAAACAACAGTGTTTCAATGAACATTTAATAATACCTAAATCACATTCATCCTGTTAATGAGGAGGTGGGGGTGGGGGCATATTTGAAATCAAGCTAGTTTATGATGATAATAATAAGGTTTCCAATCCATCAAGCCTATTGTTAATGGCATGAATACAGAGTATTTTGTGCATTTTCAAATTTCATGTACGGAATTACTTTGGCAGGGATTGCATCGAGAGGTGGGCTCAGTCAAAGTTGTTGTGTTGCTCTCTTTGAAGTGGAGGTGAGTGGAATGGCTGTTGGAATGGCTGTCATGAGGTCATCCATCAGCGCTAATGAAACCGGCAGAGCCTGACACTGTCTCACTGGGCAGCACCACTGGCGCCGCAAGCTACATCAAGGAGAAATGGAGTAATATTATTACATGCTGAAGGGTATATACAGACTCTCTCATTTCTAAACAGACTCCCAAACGCAAGCAAGTTGAAACCCGCAGGTAACATACAGTCTACATCAGCGATTTGCATTCGACTTTGCAAGCCGCTCGAGAAGTGAAGAGATGTTGGCACAGCAATTTTCAGATGCACGGTGCTAGGCACAACGTGATTGGGGAACTTTTTTTTTTTTAATTCACTGAAGGCGCCATTAGCAATCTGGTTCACAATGTTCCTTAAAACAAAGACTCAATTTTGGCGGCGAGACAGGACGGGCTCCCAATCGCTCTGCCTTTCCCCAGTTTCTCTCCCCTTTCTCTCTCCTTGTCCACTTGTCTCCCCATCGGTTTCACTTAATAAGCTTCAAAGGTTTCTGGGCAACTAAAAAAAAAAAAAAAAAAAGTTACCATGGCATTTTTTTGGCACGGGACATCTTCCGCCTTGCTGAGGATATGGGGTTGCCATGACATCAGTGGACATCCTACAAAACGTACAAAGTGTGTGTTGTGCGTGTGCACGAGTGTGTTTTGGTCATCTTGTGCCAACCTCAGCTAAATGCTTAGACAGTGGTCGCACAACCACCCACGACAGCAGCACAACTGAGTTCCATTATGTCGTCCAACCGACAACACACTCAGCAGGCTTTGGTCGCTGTCAATCCGAAGCAATATTGGCAGTCATAAGAAACATTTCAGTAAAGTTCCTGAGATCACAAACGGTGCTCATAGACTGTAACGTGACAACAATAATGATCCAAGCAATTAAAAAGGATTATCCTCCGCTGCTAAAATAAACAGAATGGCATGCCTTTTCTGCAATAACATTGGGCCTGTTTGACTTGAAAGCAGCTCAAATCCAAAGTGCCGTAGCTTTAATTTTGGAACAACACTTTCTCTTACTTTTCCTTGCTGGCATCTTTTTGTAATTGTGTGTATGTGCGTGTTTTGTCAATCATTCAACAATACCAAAGAGGTAGAATTATTACGCAGAAACCACTGTTCTATAATAAGACTTTTATGTAACTATAAAGAACAATGCTCTTTTGTTTTGTACAGAATGTGACAACCACTAAAGTACTCCGGATTTTTAATTTTATACACAATTTTGCATAATTAGTGCTTTGTCTTTATTTTGGGGATATTGCAAATGTACTTCAATGTAGGGGTATCTTTTTTTTTCGTTTCCTTTTTGTGTTGTTTGTATTACTTTTAAAGACGTTTATAGGAGTGCAACAACAAATATAATACATACAGAAGAGTGTAAGTTGAATTTCACTAAATTTGTGAATATATATTGTGTATGGCATTAAATAAATAAATAAATTCAGGAGTCAAAAATGTGATTTAGTAGTTTCAATCATAGAGCAAATGCCAAAAACCAAGCACAGCTTTATGACGTGATTAATTAGAAAACCAATAATTCGAGGTCAGAAACAGCGAAGTTGTGTACAGCATGTAATCAGTCCATGCAATGGACACAGCTTCTAGCGGCCTCTAGTGGCCATGTGTAATATTGATGTCACTAGGGACAGTGATCTGAATGAGTACGTTTAAATGCACATTATTGGAGATTTTCTTTTAATATATGAAACTACTTAGGATCAAAGACATACTTTTATAAAACGAAAAAGAAATAATACAGGTTTATTTAGCAATAAAAAAGCGTTACTTCTGACAGTTATTGAACATTTTGCTTGAATTGAAGGTGATTTCAAGCAATTGTACGTCGCCCTTTGAGTACGTTTCATGGAGGTTGAGTTCACTGACCAGCGAGTGTGCTCTTTTGGAGGCCGCGTGATCCTTCCGAGCTAGCAAGCAGGAATGCAGATCATCCGGGGCCTGGCCAAAATGTGCTTCAGCGGCCAAAACACAAGCCACCGTCCAGCGTGGCTTTACAGAATCAGCCAGCACCACTGAGGAAAAAAAAAAAAAAAAAAAAATCCCTCGTATTAGTCACCCAGAGAGGCAAATGTGTTAACCAGCACCGTGCCAAATTTTGGACCAACTTTTTGCGCTTTATTCTCTCAACAATGGGGAGTGCTGTATATTAAGTGATTGGTCCCTAAGTTGCAGCGATAATATTGTGTATTTCTTTATTCATATATAAACTGAGGCTATATCATTTTCCTCCCAGGGTATGAGAGCACATACAGTAAGTTTAATGGTTCTTATTATTACCCAATCTGACTGCTGGGAGCCTGCACAATAAAAATGGCTGTTTTTGTGCTCATTTGTTTATACTTGCCCGAGGAACTTTACCACTGCGCGAGCCAAGAGAGCAAAGGGAGGAAAACAACAACTTTTCCTTTCTAGCCCCTTTACAGCCAAAGTAGACTTATTATGTTAATGGTGGCAGCATTCCCAAAGTGGAATTAGGACTTTGAGCTCCAATAATGTTTCTGAATCCCAAAGATGGCAACATTGCTTTACTGGACACAAGTTCACACGCTCCACTTGTCTCTGAGACACATGAGCCAAAGGAAGTTGTCATTAACAGAGTGGATTTTTTTGTTTTTGTTTTGCAATAATATGTTGTATATGCCCTCACTATAGTGTAAAGACAGCATTCTGATTAGTGTTTGTGGAATATGAATTATGTAGCAAAATCTATCGGTTTTTATCAATCTCAGGGATCGGCCATTTTATCTTTGTTTTGCTGTCATCTAAATATGACATTACAGGTGCTCAGGGCTCAAGTAACGACCAATCGGAGCTGACCTGTTTGCTGCTTTGGTCATATGACGTTCAAAAGTAACTGGTCATTTTTTGAGCCATCTGAGCAACTGTGACGTCATTGTCATGAAGTAGCTAAATGGCCGTGTTTGGTCTTTAGACTGATGAGGCCGCATAGAACAGCTTCATTTTGACTTCATTACACCGTCAACATAGATTAGTGATGGACTACTGCACACGCTGTCTTGGAAATACATTTGGGTTACGTCGCTAGCCAGGGAACACAACTCTGGGATACTTTACTCATTTAGACAGTTTCAAGAGTTAACATTTTGTCTATGTTCATGTGCAATTAGCACCTGTAAGAACTGCAAATAAGATCAGATGCTCAGGTAATGATTACTTACTTGTTTTCTGGATTTGGTCAAGTGACTTTTGTATCCTGAGGCAAGATTGATTGTTTACCTGAGCCCATATGAGGCCTATTTCAGTTGAGCGCAAGTGGCGATGTCTGTTTTTAAAGGTATTAACTGTACATGAAAATAATTTAGTTCTCAAATTAATTAGAGAAACAAAAATACATTTCTGTTGCTGAAAAGGACGTAATAAGTAAAGTGTCCCTTAATGACCATTTTTCTTGAATGAATAATATTTGACATTTAAAACATTACTTAGTCTAGAAAGCGATATCATTTTCTAGGCCATGTTAAGAGCTCAAGTTCTGTTGCTAACCACAAATAATTTGGAATGTGAAACAATTACAATACGATGGGCTCACAAAATAAAATTAACGAACGAATATATTTCCTTGCACGGTTTAGAGTACAAGGGAATGTTTTGAGGTTTCTCAACCGGTGCAAGCTTAAAAATGGTCACATTCATACCTCAGCTGTTAAGCTTCCACTGGCTTATCTATTTAACCTCTCACAACTCTCCCTTTTGTACTTCATGTTCCTCACTATTAGCAGTGTGGCCTCTGTGCCCCTCTTGTTGTCTTAGTGAAACAATGGAGTGCAAATCTCCCAATCTCCTTAATGTTCTCTAATCTAATGAGAGCAGCGGGGATATTAAGCAGATTGTGGCGCATTTACGGTCTACCAGTGGAGACAGCCATGAGCTACTTCAGCACTTTTGGGTTCTCCTAAGCCCCCCACCCTAGCTTCCATAAAAGTCAAGAAAAAAAATGTAATTTTACCATTACTTTTTTTTTTTCACTCTGATCCTATCGGCCTGCTTGCGTAGATTATGATTTGGCATGAGGAAGAAAAGTAATTAAATCATGCTGCTGCAGCAAGGATGCTTGCTGCTGAGATTGAGAGGAGGACATATGAATGTGTGCGCAGTTGTGTTATACTGCGAAAAAGAAGAAAATGGCATGATAACAAGCCAAGTTAATAAAGGGAAACAATTAGGACATAAAAACCTTGATTTGGCCCAAAGATTTTAATGCTCTTGTCGATGTTAATGAAATCCCATTGACTATCTGCTACACACACACACACGCGCATTATCTTGGTCTCATTGCTTCCCTCAGGCTCTCCTGACAGGTGTGGCTCCCACACACAGACACACATAGATAAACATTCAAAACACACACATTACACAACAACTAGGCCCTACGGGGTATTCTTACTATCCTGTGACTGCACAATGAACACTTTGTACACCCTCCCTCGTCTCCAGTCCCAGCTCTTTACCATCACCCCCCACCCAGCTTCCAGCACATCCCTCCTTTAAATGGGAGATTATGCAAATGAGCTCACACCGCCGCCGTTCCTGCAACAAACACAGACACACACATACATATAAGTGACATGTATTGAGTCAAATCTATAGAGCGTCTATGGGAGTCAGCGCATGAATGTGCGTCTTCGCATAGAGACGGAAGTGGCCTTAATATGCGGTCGACACACCAGGTGTTGTACGTTGCTTCCATCAATACATTCGTTCAGATTTATTCACAATAGGCAGTTTTATAGCTAAGCAAATTGAGTCATATGCCTCAATTACAATTGTTCTATTTTTCTATTGGGTTAAGAAAAGGCGCATTTGTGTCAAGTTTCTGAATTTTCTTAAAATTCGCAGCCTTTGTTTATACCAGTGGTGGGTCATCAGAGCCACCAAGCCAACAAACATAATAAAAGTCAATTTAATTTTTTTATTGATTTTTCCTAATATATATATATATATATATATACATATATGTGTAAAGTCTCAAATGAATTCTCTGTTCTATTCAAGTCCATTTGGTTATGCGCCTTCCAGTGTTGTAGTTTTAGGTTTGAGTTTTTACCCAATCAGAATTCAGCTAACCTGTGTGTCCAGGCTTTATGAAATCTGCCTGAGGCCTTCAGAATCAAGAATTGCGGGCGTCTGTGCACTTTGAGTGAATGGGCAGACAGAGTTAATAGATAGTTGTAATTTTAATCATATCACAAGTTTGCGACAGTAAGGCCAGCTAGAAAGCCTCACGTTGAACGCTTTCAAGTACCTGCACTGTGATTCGATACTCAGCTGATTGGATACTCAATATGGGAGGCAACGCTATGCAAACAAGGTTGTCTGTTTGGTTGTGACAATGGCTGTGTCCTGTTTTTCTGCAGAGCGGTCATTCTCTGCCTTTTTCAAAGCAAATTAAAACATACAATAGAAAAGGATTTTTTGTTGGAACTGAAACACACAGACAAACGGTACAACCGCATACAGATTCCTCTTATTGAGGAAATGAAGAAGAATGGATTTTGTAATGAGTTAAATGTTTTGGGAGACAGACATTTTGGTGAGTGCAAGTATGACGTGCAAGAAATGGAGCACAAACTGAAAATCCAGACCATTTTTGGGGTTTTTTGGGTGGGAAGTGGAGGGATGGTATTGTAACAAACATCAGTTGCCAATTGCCAAAAAAAGTTAGAAGAAGAACAGGAACAAATTATGGTTGGTATATTTACCTTGCCTCTTGCTACACTATGACGAGACATTGGCCCAGGTCAAAAAAAATCACAGCCCCAAAGTAGGTTTTGTGTCTTCAAAAGGCAACCTGACTTTTTAAAGTTAATTTTTGTGAAAATTAGCAACACTAGCATTGCTATCTGGACCAGAACAGAGTGAATGCTACTGCACAATAAATCCTACCTTTCGATGCATATAGCTTCCTTTCCGCTCATTTTGAAGCCTTTAAAAGTCAGTCAAAGTCAGTCAAACTTATGCACATAGCATAAGTCACCATCTAAACCTTTGTCCGAAAGTGCATTCTTCATACATATTAATGAGCAAATGTGGCATCATTTGCAATCAACACTGTTGCTCATGATTGATATTGATTTCCAGAGCTCAAAATGCATTACATGTGGATTCTCAAATAAAATATGGTTTTAAAAGGCATGCAAGAATCCAGAATTGCAATGAAAATAAACAATGACATGGGTTGAAAGCACCCTGCTCAAATGATGCTGGCCCCTAACCAGTGGACCTGAAGCATGAGTGGCATTGGTGTATCCATAGAATTAAACATTATAATAATGAACTATTTAAGACAGGGGTGCAAACTTTTTTTGCCCCAATATCTACTCTTCCAGCAGCTGAACGTGCAAAGTGCTACTGGTGAGCTTAAACTAAGGGCTAAAACTACAGCTCAGCACCACAAGTAAAATGCACAATGACAACATTAGCAATATTAGCTTAATCCTTCGACTGACCAAATTATCACCTCGCGAATCCAACAAGAGCCCAAAACAATGTAAGATCTCTTTACGATGGATTAATCAACATAGCAAGACTCAACCACTGTAACTTTTCATGCATCCATCCATTTCCTAGAGCCCCTTATTCTCACAAGGGTGCTGGTGCCCATCCCATATGAACTCGGATCCATAAACCCTGAGGCGGACAAGGTGACCGCTGCTCCACGAGCCGCCTTTTATTGTTTTAATCATTGATATAAGGAAAGCAATGTGAACATCTTAGCTCAGCCACGCTGGTAAATCTTAAGTAAATATTACACAAATTTTTTGCATTTTAAATTGCAGACTTTTAGGACATAAATGTGCAGCTATAAATAAAAGACAAAATGTTTGCTTTGTACTAATAATAAGTGCTTTGGTGAAATTTAAAGTATATGTAACGTACTAGACATGTGCATCAGAAATTAGCATTTGACCCGGTTGTTTGTGCATGTTTTATGTCGCGCAATGTAATGCCATCTACCAATACTATCTTTGCGATCGACCAGTTGACCGCGACTGATGCATTGAGTACCACTAATTATATATATAAAAAAAAAAAAAAACAGTTGAAAAATAAGCCCCAAAATTGTAGTCCTGGAGTTGAAGCATGGTTGTTTGAAGGCAAGCACACATTTTACCAACAGTACAACCTCTATCAAACAGGAAGGGTTTTACACCCCCTCTTAAGAGGATGTCTGTCTTCTCTCTTTTGGACTTAAAACAGATGAAAGTCCTATGGGAGAGAGTTGTGATAGCCAAAGGTTCTGCCTCCTATTCAACTAGTGGAGACTCTGGAAAGAAAAATATAGCTCAACTCTTTGGTGCACACTGTTCTACTGTTTTGATGAGATACTATTCAATAAAATGAGATATGATAGAGCCCCAGCTTCTTTGCTTTACATGTCTTGATGCCTTGTTTTTAACCAACCTAAAGAGGTTTGGATATGATTTAATGAATCCAATCTCATTGAATATATAGATGAAAATATTTGGTGTTTGTGCAGTATTTGACATTAAAAAGCAACGATGAAAACAATGTGTTCCTGTAAAGATGGTGGTCTCCGATACAAATGTCTCAGTAAATGTAATGTTCACAATGCAGCCATTCTCAAATCGGAAAACAGGCTTTCTTTTTGGCTGTGCATTGTAATAACACAGCTGGGGCTCTTATTGTCAAAGTCTTTGCGGCAGTTTTAAATTGTTCCAATCACTCTCAACCACACTTTTTTCTAAATTAGATTGATGTTTATTATGATTTAGAAAAAAAAAAAAAAATCAACACAATGATTTAAACCTTTTTCTTCAGGTTAACTCATGGCATGACATAAAGGTTTGGAGGTACACCAGACAAAAAAGGTCGGGAAACACAGCTGTAGATGACACCGTGTTAAAAAGTGTTTTTACATGTTCCGTGCGCAAGGTGCTATTAAAATAATTTGGATTGCATTAGCCTTTAATTTAATGAAAGGACTCAATTTGCCGGGTAGGTAGCTGGACAGATACATACGCACGCGCACACTTGGACAGACAGTGCAGTACACAAGTACAAACAGCAGTTGGGGTTGCAGGTCAGGTCAGGACACAGGTTAGCACGAGGTTAAAGCCTCGTACACATGAGGAAAAACAGCAGAAACAGATTTAAGAGAGCATCGCATGCCAAGAGTGCCATCTGTTTGCGTGCGCCCTCGCTCGCCACTTCCATCCCTTGCCACGTCGCACTACATCTTTGTCTCCCCTTCCCAAATCCCCCTTTGAAAAAAAAAAAAACACTATTTATTGTTTGTTTGCCTAATAAACTAAGACAGTATAGACAGTGGGGGTGGGGGGGATAAGATAAAGTCCAAATCTGGCAAGCGTCTCAAGTGTAATGACACCTCCCGTCTCTATGGAAAAGCGTTCCCTTTTGTCTTCACTTGCATGGGAGAGCTTTCTCTTTACTGTTTTGTTCCCAGAAAAAGCCATGGAACATTTGCCAACATTTTTAAGAGCTGCGAAAAGCAGGATTTTTCTCTCCATCTACTTCTTTTTTTTTAAGTCTTCCACCTCGCAGGTGTTTCTTTTTAAGGCGTTCTCTACAATGCCAAGCTCGTCTTGGCTCGTCTTGAATGCCACGGGCCTCTTGGGGGGAAGAGGAGGTGTAGAAAAAAAAGGGGTTGCAGAAATCTTATTGATTAGCAGTTGTCGCTTCCCTTTGCTTCATCTCACTTGCTCGCTCGCTCTTAACGACACTTTTTAAGTGTTGATGGGGCCAGGAGAAGGATGTGCCAAGAGTAAAAAAAAAGTTAAAAAAAAAAAACTTGGTGTCAGAGTGACTGGACTCAAAAGAGAGAAAAAAAAGCTGCATTCAGGTTGTTAGACGACTGGTTCTGGGCTGAAGAAAGGTTATGTGTCAAAAACTCGTAAAGTGCAATCTAAATTCTCCAAACTGATTCATGAAGCAGTACGAGGGCAAATGAAAAAAAAAAAAAAAAAGAAGAATCCATCTTGTCCTATTCGTGCAGCTCTGATTAGTATTCTGCGGGTAATTGACACAATTGCAGCCAAGGCTCTGCTTCATTAATGTGCAGACAGATTGCTGCTCGTTAGAGCCACCATGTGTTTGCAAACACAAACAGCAGTCATGTTACGCAGAGAGGAGTCCTGTCGAGCACGTTAAGGATAAACCAGGAGAGATAAGAAAAGATACACGATGTATAATGGACAAATATGTATTGTTTTGAATATTCAATAGATCCCCCCCCCCCCCCCCCTCCCAAATGATTCCATTCTCCAAATTCAGGAAGGCATATTGAGGTAAGCAATTTCCCCATAGGGTTTTGTTAACATTCGGGTCATGGAGGAGCTATGGACAATTTAAAATAGGGCCACATTATTGCCCAGGGTCCATTTCTTGCCTGCCTTCCATTTTTCAAAAGGAAAGTGATGCGACGAGTTGAAAAACACGGGCAGGGTGAGAAGGGAAGAATGTATAAATGTGTTGATAAAGCTTTGTGATGTGTGAAGATGGAAATAATTATGTAAAATTATATCATAACTGTTTTAAAATGTCATCTTACCAGTTTCCTCTTGTTTTGATTTTGAATGTGGATTTGAGATTTGGTTGCTGTTCAGTGTAGCTCAGTCCAGTGCATGGATTCCAATATAATACAAGGCCAAAGAGACCTCAATTGATAAACAGCTTTATGACTTTTAAGGTTGTAATGTGACGATTTTAGCAGTGTTGCGGTATATGGTTTTGCCTTTTATGTTAATATTGTGGGTTCATTCCCCGCAGGACATAAGAGTTGCATCACGAAGGGAATCCGGCCAGCATAAAAACTTCACCAAACAAATCATGTGAGTGATCTCCCCGCGGCAACTAGGGACACTCACAACAATTTGGCAACAAGTCTAGGGTGTGCTCCTCCTGTCACCCCAAAGTCATCTGCTGTAAGTTCCAGCTTTTCATGACACGAGCGATCAAAAGACAAATGGCTGTGCCGATAGTAATTGTCAGTTACATTTCATATTTGTCTTTTGTTTTACATTCGTCATGATTGGATTACATGAACTGCCGATTTACTATGCACCATTTGAAATGGTCCCCAATTGACTTAGTTTTGTTATAGATTGCGGAAAATGTGAGAATTTAATGAAAATTGTTCCACTTCACCTCCACCACAAATTAGGGATAAATCATAATTAATGGAATGGTCATTGAGCATGAATTTGATTGTCCAGCATTGATTGAGCAAACAGAATTGACTTGAATTGATCTTAGGCAATTGAGGTCAAATTAAGTGCACATTTTGGATACAACCAAAAAAGTGCTGCTTTGCCGGCTAAAGCAGTCTGTGCATCATGATGGCAAGTGATATGAAACATTTTAATATTCCAGCCATTTAAAACTAATTTAAAAAAATGTGTTGGGTGGGAGATGAGCAACATCCATGGAGACTTCTCAAATGGAACATATGCCCCATTAAACCTTAATCTGTTCAAAACACAACATGGTAACATCATTTCATAATGTACTGCTGGGCTGCAGCTAGTATGTTTGCTTTTCAGATACTCCACCGAAAATTGGAGGGCCAAGGCAAACTTCCTTCAGCTGATCTCACAGCGGTCGTCACTTGGGTAATGAACATCCCAAGTAAGATGTTCGATTATTCAATATATGATGAAGAAATTCATCTAATAAGTTCTGTAATTTAGTCATTTTACTAACACACACCAGGTGTTATAATTGCACAGTCATGCTCTATATAACCACTAAAGTTAGGGGTCGGCTTATAAGTGAGGTCAGTTTGTACACGGAGAAATACGGTATGCCTAGCAGGACACTATTTCTCCTTCTCCAAATCCCTCCCCATACAATTTGGTCAATGAGATGAATCCGCTGGCTGAAAATGCACATTCGAGTGCATGGCATGGTTTATTACAATGTGATCAGTAGTAACGGCAACTGCGTAAATGCCAGTGACCTGAATTGATGACTGAACGTGATTTCAGAAAAAAGGTTGTGTTGTTTGTATCAGAAGTCAGGAGCAACAGTTGAAGTAGAAAGAAACATTTGTGGCCAAATCATATTTGGTAAACCAAAGTTTGTTTGGAATTTGGCCCTCTCAACCCATTTCCCATTGTATTGTCATGCAGAGCATTAAAAATTCTTTCCGTGGTGGTGTGACAAAAAACATTTTGACTCATACACCAATACTATATGTCGGTATCTGAACAAGAAAAAAAAACAATTCCAAACCAAGGCACTTGAATTACAAAAACGGGTTGCAGACCCTATACTGTACAAAAATCTTGTTGAAAAGTACATTGATATTGTATTATTCTATTTTTTTTCCGTATAGAACTTTATCCCTCAAGCTGTATATGACAGACTTTCCATAAATTATTTAAATATGGTGCGAGACTTTTAATTAACGTGTATTATTACAAGATCATTTTGATTTTGAAGGAAAAGTCATTTTTTATTTATTTATTTTTCTCCATTCAGTTTTAAGATTTCAATGTGAGCTGGCGGTTGTGTCTTTTCTGTTGTTCTGTTTTTTTGTGTTTTTTTTCTTCTGATATGCTCGCCGAAATAATCCCGATATTTTCAAAGTAGAAAACACCAGTGATTGGTCAAAGTGGAGTGATGCTGAAGAAACAAGGGACAAGGAGGAAGAAGGGATGGAGGTTTAAAGGGGGGGGGGGGGGGGAGTTGGGGGGAGATACACAGAGACGAGGATGAAAAGAAGCGGGAAAGAAGTACCATCTGTTTTCTGGGAACAGGAAGATAAAAAAAAAGTGAGAATGGCTCAGATCTGGAGGAGAGCGAGTGTGAGGAGCACGGGGGAGGAAAGAAGGGATGGCAGAGAGGTGAGCGAGGGATGGGAGAGGGCAGGGTGAGGGGGGGGACAGATGGGGCACGGGAAGATGTGGGGATGGGTGAGGAAAATAGAGCGGAGGTCTGGCAGTGGCGTGAGCGCACTGGGCACCGGCTCTCATCAGGAGGGGACATGACTCGACATGCCGGCTCATCCCAGCTGGGTCAATGTGCCACGCTGCCATGTTGTCCTGGCACACACATACACACACACACGCACACACGCGTATAAGCGCACACAGACACAACCGACAAACAAATCTCCAGCTTGCTCTCTCATCCTCGGCCTGCTATCTAGACACACACCAGATCACACCCAAAAAATGCCACGCTCTTGGCCGACGCCGAAGCGGGCGAGTGCGGCCGACTAATGGAAACGCCAAACTCGTTACTCTAACGCTGGGCGACAAGGGCACCTTGGGCTGCAGATGTTCCTGCTGATGACAGATGGAGGCTGGCACAGCCAGGGGACAGAGAGCCCAGGCCCACGCCAGCTCGCTGCCACCTGCACCCTTCCTCTGTACCCCAAAAACACACACACACTTTAGCCCTCAGCCTATCTCATTTCAGCATTCTAGCATCACTGGCCTCTTCTCTCAATTTTCCTCTTTTACACACGTTGGCACACGCTTCTTCACTCTGAGAGGCTGGCAAGGTGGTACACATCTATTGCTATGAATCGCCGGTGTGTTATGTGAAAAGGTACCAAGAACATGACAGTATGCTGTCGGATGTGTTATTATTACTTATATTGGCTCATCCATCAAACTGGAAGGACAACATATAGTCTACAGGGTGAAATTCAGTCTTGGTTCACAACTAAACCGCCCGGATTATCGTTCCTGCTCACACGGCCACTTGTTGCTAGGCAGATTTCATGCAACAGTCATTTGTGCCTCGCAAAATATTGGCAGTCGCACGGATTTGTTGGTTTGATTTAACCAACCACCAATGGCAGGAAGCAACTCCAAAAACAACACTGTGAATAGATGGTGACAACACACGGCAGTTCTCTTTTACCTCCGCTTCATTGTTTATATCGTATTATTACTTTATTCATTAGAAACGTTGGAGCATACAAAGTCAACCACCTGTCATTTGGGGATACCAGTAAACTGTGTTTGCATTTGGAAAGATTTTAGGCATAGGAAATCCCACATTATGAATAATGTATTGTAATGTGTAAAATGCACCTCATTTTAAACACTTTTAGCTGTCCCACAAGTGTAAAGTTAAGTTCATTACTGGAAATTAAACAAAGCACTATGTAGGAGAGGAATAGAGACAGGCAGCCTGTGGGCCACCAGCAGTCAGGGGCCTACACTGAGTGCCCCTTGATAGATTAAAAAAAAAAAAAAAAAGGAATTAATTTCAAAAAATAAAGAAAGAAATTGTAGTTTGATTTTTGGGGACAGGGATTTTAAAATGTTTCCCTGACTGCAGTGGAACCCCCTTGCATACTCACAATTCAGTCTTCATTGGCATTTACGAAAAAGACATCCATCCATCCAACCAACCGCTATCTTAACCGCTTGTACATACAAGGGTCACAGGCATACTGGAGCCTATCCAAGCTGTCTTTGAGCACACTCTGAAATAGTTGCCAGCCATACTGAAATGTTGTGGGCATTTCTCTGAGAGTTTTTGTGGGTTGAAAGAAAAATACACACAGTTGTGCGATTCATATAGTTTTAAGTTGTGATACCACCTTTTACCATTACATGGTTGATATACTGTTCTACACTGTACTTCAATGTGAGTAGGCTAATTTGGGATTTTGGAATTCAATAGTAGAAGTTCTAAAATAAAAATTAGCTGACAGCATAATAAAATTGCCATTTTTTTTTGTCACCACCAGTTTGAGAAGCTTTATGACCATAACACTGATGCAACACATTGTACAATTTACACCGTTCTTGTGCAGCGTCATCTACTTGAAGCCTTTAAACCTGAAGATGATGATAATGATTTTGGGGGGGGGGGGGGTACCCTTGAACAAGTGCAATTGAGTTTTTCAGTTAGTGGTGAACCTGCCCTGTTTTGATGGCGTAAATTGCACTAAACGTTGGTGTTGAGTGGTGGCCATAAAGCTTCTCTAATTGTCGCTGAACTGCAAGCAGGGACAGGAAAACGTCTTGCTAGGCAGCAGTTTTACAACGCTAAGCCATTATCAATTGGCAAAGTGAGTAAGAAGCTAAAAGAAGTGCAAAGCCTAAACGTCAAATACTGATGGCTTTCCATATGTCCGAATGAAACTTAAAAGATAGGGGGAGTACAAATGGAATTTTTTAACACCCCTGTAGGATTCACGCTATGCATTATTTTCAATCAATCTCCCAAAGTTCGTCACTTTGAATGCCTGTGGGTTTAAAGCGTTCAATTTTGTTCTTTCAACATTCACTGGGTCTCAAATGAATAAGCGTGTGCCTTGTTAGTGGGGATTTCTCTTTACTGAAATATGTTGTGTTATTTAAAAAGGGTGTAGGCCTTAAAAGCTTCAATTTCATCCTATGTCTTTTAATTGGCAAAAGGAACATAAATAAAATATGTATGCTTGTGTTTCTTGATTGAAGCTGTTTGAATAAATCTGACAACCAGTGGAAATATCACCCTGATAAACAGTAAACAAGCGTTAAAACATTATTACTTGTTGTCCACATGAACTTGCAATGCGCTACAGATGACTTTTCATTGTATTTGCATGAGTTGCATCCCTGGTAGTTATTCTGCGAGGCAGTCACTGGTGTCTCCAGTTTACGAGAGTTTGAGGCACAACGTTTTGAGGTTATGAACCGAGCGCAATGAACTAATTTGCGCACCGGCATAAAAATATGTCATCAAATCAGTGGCACAAGGAGGCCAAGCTCAGTTACAGCATCACTGTTTTCAATTAACTGTTTGGCTTTCATGGCCAAAAAGAATTTTCCTTCACTGCAATTCTGACTCCACGAGAGCATTAGAGTAAGTTAGAGAGAGCGATTTTGGACTGAAGTAGAGATTTGTAAACTAAGCCCCTGTATTTACATTGAGCAATAATAATTCCACAGGGCAAATGAAATGATATTGGTGGAGGGGTAACAACATCAGCATCTGGTGGCCTGGAGGGGATGCTACTTCCATCTGCCCTTATTGCCTAACGGCTACTTGAATGGGTCCTATTAGCAATAACATGAGCGTAATTTCACCAAGTGTTTTTACGATGCGTTATCGCAGCGCTGCATAAGTTAGCAATGTCTGCCTCCATTATCTATTTATTCTAGGCTGCCTGGTAACATCAGACAAAATGACTGCGGATGAAAATTGGCCATTTGACTAAGTGTGGGCCATTAACATTTCTATGACTGTTGATTAATGCACAAATAAATCAGAGAGAGTGAGCTGGGTGTCAAATTCTGCTTCAACTCATGATGATTGGCGATTCCAGATGAGCAAGAGCATGATGGAGGCTGTGTAACGACGCCATCTATCTTCGTGGGAGCGCTGACATGCGTCTGGAGCGGATTTGCCACCCTGGCTCGCAAAGCGCGGCCCACCCGCATAATTTGCTGCACGCCGCAAGTCGCCAGCTTACCAAAGTGATCTCGGATGTCATTTTGGTGATGCTGTTTTCTTTTTTTCCTCCCATTCAAGCAAGGTCACCGATGTTGTGTTTCTAGTTTTCCCCAATGTGATAAAAAGGCAAAGCCAAGTTGTCCCGTTTCATTTTTGTCAAAACACTTTGCAGACGCGTGAAGCAAAAGCAGGGTTCACATCAAAGTCGTTTTCGCTCACAAAATGCGATCCGGCTTCACAAAGGTGATTTTTTTTTTTTTTTTTTTTTTTGACGGCGTGTCTGTTGGATTCCAAGAAATAAAAGTAAACTTTCATACACTTCTATAAATGTGAGCAGATGTGGAGGAATAAGTTATGTCCAGATGTGAGCCCTTCTCACTATTACAATTTATGGACTGAGTGATTAATCCATGAATGTTTATTTTGACAGTGACGGTCTTTTGTGTAAAAGATGCATGATCAAAACGGATTTTTATTTATTTATTTATTTTTTAAATGTGGGTGAATTGTTTTGTGGCTGCAGCTATTTTCTAATGTGCTCCATATGACTGTCTTTTCCATTCCGAAAACCGGGGGGACGTATCAGTTTTTATTTACTCCTTAGAGGACCATATTAAAGTTATGGCAAACATATGATGTTTATAATTATGTAATGAGCATGTGTGGATCAAATGTTTTTCAAGATTTCATTTGTATTTTAGATGGTTCCTCTGAGGTTGTATTTGTTTTGAAAAAGATGCAATACTCGTCAAGTTTGGAAACACCCGCTAATTCATTCATTAAAAAAAAATTGGATCCCAAAGTCAATAATATGAATAAGTCGCTTGCACACCGTTCAGAGCAAAGCATTCTGAAATATGTTTTAAAATTTGATGAACAAAATATAAAGTAGTACAGTTTTTCTTTTCCAAATATTTATTTAGATACTTCAAAGTAGGCAACCTTTGCACGGAAAACAACATTGCACCTCTTGGCATGTTCTAAGCCAGCTTTATGACACTTTTTGACTGGAATCGCAAAATCAGTTAGCAGGGCTCCAGGTCACCCTCAGATACAGATACATTAGTGTACATTTAAAGTGTACCTCCTGTGCTAATCAGGACACTATCTATGGTTTATTAAAACAAAAAAAGCTGCCTCTAAATATGTTTATTTTTTTGCTATTTGTGTTAAAGGGCTACATTTTGTCAAGACAACTTGCATGCAGCCAAACTTGCCTACAGTGGAGCATAAGCATTACATGGACGAGTTTACGGCCATCTTGGCCACATTTTCTATGGTGGCGGGGAATAAAAAGGGGAATAAAAAGCAAATAAATTACTCAATAGCAACTAGTAGGTTCAAGGAAGGGCCCGATCAAAGACTTCACATCATATTGGACCTAACATGGCAGAAAAATAAATGATGAAACATAAAATTGTCCAAATAAACTCTAACCCACACTGGAGAGACTATGTCTCTCAGCTGGCCTGGGAATTCCTCCTCCCAGAGGAGCTGGACGAAGCGGGCGGGGAAAGGGAAGTCTGGGCTTCCCTGCTGAGGCAACTGCCCCCGTGACCCAACCACGGATAAGCGGAAGATATGAATGGATGCTGACTTTCTACGTACAGACACTCCTCTACATTTGAACATTCTATTTGAGAACATTTGGAGATACAAACAAAGTTGCCTGTAGGTCAGATTTTTTAACTAGCACATTTTTCTTGATACAAATGCCGGCGCTGCCATCGTAAACAAACCTTCTGCCCAGTATATCTTTCCCCCGCCGATACTGTAGTGCAGGGATGCCCAATGAAGGTCTGGTCTTTTTCAGTGATATCGCTAATGACTCAGGCAGTTTAGACACATTTGCTGGGAAGTAACTATTAGTAACTATTAATGCTCTGAAATACAGTAGAAGGGGGAATGCACTGCCTGCAGTTTTTTTCATTATAGTTAAGCAGGATATGATTCGAAAGGCTAGTCATTGTTTCAAAAGGAACTGTACCATAGCAAGATGTGTATGTATAGTGACAACTTGATAATGTTTTCCTCCTAGAGCAGATCTTGATACAAATAACAAAGTGTTTTCTTCATGACGTTCTTGTTTTGAGTTGCCCCCCCACCCCCTTTTTTTTTTACGAACAAAATCAGCTAATGAATGGCCGTCCAGAAAGGTAATTTATTTGGAAGTAGAGGTGTGTCTAGGCAATTGTCAGTACCAGTTAAAGGTTTGGAAATGTCTTCATATTTTTTTTCTATTTTGTAAGATACAAAGCTCACCCCGACTAGGCAGCAACATGCAAGAAATCACTAGCTAATGTAGGAATGCTATTCAAACCAATAGGTTTTAGAATTTAGATTCAAAAGTAGACACATTTTTGTCAAGATGATTAGTCTCAGTCAGCTTTATGATGTGGATTTTTGTTTATGGCCTGCAATGACTTTCAGTTCACACCTGTACACTATATTTAAGAATTAATAACTCAAATTTCTGTAGCAATAAATGAGTGAGAGCATTTGAAGTTGTGTTTGAAAACTTGTGATTGGTACAGAAAATATTTTACAGTAATTGTCAATTATTTTGCAAATATAAATGTTACATTAAGTAAAATAGTCCATTCAGTTGGACAGCTGGCTGCATGATCCACATGCAATAAAATTACATTTTTGGATGGCTGCGAGTGGATAGAATAAGCTTGGATTTCATTTAATGAATAAAAGGATTACTATGACATGTTCCTTATGCAGCGTTGTCCTCACTTTAAATGTCAAAGAGCTTTTATGGTTCCCGGTGTCCCCCCAAGGGAAACGGTCAAAACGGCTGAAGTATTCAAGGTTGCTGACGCCTAAAATGGACCGTCCGCTTTATGTTTTAAGGAGAAAAATGGATCTCTTCAAAAAGCCAACACAAACTCATTTGTGATAGTCACTGGCGGTACTATCACTCGGTATTGCATGGTTTCTCCTAGGACAAATTCATTCATCTCCATTTGATGTAACACAAAATGGTAAGAGTTAAATGAAGGCAGACATCTGCCAATTTAAATTGAAAAGCAACCAAAGTGATTGGGAGAGAAGGATAATGTCTCAAGACTGAGTGCCAAAAAAAAAAAAAAAAAAAAACACAGGAAACTTATACTCAAGTCAAACTCCTGAGCATGCATAGTACCTCATAACACTGAAAAGCATACTAAACTTAATTAGCCATTTTGAACTTGTCTGTCATCAATTTGAGAATTAATTTTTATGTTCAATCAAAACCATTAATTACACATTTTGCCACTGTCAACTGAAAATGACATATGCGCAGAAGACTCAGGTGACAACCAATCATAGCTCACCTATTTCCTGGGTTTGGTCACATGACGTTCTTAAGACGATCTGTGATTGTTACTTGAGCCCTGAGTACATGTGAGGCCATTATCGGTCAACAGCAAGTGGCAGAATGTGTTTGTTTTTTAGTAATAGTTGGTAGTTATATATTGCATATGGACAAAATCTTATCTTTCTACTGCTGAAAATGACTAATTACATTGATAGTAGTACCTTCTTAAAAGTGACTGAGAGAATGTGGTTAACTGAGCGAATGTGGTTAACTGGGAATCGCATCACCAAAGAAGGAGTTACCGGATCAGTGCAGTTATCCTAAGCAAGTGATGATCGACTAAATATGATCTTTCTAAATATGAACTTTTTGTTTGTTTAATGTTGATCACTTCCAAATATGCAAAACTTTATTTTCATATTCAACTTTTGACGTCAAAACCAAAGACGGGATGAATAAAGATCTATTCTATTGCCCACTTCCACCACCATTGTATCAAGCCCCCCCCCCGTCCGTCATCCGAAAACCATGTCATTTCAACCCCCTCCCCCCCAGCCCCTCCCACCTAACAAAACAAAACAATTATCTCTTCCCTCATTAGGGCCTGGCTTGGCATCCTCTCCTCGCCCTCTCAAAGTGTGTTCTTTCTCCTGCAGGCTCTCTCCCTTGCTCACCGCTGTGACCAAAAGTGTCTCTTAAGTGCATGTGAAGTGCACACTCGTTTTGCTCTTCATGATTCTTTTAGAAAGTCACGGAATGCCATGTACCGACAGGAGGAAGATGGCGGGACAATAGAAGGGAGACAAATGTCGATGGCATGTAGCAGCGCAGGCTGCGTGTTACGTTGATGTAACTGGGCAAGGGGAGAATGGAGGGGTGGGGGAGTGGAGCAGGTTTCCCCTGCCAGCTCTTAATTACTTTAATTGGACTCATTAGCTAAGTGAGCATGAGAGACATCACCTGCAAGGCATGTGAGCACACCTGTCATAGCAACATATCATCATCGTCCCGTTTCATCGTCATCATCACCCACCGTCTGCTGCAACGCAGCAGCAACGATCCAACCATGCAGAAAATCATTTCTCTGGCCTAATTAGCATTAAATCACACAACGATTTAATAGAACACATCAAATCATCATGAGGACAGCTTGAATATGAATGAATGAACGATTTTTAGCATGCTTGCTGATTATCTTATTCAAGTTTTCTTTTTTGTGCCACTTCTCCCCAGCTATTCTTTTTAGGGGTGCCAAAATGACTGATTATTTGCGATCAGATGATTGCAGTAGTTAAAGAATTATACATATATATTTTTTACATTTTAGTTAAATTCATTTTTAATCTATAATTTGATCATTTCTATTTGCTGATTAGATGCGTTTTTTCTGTATCAGGGTTTTTGTGCTTGGAAAACAAAGGTCAATCACAAGCTGGAGTGGACACTGATTGGCTGTTGTTGTTGTTGGCATTACCCAATAGGCTCCTGTTGTGGGTGGGAGAGCAAGTTCAAGAGCAGAAGGGAGACAAAAATGGAAGCGCATGTTAGTATTGTCTGTCCAATGAATGGTAAATTTTAATTTGAAAATCACACATTTGATAAAGACAACACATTCGATAGAGGTAGAATGATATGCTTTCTTTCTAAGAAGATGCTTGCTTCTCACAGAAGCGCCTCATCAAAACAGTATCCTGCATCTTTTACTGTAGTACCTTGAGATATGAGTGAGTTGTGTATAAACTAGCAAGCCAATCGTTTCTACAAGAGCCTGTGTTATTTGTAATATCCTTAGATTGATGCTCTTCAATTTCTTATTTTATTGTTACAATACATCATTAGGTAAGGGTGGCATGGTGTGCAGACCGGTTAGCACGACTGCCTCAGAGTTGACAGGTCCCGGTTTCAATTTCAGCTCACCCTGGCCTTCCTGTGTGGACTTCGCATGAGTCTGCCCCGGGCACGCCTGTCTTCTCCCACATTCCATAAATAGAACTAATAGTAAAATGAAGATGGTCACTCAAAATCATAGATAAAATATATGGATGCTTTCTGGCTAAGTCCTGACTACGTCCATAATCATTGTTATTAGTAATATTCATAAAGAGCATGTTGTCTGATGCTTCCTTGAAATCTTTGTTTTCCCTGAGGCACACATACGTGTTTTTGTTTTTAACCTGGTGGTTAAAAGCAAAGAAGGACATCACCAATGACAAACTTTGATGTGGTCCAGATCACCAGTCCTCACCTAGCCGTGTCCCGCTCAGTAGCCAACAGGCAGCCTGGTGGGCCGGCGGGCTGGCATCCAGACAGGAAGGCTGGCAGGCTTAGCCCGGGGTACCTTCTCCAGCAAAACCAACTCTGGCCAGCTGGTTCAGACTCGCACCACACACTGGGCGTGAAGCGTGCATCAATGGGGAGGCAGAACTTAGCCGTGATCCAGACACCCTCTCGGCCAGAGCCTGACACCTCCAGCACTAAAGCACCACTGGGGGAATGTAGGTGACAAGATGATGTCTGGCGAATGACTGAACATGACATGAATATTATTGATGCTGCACAGTAACAATTTATTGACTGAGAGCAAGCTAGTTGGACTCCTGTTTACATCCACTTCCTCATGCCAGATCCAATAATTTATCTCCTAAAAGTTTTCTGAGATGTAGAAGAAACAGGGCCCCCTAGTGGATAAAATAAGTTTGCACCTTCTCTATCAGCAACATGCGCCAAAGTGCAGTTCCCCGATATGCAGCAGTCAAACCTTGTTTTGTTTTTTGTTTTTAATAACCCTTGTACAGTGGCGCCCCGTGCATTTCACACTGAGGCCTTCAGTGATTGGGCCTCTCATTACTGGTCTACGCAGGGTATTTTTCAGAGCATTTAAACATCAATAAACCTGCATCAGCAATTAAATGATTCAATCTACGTACCAAAACTTACAATAAGTAATAATAATTCCAAATTATTTGTCCATTAAGTTTAATGAAGTCCACGAAGAGCAGGCAAGCTTTAAAACAAGATTGTACGCTAAATTACGATGGCAATTTAATATAAGTGTCAAGGTGTCATGGTGAGCTGGGAGGAGGAAGGAAGGGGAGGCAAAAAAAATGCAGGAAAACAGAATTATGCGGCTCAAAAAAAGAATTCTTAACAAGGATATGAGGCAGGACCGAAACGGGAGCAAAACTAGACCAACCAGACAGGTGGACCAAATCGAACTAACGAGAATGCAGCAGCCGATAAAGGCAGACGCGAGTGGAACAGAAACGTGAACAAAACCCCGCAAGCTCATAACAACCAAAGCCAACCGAACATGACAATTTAATATGAATGACATCAAATGACAAAAGTATAACTCACCCAAAACTGCTGTCCCCAAGTTATTTCAGTACAAAATCCATTCTTCTTTTTTTCCTCAGAAAGATGTTCATGACTTGCTTGTAGAGTTTGTCTTTGCGTTTCATTTCCAATAATAAATTATTTTATATAATAAATTCATCTATACATGGACGCCAATGCTGGAAGTCGCGTTCGTCCAATTTCCGTTTTGCTCTTCTTCAACCATTGTGGGTTTAAAATAAATAAATAAATAAATAAATAAATAAATAAATAAATAAATAAATAAATAAATAAATAACGTCCGCGACTCTGTCTTTGATGTACGCCAACGTTAGCTGGTTGAGCAACATGTTTTTTCTCTTTTTTTTTTTTATGAAAAAACTTTATTTAACTACTTCCAACGTTCAATATGGTGCATCAATATAGCATCGCCTTTTTGTAATAAGTTACGACACGTTCTACGTGTGGGTTCCTGAAGGCAGTTTTATGGGTGGATTGGCTATTGCTTGCAGCTGTCTAACAAAATATGGGCCCGTACACAATATGACATTGCACATTACACAGAAGCCATCAAGCGAATGCCCAGGGCCTCATGGCAAAGGGAGACATGAAGTCTGCCTGGCGACACGCATTAGCGGAATTCTAATTGGCTAAGAACTGTACATAAAACTGCAGCACTTAGGTTGAATGTAACCATATGGATATACAATGACACAAAAAGAACAGAATATGGAGAAAAATTTTATGTGTAAAATATATATATTTGGTAAAAACAAATGTAAAATAATATTGACTTTTATTATAGTTTTTACAATTATTATAGTTTATTATAGTTATGACAATGCTAGGTTATATTAGGCCAGCTGATTAAAATTGTAATGCTTTCTCTAAAAAGGACCCTCACATAATGGCACACCTTATATATATATATATATATATATATATATATATATATATATATATATATATATATATATATATATATATATATATATATATATATATATATATATATATATATATATATATATATATATATATATATATATATATATATATATATATATATATATATATATATATATAAATACATATATGTAACGCATAACAGCTACTCAATGAAGGGCAGGTTCAAGAAAACAAGCCAGTATTTTTTATGTGTGTCGTAAGCTAAAGTCTGAGTAAATGTAATCAATCAGGTCTCAATATCGCCATCTTGGTGTGACCCTAATAATGCCACCTTGATGGCACTGATGTGATGTCCTCGCAGCCCCTCTGTCACACAATCCACCCTGCAAGTTGCATGTGTGACAGTTAAAAGGCGCTCACAGAGCAGGCAGCTTCATTGTGCTGTTTTAAAACGCTAACTAGGCCACTTAGCACCCCGTGACGCTGATCTGATCCCCGAGGCGGCAGACTTGGCACCGGGCCCTCCTAATTTTTTTTGCTTCTTGCGTTCCCCTTCGCCATGGGAACCAGGCCGTCCTTAATGACGCAGGAGTGCTCTGCGAAAAAAGGATGCCTGACATCTGTCGCGCTAAGTGGCGCGCTTTCTTGTTTGCACCTTGTTTGTTCCATCAACAAGCACCCTCTCTCTTTTTTAAGGATTGTTTTTGTGAGACGAGAAGCAAAAGGGATGACGAGTCACACGCATGGTTTTTCCGAGTCGACTGTGGGGAACAAAAAAAAAACAAAAATGGGGATGGGATCAGGCAGTGAGGACAAAACAAGAGGCCCCTAATTCCTCACGTTTAAAACCAGAGCAAATATTTGTCCCATCAATCTTGAAAAATACAGCCATCAACCCAAAATGCTAATCACATGCTAATGCGATCCGGAGGAACTCAACACCCCCCCCCCCCCCCCCCCCCCCCAGCGCAAATGAGAGCTTTCACTTTCGCCGAGAGCCCCGCATGAATGCAAATGGCCGCCTAAGCAGGCGTAGCGACGGCGTGCCAAGACGACGTAAAGAGCCCCCTTCTTTTGACGCTCCTCTGGGAGCCCATGTCGGCATGTGCGGGATGAGTTCACTTTACCAAGCCCAGGTGCCAGGCTATAAATGAATAATAGGTTTTATGGGAGCACATAATCAAGCGCACCCTCTGGTTTCGAGCGCATCTGTGGTGAATGATGCTCAAATTCCCACAACTCCACTGAAAGGAAGATTGGCCATGAGAAGAGGTGCTTCCTATACATAATTCAAGTGGAGCATGCTGAAACAATTATGTTTGCTTACTGCTAAGTACCGAGCCCAATAGCTCGTTCGCTCGCTCGCTTGCTCTCACTTGGAAGTGCGACGTGCTAAAAGTGTGCAGAATGGGGCTTTTTAATAAAACATAGGATCTGAGAACTTGCATGCAGAAGTGCTTGGGTAGAAAGGGGTGGGGGGCTACAACAACAAACGCTCTTTATGTTCTCACTGGAGCTTTGCATACAAACTAAATTGCATTTTTAATTCAGCGTTGGCAGGGAAATAAGAGGCAAAGAACGGCTTGAACAATCTCTTTTGTTTTTAATGGATCACGATATTTCCCCTTGGATACGTCAAAGGTCGTCTTAACATAGTCACGCGTCCGCTGTGAACTGTCTGGAAAGTACACGACAACATCCCGTCGACAACATTGAGCTCGGATACGCCTCCCGAGCCCTCTGAATCTGAGCAAGACGTTTAGACTTTATACGGTCAATCAGAAACACATTACATGGCACAATGTTACAAAATTAGGTACACCTGCACAATCAAAGGGGATCGGTACTCACAAGATTGCAAAAAAAAGAGACGTCAATAAATTATATTGCATACTGTATCAAGGTCATTTCAATATTGTTAAAAAATATTCTTACACATTTTTTAAAATATTGGAACAAAAAAAAAAAACAACAACAATCAGATCTGTGAAAGAGCAAGCAAAGGGCAAAAACAATCCAATAAAAATAACAATGTGTGCTCTAAAAATTTATTTGTCCTTTCTTCTTTTCAAAAGCATTTAAATACGGCTTGGGCAATTATTCTATGTGGTCTGTGATAAATATTTTTATTATTGCGAATGCGGCACAATGCAATTTTAATTACCGTAGTTCTTCTTTTTTGTGGGGTTATTTTGTACAAAACCACTCTATTTTGGGCTATTTGCACAGACAAATCCCAAATTTGTGTTTTGTGTCAAATAATCACTTAGAAAACAGATGGATAAAAAAATAACCCAAATAGTCCAAACAGTCCAAAAGTGACCGACCCAATTCTCAGGTTAGTTTGACACAAATTTCTGGATTGTTGTTTATAAAACAACACAAAAATTGGTCCCCCCTATTTTTTTTTAAATACCCCAATTTGCATTATTTTTGACCCAAATTGCTTTTAGTGTGGCATTTTTGTTCATGTGACCCCATATTGAATAACCCACAAAATAAATGGTTTGGCCTGGTATTAATCATTATTGTTTGACCTAAATATTTGGTTGAATAAATAACCCGAAATGCTGGTGTCGGCCCATTTTTCTCTGCATGCTAGGTGCATCGAAGACTAACTCGTCTATCGGCGTAACTCTGAGTTGAAATGCTTGTTTATCTTTTTTGTAGATGTGCCGTGTGTTTTGGCTGGTGTCGAGTGGTGCACCCGGCTTCTTGCCTTAAATCAGTCAGCAGTTCGTCTATGACAGATTGAATCCTTTATTACTGCTATTTTGATGTATTATTGTGAAAATATCTCTTGGTTTTGTTCATCATAGCCCTGTGATTGGCTGACGACTAGTTCAGTGTGTACCCTCGCCAGCTCTCTGACCTAGAAAAACTAACACTATTGTACAGTATCGCTGAACCTGAAAATGACATTTGTGTTCTACTACTTGCACTGCATTCTGAAAGGTAGCAGCAAATTCTTCAACACTTATAACTGGTCAATAATTTGCGAAAATAGCACCCATGCACATACACTGACCAATAGTATAAATTTGGGGAAAAAAATACAAAATTCTCTTAAATGAGCTATGAGGTTTCAGCACAACGCCAGCAAGTACTCGATTTTTTTTAATGGTGCAGATGTTCCTAATATTGTATGATCAAAAGTATACTGATTCGATTATTTCTTCTCCATATAATAGAGGGAACATGACATTGAGTATTAAGGCGAATTCAAACCCTCTCAAATGTGGTGAGCCCGCTGCTGTAAAGTGCTCACAAGTGCGGTGAGGCCTCCGCGTTCTTCTCCTCGGGACCAGTCTCACACTTGCACTCCTCTACCAGCATCACTCGCCGCTGGTGGATCTCGGCGCCGCAATGCAGGGGCACGGTGATGGCGTGAGTCTTGGATGGGGCACATCGGGAGCAGGGAGCACGCTGGAGGGACCCCTGCCCGCTCGGGTCCAACTCGGTGGGGACAAATAGGGAGCTGCATTGGCCGAAACACAGCTTGTTGTGTACGGTCAGTGTGCTGCACCCCTCTGCTGTCACACGCTGTGGGGAACATGCACGTCACATTATGGATTATTTAGGCATAGGACATGAATTGGCAAATTGCCCATAACTAACTAACTAACTAACTAACTAACTTTGATGCCAGAATTGTGTTTTTCACTCAAGTAAGCCAATACTGTTATTCTTCAGATATCAGAAAAATGTACTTTGTACAACGTCCATCTATCAATTTTCTCAGCTGCTTATCTTCAAAAGAGTTTCAGGTTTGCTGGTGCCTATCCCATCAGTATTTGGGCAGCAGGGGGGGTACATACCGAATCTGTTGCCAGCCGATCGCAAAGACCACCCACACTCACAAAAACACCTAAGAGGAGACCTAACTGTATGTTTTGGGAAATGTGGGCATAAACCGGAGTATCCCGAGAAGACCCACAGAGGCATGGGGAGGATGTACAAACACCATACAGGAAGTATTGAACCCACAGCCTATGTAGCGCAGACGTGCCGACCAGCCACCCGCCATGGTACCGCCACTTTGTAGGATGTATTCATATTTGTATTCACATTCACGTCTGACAGAGACTGTTTAGGTTTACAATTTGTTGTCTTTTTTAATTATTAAGTATTTATTATTTATAGTATATTATTTACAATATTTGATTATTTATCATTTAGGACTGTTTAGTTTACAATTTATGTGTCACATGTCTATAAACAGTGGGAGGTTGGTGTAAGAGAATCACGTTATTAAGCTTGCTGTACGGTTTGAGTTCAGGTCTGCTAAAACATATTAAGGTTTATAGTACACTGTGTCATCAACACTATAATATGCATCTTAAATAACATTACATAAAAAAAAATGGTTGATCACAGTGCATTCGGGAGAAGTTGCATGAGATTTTATTCGTTCAGTCCCCAAATTTATCGCAATTCCCCAAATATAGAATGCACTTGTGTCTAGGATGCACCCTTAATTCAAGGTATAGCAAAACAGAATACATCCCAACTTTATTTATTCTTAATATTTTCAGGTGTTCATATCAGTAAATTATATGGTTGTGTGTTTCAGATTTCCCACATTGTTAGCGGTCAGTGAATGCAGGCCAGCATTAACATTGCTCAACGCAGTTTTTGCTTTTCCTCACGACACAGCTCGAGTTCATTTTGCCTTAAATACACAAAGTTGTATTTGAATTAAACTTCAGTACAGCTGGAAAGTAACAAATATACTTGTTTTTAAATTGAATCTGTTGGTAAATGTAGTGCGCATTACCTGAATGAAAGGAACGGCAGCGCACGTCTGTTTGGCGTCTTTCAGGTTGGCGGGCAAAGACACAGCCATCTTGTTTCCCTTGTCGATGGCTCTCTGCCACATGTGCAGCCCCTGTCGCTTCTTATGTTCCATTTCAACCGGTCTTTCGGCCTGCAGGCGCCGCAGAGGGCTCGCGGCGGCCTTCAGGGCCGGGCCGGGTCGCCCGAGAGACAGGAAGGCAGGAAATGATGGTCTGGAGCTTCGGACCTGGCTTCTCCTTCTAAAGAGCCCGGACTGGGCCAGCGCATGTGGGTCCAGCTGCAGCACTCTCACGAGGCCGCGGACTTTCTCGTCGGGTCCGCCGCCGGAGGACTCAAAGTCAGCTTTTGGCATTTTGTGGATGTGATTCAAAGCATTGCGAGGGAACGGGAAAGATGCTGCACAAGTAGACAAAAAGACGACGACGATGAGTTGCAATATCATGATGGAAAATTATATTTGAAAAACAATATATTTTATAAATGGTTTCAATATAAATAAACAGAATATAGCAACTTCAGACAAAAAAAAGGTTTTGCTTTGGTTCAAGGTACCCAAATGGTGACCTTGCTGTCAGTGCTGTGGCAAAGTGATGGAAGGAACGCTTTTATACACAATGGTGGCAGCTCTCACCTGCACTTTGAAAGAAGGAAGGTGTCACAGTTCCCACACAGCGGCAGACGTCACACCGAGCTTCAAAAGGCAGGCAACCGATGTTTGCACAACAGCAATTTCATGACGACAAGAGAGAGCAAATAAGACAAATTCTGTAGCCATGCATTTTGATGCGTTTAAAGGCATGCAGAGGTTTTTAATGCCTAAAAGCTGTGCACATATGGGGTACAGCCTTTTCCCTTTTTTTTAAATTTTTTATTGACTTCTCTTATCAGATCACGATTTAAGACATACTGTGAATGTTCAGAAAATACTCATAAAGACTGATAATATTTTTTTAATTAGCTTTCCAAGCACCATAATCAGAGCCAACATTACACTGCAGTGATGTGGTAGGCCTGAGTGTTCACAATATAAACAAGGCAGCAGTTGTATTTAATAAGCCCTGCGATATTGTAAACAACTGTAGCATGCAGTGTGAACATAAACATTACTTTGATACTTCAGGGAAATGTAAGAAACGAAAAAAAAGGCACATGAGTAACAATTACATGAATTGCAAGTTACAAAAATGAAGATAAGTTTGCTTGGAAAAAGGGAGTTCTGAACAACTCAATGCAAACATTGCACTTAAAATTAACATTAACTGAACTCTCTGATAAACGCAGTAATATTTAAAAATAAGATGCCATTAAACAAAAAAAGTA
Organism: Hippichthys cyanospilos; assembly: GCF_059441005.1. Taxonomy (NCBI): domain Eukaryota; kingdom Metazoa; phylum Chordata; class Actinopteri; order Syngnathiformes; family Syngnathidae; genus Hippichthys; species Hippichthys cyanospilos. The sequence goes on along the minus strand of NC_142375.1, from coordinate 10,290,699 downwards.
TTTTCATTCATTTTGTTCTTCATGGTAAGATAAACTTCCACATTAAATGGTTTTCATCAAAAATATTGATTTTCTGAATTATAGTAATGGTTTTCATCTAAAATATTGATTTTCTGAATTATAGTTTTCATTTTATTTATTATCATTCTTGTTAATAACCCGTGTTGAGTAATTATGGTCTTTGCCTGATTATGTTGTTTTTGTTGTCAAATATACCAGCACAACACTAAGACACAACATTAAAAACACATACTGCTGCTACAAGGTCACACTGACTATACTCTGTATTTGTTTTTGAATTTTTATGTGTACACACACGCATCCATTTTAAAAACAGCACGCAGCCTAGCAAATATTTCACAGTGCAGCAGCATTTAAACGTATTTTAGAAAATAAAAAGTATCTAAATGAGAACACGAGAAAGCAAATTGTAAACTAAAAGTGCGGCGCCACGCCTCGTTTGGCGTTCTCACACCCTAAAGGCCGTAAAGTCATAATGTCTTTATGTGAGTCGAGTTACGTCCTGCTTCTTGATTCTCACAAGAACAAGTGCTGACTTGCGCTCCCATCATTATTCCAGCATTACACTTGAGTGTGCTCAACCCACCGTGACCTGATCACAAGCCGGACCATTAAATGTTCGAGACTTGCACTGTTTGACTTTCTCATGGAGGTGTGCAGGTGTTAAAAGCCACTGCCGGCCTCCCACAAAGCCAAATGTGAACGCGATCCATTTGGATGGACGCAAGGAAGGTCAGACACAATTGTTTTCTCAAACGCGTAACAACTCTTTGTCCACTAGATGGCAATAAAGGCAACTGTTCGCACGCGTCTGATTCTGATGAAGGACCTCACTCAAATCTTGGCTTTAAAAATATTTACTTGTCTCAATTTGTTTTGCTAAATATTTAGAATGATAATGTTTTAAAATACATTTTGAGGTAACCGTGTTACAGATGAACAATTTCGATTAAATAAAATGGACAACAGAAATACGGTTCTGTCCTGCAGCTGGTGCCACCATTTCTAGGTAGATGTGTCTATCCGATAATATTTTATAAGCAGGGTTACTGCAATAACATACTTTTCCCGAAAGCAGTGAGCTGTCAAAAGATAAAAAAGAAATACAGGAGCCACAAAAGCCACAAAGCGCAGTGACTGAAGGAGGTTACGTGATCAACAGTAAGATGTTGGACCCTACGAGATTTATCAGGGCAGTAAAATAAGTGACCTCCTTTGAACAAAGACCGTGCAACATATTCACATTTACAGTTGAAGTGTTGATTTTTTTTTTTTTGAACATGCACGTATTGAGGAACTCAGATTTACTCATTCGAAAGACAAATTGTAGCATTATTTCGGGCAGATAAAAATTAATTATGCTATTAATAATTAACGATAACCTTCTACGTGAAGACAATGGCAACCTAAAAGATTGCTCACAATAATTATCAGCAATGATGTAACCAGGTAGGAAACAAATATCAATAATGCTAACTTTCGCAAAATATAATTAAAACAAATGAACCAGTCAATGTATACTGACTTGACTTGAATGTTCTCCTTTATTTTTCAAGTGATTAAAAATATAAACATACTCATCATATTAACAAGTGTGCAAAGGACATATATATATATATATATATATATATATATATATATATATATATATATATATATATATATATATATATATATATATATATATATATATATATATATATATATATATATATATATATATATATATATATATATATATATATATATATATATATTTATATATGTTTTTTTCTTTTTTTTTTAAGATTAGAGGCTCAATGAATCCATGTGTGTACAATAGCAGCTCCTGACAGCCAATGAAACATAAATAAAATCACAGTCAATCATTGAGACACTCATGAACCAAAAGGCCAGGCATGCTCCGTGCTGATTTTGACAACGTACTGTAAACACAGTTTTAATGTCAGTTTTAGCCAACTCATTGGAAACAGCTGACAAGTTAAATGATCACCCGTCTTTATAAAATAAAGACACATCATCACGCTTTGCTGCCGATCTCCTTGTAGAGAATCATTGAAACCACCATGGCAGCAATCTGCGAACAAGAGCAACAATGATGGTAGTTGAGAATATAATGTCTGTTTCCTTGTCTTGAATCTCTTCACCTTACCTTCAAAAACAGTTATTTCATGATCAACATAAACCATCAATATAAGTGAAACAAAAAATTATTATAAAGACTTTTTTAATGCAAGTGTTTTCGTCCGTTTCTTTACAGGTATATTTAGAGTAAAAAAGTGATAGTAGCGGTCGGTACCAGTTTATTTTTATTGTGTATTTCAAAATATAATCGTAAGGGCAATAAAACCTTATTTTATTAAAAAAAAAATAATAATAACATCTTAGATACTGCCCAGTAAATGTGTCTAACCTGCTAAATTGAGAGAATTAGACCCAGCCCAGATATGTATTTTCATTCATGATGTTTACTAAAGTGTGTTTACCAAACTGTAATATAACTAAAAAATTGTGTTGTGATACCACTGCAAGAGAGGAGATATTAATTTCATATAGTTTGGTGTATTTTCAACACTGGTTATTGGGATATCAACAATAGCTTGTCACAAAGATCTTGGGGCAAAAATGTTTTTTTTAATTGTCACTATAAACGTTATATTTATAATTAATTTGGTATCATTATCCACTCATTTAAAAGTACACGTACATTTTATGAAAAATTGTATCGTTTATTTGAAAACGTGTATGCTAATAAAAGAGGAAAGGCAGTTTGAATGTGCAATTTTCAATACCTCAAGAGCGGCGATTCCGAGAGCCACGCCCGCAATGATGGGCGCATTTTCCTCAATGAACTGCAGCAGCTTGCTCAAGCAGCCGTCCACCATCTAGCGGAGAGTAGACCCGTTCAAGCAACTGAATGACACCAAACTGCCAATCAAACAAGCGGCCGCTAAAGTACCTCTTCCTCTGCTGATACGAGGTTGCACATTTCACCTGCGAACGTCAAGTTGCAACATTGGGCTGGATAAAAGAAGCCTCCGTTTAGCTCTTGGAAGGGGGAGCCATTGAAATCCGTGTAGTTCTTGTATCCACAGCACTGGAACTGTGAACAAAGCATTCACACATCAAGCAGCGGAATGATGTGCGAAATAAAGTCATGCCTGTGTTTTACTTTTGTTGTTTTCGCAACACACCCTCTTCCTGCATTACATTTGAAGGAAAACGCATACTTTGAAACATTTTCCTTGTCTTCAATACTTGTTACAACAAAATGAAATCCCAACTTTTCCTTGGTGTAGTCCAGGTAATAGTAAAAAGGGAGATATACCTTTATCCAGATGAGAATAGTGGCGTAAATGAGAATGTGGTCCTACCGCCTCCATGGTGGTGTTCCACAGCTGTGTCAGGCTTTCTTCCTTTCCATACTTAGTGGCAAGGCTTTTCTGGACTTCGTCCTCGAGACCGTCAAAGAGATGCGCCGCCTGGAAACGGTGGACAAGTTCTCCATTTCATTCATCTCAAGTTTGCAGATGGCTTTTATAAACTTACCAAATCCTTGAAAACGAGCACCACCACGGCGGCAGCGACCTCAAGCAAGAAGATGACCAGCACGATACTGAAGAACTGGAGGAAAATAGAAGTAAAACTAATGTCAGTAATTAGCCTGCGCAATTCCAATGATTGAGAAACATTACAGCCACACGCTAAATATTTAATACCCCCGCCGAGAGCCGCCACATATAAACAAGTGAGATATTTAACAAGTATTTTCTCGTTCTACAAATAGTACGAAATAAAGCAGTCTGCGATTCTTTAACTTTCACAGAATTTCAGTTGTACTTTCAAGCATTCTTTTCAGCCATGACATAATGGATTTTGCTATCTGGCACTATATACAGTAATGTGTCAAAAAAAGGAGAGAGGAAAAAGGAAAGTAGGGAAGTGACCCGATAACTAAACTTGCCGCCAAACATAAAAATGGCAACGTCATTTTTTCCCGAGCTTTGTTTCAGGATATTTTAAAAAAATTCTTTTTCTGTCTGAGAAATGATTTAACTGTTATTTTTTATGTTTAAGTCATCCTCCAGGGATCAAGAAGTATTATGCAAGCTAAAAAACTAAGATAATATTCTCCATTAAGGTTTTGGACCTTTGGTATGGGAACTGTCTGTCTGTCTGATGCACTTTCTCATCCATCTTTATTTGCAATGTTTTAGTCAACTTCTATGAACAAGAAAGATGGGACAGCTATCAAAAAGACAGCGCAACAAACAAGAATATGGCCCTCTAACATTTGTGCTCATGAAACTATTTTTTTTTTTTTTACCAGTAGTTTAGAATCATAGCAATATTGGTAGTAAAAAACAATACAGTACAGTTACATCCATTTTTTTGTAACTTCCTCTTCCATGAATGGGTATAATAAATAGTATAATAATAGTATAATAGCTTTCAAAATGACAAACGGGTGAAGACCTAATGCTTTGAAACATTTTTCAGAAAAAATTGCAAAACACCTTTAAACACAAGCTCCTATCATTCTGTATTAGCAACGTTGACAAACGTAACCTTAGTATGCGGGACTGGCTTATCAAACGGATTGTTAATGCTCACCGTCAGCAGCATGCACCTACTCTCCTTGACGGCGCCACAGCAGCCCAAGAAGCCGATGACCAGCAGCACGGCGCCCGCGCCAATGAGCAGGTAGGCCACGTTGGCCACCTGGGACAGCTCTGGCGGAAGGGCCTCCGAGCTATCCAATATTCCCATGAAGGAATTGCTGTCCACCTTTACCCAAATGCCCACTCCCAAGATGGCAGCACCCGCTAGCTGAAAAGCAAGCAGGCGTGGATGAATCAAAAGAGCGCAGACACACAACCACAAACAGGAAACTCATCCATAAGTATTTTGACCTTTTCACCATGACTTTTCATGTACTTTCCATTTCAGGGGGAAAGAAATTGACCGATCTGACTCATTGCACTACTGGGCAACAAAGCTTTCTCTGTCATTTGACTGATGTAAAGCATTTGAGAAAGAATTTCGACTTCTTTATCAGCAACTAATATTAGAATGTGTGAAGTGTCAAAAAATATTGTTTGTAAGGTCAATTGCTTTGAAGCATGACAGAACGTCGGTTGTTGTTTGTGTTTCAACATGCAAGTTGATTATTAAAAGGCTACTGAAATCCAGACACTGTTAATTGTACAATTTACTTTTCTGTTGTGTCGAACAATTAAACCGACACGCTCCTTTTACAGTGAAATGAATTGCATATTGTTGAGCTAATGTCAGCTCAGAGGCTAGCCAATGGATTCTGCTAAATTTCTCAAAAAATCCAACATTTTAGAAAACATACAACTGTCGGGCTAAATTTGGCTGTGCAACATACCACAAAATGTTTCAGTCCAATTTTATCAAGAGTTTTTAGATAAGATAAGAGATAAGAAACGAATGATCTAATTAATCTCATTTTAAACTCATATAATAATTGAGAAAAAAAAATCTCAGTTTTAATATCTACATATATTGTGTTTTACCGGCAGATCAAAAATGTATGTGCCCCAGCAAAAAAATGACTTCAATCATTTCTTTACTTTGACAGATGCAATTATAACTATTCACTTTCTGCTCTATATTTTTAGTCTAGTCCCAAATACTGGCTGCAACCTTTAATTTTGCCATCAGGAGGAATGGTGCTGTTTTCTTTTGGTAATGGCCACATAATTAGAAAATAAAATTCTAATAAAACATCATCTGTCCTGCCCGTCACTGACTTGCTCAAATGTCAGGTGTGCTTAAGTTCAGTTCGGTAAAGAGCTGTGCTATAGCTTGCAACGTGAATGTCTTTGTTGCTTTTGTTAGCTGTGGGGGCTTTGCATTAATGTGTTAGGCTTACCTTGAGCTGCATCCGTGGAAAACGAATTCATTCTCACAAAGAATCAGTCGAGCTTTAATAAAGTTGCCATCACGGTGTTTTTTTAGTTAAATTCACCGTTCATCGGACCTCAAGATTGCACTCATCTTACTTCTGCCCCTAAGCTTACCCTTCTGCCTACAACAGGAGCCTATCAGGTTATACCGAAGGCAATGACAGCTCAGCTCAAGGCGTGATTGATCTTTGTTTTCTGACCCCTAACATCTCAAGCATAAGGAGCCCGATGCATAAAAATCAACCTAATCAGCACACAGACAGCAAAAAGTCATAGATTTAAAATGAGATGAACACGCTTAAAATAATAAAAATGCTAGATCGTAAATAATTGATTGCAATCAATCTGTTTACCTAAGACCCCAATTGCAGTCATAAGGTCATTTCAGGTCGGTCAGGGCCTAAAGTTGATCACTTTTCAGCCAATCAGAAGACACCAACGGATTCTTCATAAAATCATGAAAAGGTGTATATTCAACTTACAAAGATGGTGCCATTGAAGATGAACATCATCAGTTTGAGAAATCCTGAGCAGCACATTTTGGAGGATGTTTTTAGACTGTTGGGGAAAAAAAAAAAAAATCAAAGCTGTGATGTTATGGCCTTTAGTTTTCATTTGACTTTTGGTGGCGTCAGGGATTTCTAAAAATAATTACAACAGAATACATGTCCAGCAACTGATTTCAGGTATTTTTAAGAGGCAAGGCAAGGCAAGGCCATCGCCATTTGTCTCATACATGGAGCCTCACGAGTTTGTTAGTCAATGAGGAAGTCAAGAAACTCAAAATATTTGTAGTATGGCGCCAGCATTTCCAGCAACATGAGGCAGCATCCGTATTAGTCACATTTGCTTTAGTTAGCCATTAACCAGCCAAAGTAGAAGACGCGGGCCTCCTCTCACTTTGGCAACTTTTGCACATTGACGTCATCTTAAGTTTCAGTTGGAGTGGGGCTTCGACATATCGTTGTGGCAGATCATTTTGCCTCCATTTCTTCAAATGGCACATCAACCTATTGGGCCTATTGCAGTGTGTTTCTTCAACAATTGGTAACAAAATAAAGGTGACCTCATTTTGAGCTTCGGCCCTGTTTGGGCCTTCCCAAAATTTGGAGCAGTGGTACTGCTAATACTTGGTGTACAACATTTTAGAACAACTGTGCCAGCCTTGAATTTGATACACATTATTACAAAGTCAATCTTCTTATCACGAGATATGATTAATAAAGTGTCTTTTGTTCCACCCGGGAATATTCGTGTGGATGAAAGATTCTCCCATAAAAGTTGATAAAAACATGTTGCCTTGTAAGCAAGTCTTGTGATTATTTGGCTCCTCTTAATCAAGCGGCCTCCGATAAGGTGCCACATTAATGATGCATGAGGTGCATTGGTCATAGGCTAGCGCAGGTAGCAGCACAGTGACGCAATAAAGCACACCTTGTTCCTGACCTTCCACACCTTTGTTAGCCTCTGATCCTAGCAGAGAGAATATTATGGTTATCTTTTTTCTTCTTTACTGCCGCTCTAACTGGCAATGACATCAGACACCTACTTGGCAAATTTGTTCCCAGGCACAGTAAAATATTTTCCATTTTGTCGGCATCAGGATTTGTTGGAAGGGGGCAGAACTAGAACAATAAAAGATCTGCTCCAAGACGCACGCATCCGAATGCTTACATACACTTTATATTAAGATTTGGATTATTTTCATGTGGGCGAAAACAATTATTTCTTGTGGTTTTTTTTTTTAAACATGAGTTTTATATGTTTGTGCTTTCTTCTTAATTATTTGAAAACAAAACAAAAAAATAAAAAACATATATTTTGAGAAAAGTCAATCTTATTCATAAAATAAAGAAAAAACATAAAGGTAACATACACTTTATATTAAGATTTGGATTATTTTCACTGCGGGCAAAAAAAATAGTTTCTTGTATTTTTTTTAAAACATGATTTTTATATGTTTGTGGTTTCTTCTTAATTATTTGAAAACAAAACAAAGAACCTCTATCTTGAGAAAAGGCAAGCTTACTCATAAAGAAAAAAACAAAGTTAACCAACATTTTATATTAAGATTTGGATTTTTTACACTGTGGGCTAAAAAATTGTTTCTTGTGTTTTTTTTAAAAATGATTTTTATGTTTGTGCATTTTTCTTAATTATTTGAAAACAAATCAAAACAAAAAACATCTATTTTGAGAAAAATCAAGCTTCCTCATATAGAAAAAAACCCATAAAGTTACCTGAATATTAACAACAACAGTAATGTCAGTGATCAAGATAATGTAATGAGAATACAGTCAATTCCAAGAATAGTTAAAATGTTACAAGAAAAACATTTTTAGTTTTAACTAAGAATGTAAGTCATCTCACAAGAACAAAATTGCAACATCTCAAGAACAAATTAACAATGTTACAAGTATCAATGAAGTCATAACAGAAAAGGGAAAAAGAAGCTGCACATTTTGATGTTGGATAAGAATAAAATCATGTTACTTTAAAAAAACATTTAATACTGTAAACATTTTAATATATCATGTGATATCTCTGCGCTGATCAAAACTGCTTAAGGGGATTAGTCATTTGGTATCCATGGCAATGGTATTTGGTGATGTATTGACGAGCATATTTATTGTCAGTTAATATTTCTCTTTGGTGTAAACTTAGTAAAAAAAAAGTTCATTTCTTTTCTGTTCAAATTAAAAGAAAAAGTTAAATGAGTATACTCTTCGTTTTAATATTAAAAATGAATGTTTTTTTGAGTGACAAAAAAATCAAATTCTGAAAGGATTCACTCTGTATAATACTGTATAAACATGCATGTCGGAAAATTCTGAATGATATTAAAAAAAAAAAACATACACACACACATATATATATATATATATATATATATATATATATATATATATATATATATATATATATATATATATATATATATATATATATATATATATATATATATATATATATCCATGCAAAAAAGTTATTTTAAGTTAGATCATCTAACATGAATTACTATTATTTTTTATCACTATGTTATAATCACTCAGTGACCCGTTCATCAAAGACTGCATGTCATTTGACTTTTTCTGAGAAAATAATGTCTTTTTTATCTCTGCCTATCAACTTAAAGGAATATTAAGTCACCAGTATCAATTCCACAGCACAGTGATATGTCAAAAGAATACAACAGAGTTCATACCTGTGTCGCGCTGACTTGTTTGGATCAATCAGGAGTGTGTACACCAAAAACTTTCCGTGTGTTCTTTTATCTTCTCTCGGGTTTCACACACATGTCACGCAGATAGGGGAGGAGAAGAGAGTTCATGCCCCTCACGTCACTGACTTTTTTTTTTTTTTTTTGCTTGTCAGATAAGCAGCATTTCCTGGTGGTCAAAGTCCCTTCAGCCATGGCAACATTTATGGCACAATCACAAGCATTTCCAGCTGATGTACAAGGAAAAAAAAGAGATCTTGACTTACCTGTTAAAGATTTCTTATCTGGAGCACATCAACTGGGTTGCTCCAAATTGGAGGTCAATAAAATAAACACAGTAAAGTACACAATGTATTGAAATTAGGTCAATATATGTAAGTGATATTTAAAAAAAAAACAAGGATGGTGTTGAATCAACATTTTGGGTAGGTAAAATGCAAATCGTTCTGTCATTCTGGTAATAAGTGCACAAATGAAGCCGAACAAAACAAAACAAAAAAATTAGAACTTGAGTACTTTATTCCAAACAGACAAGCCGCAAAGCACCCTTGAAATCCCCCAAATTCAAGGCATAAATAAAGGAAAAACATGACAAAAGAAATATTATCTTCACATTGACCATTCAGTTTAGAAAAAGAGCATTCCAAAAAAATGACCTCAAAAGTGAGCACACCCCAGTACCTGACCTCACAGACAGTGATACAACTTCCTAACGCAGCCACAAGGGGGTAGCATGACACAAGTACTGAGATCTTCAGTGCGCTCAGGTTTGGTCCACGTGCTTGCCTGCAACAGGTGCCTGCTTCCACACACAAAAAAGTGATCAATTATAAGGTAGCAAGGCCAATGGCACGTGTTTGTAAAGTAGCTCTTTGGCATTTCAGCGTAACAGTCGCATTGAAATAAGGCCCAATAGAGGAAGGATAAGTCGACATGCATGTGCGTGCGTGCCATCAGCATGCGCAGCCACCCTGGATGCCGCGGGGCGTGTCCTTCAGGCCGGCTCCCTTGTGACTGGCCGAGGGAGAGGCGTCACTGCTGACACTTTCGTCCATCTTATCGCAGATGATGTCCACCAGCTTGTCAAAAACCTGCGCCACGTTGATTGAGTCCTTGGCGCTGGCTTCAAAGAACTGGAAGCCTATGGAGAATATTAAGGAAAATAAATAATAACGAATGACAGCTCATAAGCGTTTTAGCAAATTGCATTAGGATTTTGAAGGAGTACCCCACCGTTAGATATAACGTAGGTCTGACCAAGTGCTGTCTTGATAGAACGGGCTAAATTGCTATGTTTAGGGATGCAGAGAGGAATACAGTACCTGTAATCCCTATTTATGATATCGCCGGCCTGACGATACGGCCAAAAAATAGAATCTCAGTTTCACAATTTCAATGACTTATTTAAAAGTTTGACTGACATAGTGGAAAAAAATCCTGTGCACAATGTTCGGACAACAATAACGTATAGTAATTTTAAATCAGTTTTAACAACCAAGCTTAACAACCAGAGCTTGCGAAAAAATAGCTGCTAATATCTTTTGCATAACATGCCTTGCAGTGCTTCTAAAATATATTTGCCAAGAGAAAACTAAGTTTTAAGCGAGAATGAGAAGAGATTTTTGCAGAATTTGTATTACCAAGTAGTATCAATTTTCATTTTAAAAAGTTTCATTTAATGAATGTCTTAATTTAACTTTGTTAAGGTAACCTGCACTAACCTAGCTCTGTAGCGAGTCTCTGAGCATCTTCGGTGGGGACCTGCCTCTCTTCTTGCAAGTCCAACTTGTTGCCAACCAGTACCACCTGGGCGTTGTCCCAGGAGTACGTTTTGATTTGCGTTGCCCTAAGGAAAAAAAAAATGCATGCTTCAGTTGCTGCAAGAAACACCTCCATCAACTGGAAACTGATTACCAGTCCTGTACTGCCACGAAGGACTCCTGGTTTGTGATGTCGTACATGAGGAGGAAGCCCATTGCTCCTCTGTAATAAGCTGTGGTGATGGTGCGGTAACGCTCCTGACCCGCCGTGTCCTGGAAACACAAAGTCACTTCACAGGAACAATAGAAAAAAAAAATGGGAGAACACATAAGTTCCATCCATCCATCCAATTTTAAAAGGGCTTGTCCTTATTAGAAAGTAAATTAAGAGCCTCTGTGTCCAAAATGCCCAGGTGCAGACAGTGAATGATGGAAATTGTGGACATTTGCTTTTTTTTCATGTTTTTAATGCCATTGCCTTGTTTTTAATGGTTCAAAATTTTTAAAAAAAGTATAATATATTTACAGTGCAGTAAACTGTATGTCAGGGGTGGCGTGGATGATCCAGGGGAAAACGATTTGTTTTTGGCATGTGAAGTGTAATTGTGATGAAATAAGGATTGGCATCTTTTTTCTTTTTTTCAGCCACTTTGATGCACCTGGGTTTTTTTTTTCGTGTTTGGGCCAGACCAATAAAATCACCGTATATATTTGTATAAATTTAAAACAACAACTATCATTGTCCAAAATAGTAAAAGCACAACCACTATCAATCAAAAAACATTAACATTATTAATAATCACAAAATATTTCAAGTTTTTCCATTTATTAAAAAATTCAGCTCATATTTATACTGGCCGTAATGAACCCATTTGTGGGCCAACTTGTTTGACACCCCTGGCTTAGACAAACCTTTAACCTGCATAAATGCTGTAAAAAAGTAGTTGACAGTTGTTGAAAGTTTTTTAGATCGTTTGTGTCAATGTTAAAAAGGACACAGTTTTAGGTATACAGTACTTATACTGTACATTTTTTTTTATAGATAATCTTATTTGTGGTTGGCATGGCAAGTGGGAAGGGGGGGCAAATTGTTTTCTCTTTACTGGGGAGGGCTTTACAAAATACATTTGAGAAGCGCTGTGTTAGTAGTGAAGCCAGCAACAGCAAACACACACACAAACACACACAGTCATATTCATTCTTTACGGAGAGTTGGATTGGCTCGAGACTCCCCCAAGAGAGGGAGAACCCGATCGAGACGATGAGGGCGAAACAGAGGCAGAGGTCGAGGACGGGGTGTTTTAGGTCTACCACGACAACTGTGCATTCCTCTTGAATTTGAGGCGAGATTAGAGGCCAAAAGGGCGAAACAGAGGCAGAGGTCGAGGACGGGGTGTTTAAGGTCTACCACGACAACTGTGCATTCCTCTTGAATTTGAGGTGAGATTAGAGGCCAAAAGGGGTCAAAGAATAGGAATGACAAGAGGTTGGTAGCCTATAATTATATGATGATCAGCGTGAATCAAAAAAGTCTATTCTGCGGTGTATTGACGTGAATAGCTTAGCTTTGGACAATTTGATATAACTTGATTTACTATTTATAAAATGCTAAATGTTGTGTTACGAAAACTTGACTGCACACAAGAAGTAAATCGGCGTAGTGAATTTGCCAACTTGGAACTTCTTCCGAGATCTGTCTTAGAACGATGGCTGCAAAACATATCAGCCTGCCGCAAGTGCCACCAAGGTAATATAATTACCGCTTACAGGGTTAATTATGTAAAAAGATGTATATGAATGGAGAACGTTTTTTTTCTATATTATCGAAATTAATAGTGTGAGTTTAAAATGAACCAATTTTTAGCTCACCACTATATGACACTCAATTTTGCACACCGTAACTTTAAGATACTTCAAGTGTATTGGACAGCATGATGAAAGTAGGGTTATTGCTCATCTGTTTCACAGTTCTGGCTCAGAATCTTAATACATCCCATCACGTGTGGCATTTGCGTTTCACTGTTTTGTCTACAGTCCAAAATCATGCATGTTAGCCTCAATGAAAATGCCAAAGCTTGAGTGTCCAAACTATGACGCCAGTGCCATTTGCAACCCCTCATTCATTTTTCAGCGGCGCACAGCATCATTTAAAAAGCACATGTTAAATTTAGCCCGAAAACGGTTGGAATAGGCACCAGCAAGCCAGCAACCCTAGTGAGGATAAGCGGCTATAGAAAATGGAAGGATGAATGCAAAACACGGTTTTTGACCCTCTCGGGTAGGTAAATAAGAACGATTCCCAAGTGCATTGGCAAGCAAGGGAAATTTTCACACAGTAGCTCGAGAAATCGCACAAGGAAAAGCGGTGATCGACTTCAACCACATGTACAGTAAATCCCTCTAACCAAAGACAATGTTGCACCCCCAAAGCACACCAGGATATACACGACGAGTCGTCCTGGCACATTGTTTGTCTTCTTTATGCGTAGTCTGCCGGGAAACTTGAATCATCATATAACACTTCACAGCAGACTAAAACAGATTAATTTAAAATGCGGTTCCATTATGAAAATGCTAATGCTGCAGCGCAGAATGGTACAAAAATGAGCGGTTTCAGAGGTCCCGCGGAAGCCATTGGAACCGAATTTGATCATCGCTCCCGATGCGCGCAGAGTGCTTACTAGCAGAATACGTTCCGACGAAGGGGGTAGGATGTATTGCTTTCATCTCGCAGGAGTGCTGTGAGTGAGTCGAGTCTTGTCCTGGGTGGGTGTCGGGCTGCATCGTAAGCACAGTGGGCCCCCGCGCGCTCAATGCCATGCATATTTCATGAAGTGTACTGTCTGGGGAGCGTGTTAAACATCAACTAGCATTAACGCCACCGTGTGAGAAATGACTTGATGCCACATGCACGGCAGCCAGGCGGAGGCCAAACCGGGGCTGAAGGCGAAAGCCTGCCACAATGGTCTCCGAGCCTCCGAGTTGCACGCTACAACCTTTCAAGCTCGGCTTTTATTGGCGCCAGTCAATTTACAGCGCTGACATTTAAGACGATATACTTTTTTTCTAACAATTTTGGTGATTTATTATTATCTGTCACACCCGTTTTCCCCGTGGTGTTGTTTATTATATTCACTACACAAGTGTAAAAAAACATGAACTCTGCACCAAATAATACTGGCTTGAAGTGTCTCAAATCTTTTCAAAATAACAACATGCTGGAGGTTAATGTTTCATCTTTCATTCCATAAACAAATCTAATTTATGTATGTACTGTATGTGAACGGATATCCAGCTCACACCGAAAAGAAAGAAATAAAATGAGCAAATTTATCAGAATAAAGTTGGAGTAAGTTGTCATATTTTAGGAAGAATGTACAGTAATATTCAAATAAGAGAAATTCGGACAAACGGCTACACTTAGGCTTGTGTGTAATATTAAACAAGAGAAATTGTGACAAACAGCTACACTTAGGTTTGTGTAGGACTTTAAACATTTATTACTTTAAATGACTCAAACAATTATTATTCTCATAGCATAACTTTCTTTTTAAGTTAGAATGCAGTAATTCATGTCTAAGAACTTGGGAAAAAAAAATACAATGTAGATGATACTCTTGACTCGACTGTTGGGATGGCCTTGTGCAAATACTGAAAATAAAAATACTGCAATTCCCCAAAAATAAGATGCACCTGTGTATAGGATGCACCAACACTTTGGCGACAATGTAAAAACTATACCAAAACAGAATCAATCTAATTTTCCGAAAGGCTTCATGTTCTCTTGCGTTCATATCTGTAAGTTATATATTTGTTGCGTGTTGAGTGTGTATCATGTTTCCCGCATTGTGAGAGGTCATTGAAATGAATTGAATGGTCAAATGAAATGCTAATTGAGAAAGAAAAACTGGTATTAAGTAAAATCTACATTATGCATCGGAATGTAATTTTTATTTTGCTTTTATGTCCTTAAATGCACCATATTTTGTCTTTCGCAATATTGTAATTTTATTGCCAAATGAGCGAATTGCAAACGTTTGTTTTCACAGTGCATCGGGGAGCTCTAGTGCGGCGTGAAGTCTACACTATGTTGCTTCAGGTTTCTTTGAAATATTCATTCGAAGATCATAACTTCAATGAAGCTCCAGGGGTGTGAACACAAAGATTAGCAAGTGTTAATAAACATACATAAATAACACATTAAGTGTTGTGCACGCAGCCAGTTTGGTGAACTACATAGCTTTCCAGGGCCACAAAAATACAAACAGCAGTGTGTATTAACACTATCGTTATACTATCATTTACAACTTACGGCTACACTACTCACAAAATTTGAGGCAATATGGCCTCAGGTGAGATCTCAATTAGAACCTAAACGGTAATCTTGATTGAATCATTTGCTGCAAATGGGGTCGACTTTGAATCAATGGTGCCTTTGCTTATTGCAGGCTATTTGTGCATTCCATTTTTAATCCGCTGCGGATATGTTTCGGCGCATCACCTGATTATGGTGAGGGCAGTACAAAGAACAAGTGGTTGACCATCAGCCTCGCAGGTTTGGATCTCAAGGTTGTTTTTAGTGCCCTGCAATTGACAGGCGATCACTCCAAGCTCTCGTCAAAAGTCATGATCATGATCAGGACAAGTGTTAAAAAGAAAATGGCATCATGAGCATTACTGGTTCCCAAAGTTTATTTCCTCGGTATGTTCTTGAGAGCTTCTGCTGAATGTTTTCTTTCGAGATTTGTAGGTTTGTGTTTTTTTCTTCATAAATACCTTATTATTTTTGTAGTTATGATTGTAATCGTCACCACCTGTATCCCCTGTCACTCTTGGTAATGTTTGTTCATCTCACTAAGTTAGTTTTTCCAAATTTTCAAGAAAGGTTTAAACTCCCATACGTTTGCCAGTATGGATGTGTAAACACAGTCTGAATAGGGGGAAACCATACATACATGCACCCAGAAATAACTGGCTGAATGCTAGAACGTTAGTATGCAGCAGTTACTATTAGAAGATAAAGAGTACTGTATCTAATGGGCAAAACTTTCTTTCTCATTGAAAGTGGCCAGCATGGCTGGGGAGGTCAATGTCTGTGCCGTCTTTCATGGTTTCATGAGCTGAAATGCATACCGTACAGTGTTCACAGTCTTGCTCAGCACATTTATTGTACAGACCTAAGGTAAAAAGCAATTTTCAGAATTAAGTATTAAGAGACATTTGTAGTTTTTTTGCTTTTCAAATGAGATTTGAGCGAATTAATCGCTTGCACATAGTTGATCAAAGCACTCTGGGATGCCTTTCCATTCAAATGCCAAAGGGCGCGACAAAAGGAGAACCCCATTCTGATTGGCTCTGAGCCAGGAAATGCAAGACAGAAGTTTTTAACATGACCTCCCAAAAAGGCATTCTGTAGTAAATTCAGCAGCTTTTTAACTTGCAATGTAAGTGACATGGTCAAATGTGAGGATTTCTTTGTGTAACCATCACTTAAAATGTTTTCATTGTTTTTTAAGTGGATAAAATGGATGGCTGGATAGCCAGACTGCAGAGGTTAAAACTATTCGAAGCACAATAATGATCCCCAGCGGACAAGGTTGCTTATTGCAATTTAGTGCAGAAGAGATTAGTTTATTTCGACTTTTAAGCTCATCAAATTAATTTTGGTGATTGAAGTGATGGCTGCAGAGTTTAGCAAGCTGTAGAGTACTGTTTGATGGTACTTTAATTGATTAATATGAATTATTCATATTTTTTTCGTTGGATGAGCAAGATTTCTTTTTTTTTTTTTTTTTGAGGTGTGTTGAAAATGGTAGTTCGTGAAGGACTGACGATTGCAATTTTTGGCTTGAAAAATGGCTGACCAAAGATGATGAAGGAGGTGGGGGGGCACCAATGACTGAAGGACAAGGAAAAAAAAAAAAGTAAAATGCCCACTTCTGCTTTTAGAAATTTTAGAAAGACGTTTCTTGCTCCCAACTCTAAAAACAACTGGGGCATAAAAACTCACGAAAATGAAAAAGAAACTGACACTTTAAGGATATTTATTTACTTGATCTAAACAGCGGTTTCAAATGAATAACTCACAACTAGAAAAATGTGTTTTGTATGAAACAAATTAAAAAACAAAGATTATTTTGTATAAAATAAACAAAACATTGGGCCAAGAGAAGAGCACAAAACACCAAATATTTTCCAGTTGTTTGATGGGTTATTGATATGAGTTGAATTGATTCAAGTGACCCCACTTTTCATTGATTTTCATTAATTTGACCCAACTTTTTGGGTCAAATGAACAACTCACAAAACTACAACAATTGAGTGGTTTGTACCAAACAAAGCTCCGCAAAGCTCCTCATTTTATGCAAAACGTTGGGTCAAATATATTACCCTAAACACATCTTTAGGTCAAATGGATAACCTAAAACTCTTTATCAAAGTGACTCATGATGGGATTAACCCTTTAAGTGCCAAAGTAGGAACATTGCAACATTTACACAGTACACTTGTATCTGTAAGCATTACCAAGCTACAAACTTTTCAAACAGTGATTAAAAAATATGTTGAAAAAA
Organism: Hippichthys cyanospilos; assembly: GCF_059441005.1. Taxonomy (NCBI): domain Eukaryota; kingdom Metazoa; phylum Chordata; class Actinopteri; order Syngnathiformes; family Syngnathidae; genus Hippichthys; species Hippichthys cyanospilos. The sequence goes on along the minus strand of NC_142375.1, from coordinate 10,273,193 downwards.
TGTTGGTGCCTAAAGGGTTCATTTTAATGCGGCTCTTTAGAGATGGGGAAATCAGAAAACAGCCATTTTGCTTTGTTTCAGAGGGTCACACAATCGGGTTCTCGAAACAAATAAGACATAACCAACTAGTGGATTTTGTAGTAACAAGATAAACACATAAACATCACCACGCTCACCCAGATCTGCAGCTTGATGCGCTTGTCGTTCCTGTAGATGGTCTTGACTTTAAAGTCAATGCCCACCGTGCTTACGAAGGCTGACGTGAACGAGTCGTCCGTGTAGCGGAACAGGAAGGACGTTTTCCCCACGCTGCTGTTACCGATGATCAGCAGCTTGAACATGTAGTCAAAGGTCTGGTCGGCCGCGTCCCTCTCCTCTCGGCCCGACCCCGAATCTCTGGCTGACGCCATCTGTCAAAGTGAGAGGCGGAATGAAAAAAAGCGCTCGTCAGGCGAAGCGGCAACCTCGATCGGGATCCAGCAGAAGGATGTGCGACGTGACCTGAAGCGATAGTAAGAACAAAACATGTTATCACAAGCTGTGTTTGCTAGGAGAGCAGTTGCTTGTCCTCCTCCTTTGTGAGTCAGAGCTGCACTGGCTCATCACACCCTTAGCAGACAACTGGCAAATTCACTTAACCCATGTTATTTGGTCATTATTTTATTTGGATCAGGTATGCGCGTCAAGACAAGATAATAAACGTTAAAATGACGGTTTGTCATCACCGCGCTGCCCACCCCGTTTTCACGAGGGATTCATCCCTGGGCGTCCAGAGATTTTTCACTAGCCTGGCCTTATCAGCCAATTTGGGCCGACTTGAAAGGATTTAACATCCTCAAATATAAATATATATTTATTTTCAACCCCTCAAAATGTTCAATAGCATCAGCCTTATCCAGTGTGTTTGTGTGTGTGTGTGTTGGGGGGGGCTGCGGCCCCTTTATGTACAAAGTTGTAAAAATGGAATAGTAGAAAAAGTAACTATGCTGTACAGTCTTTTATATATTTATGAAATAGGGCTGTATGATTATGGCCAAAATAATAATCACGATTATTTTGGTCAATCTTGAAGTCACGACTACTAATCACAATTATTCATCACGTTAGGTGAAACATGTCTATTTACTTCCTTTTTTTTTAAAACAAGCAGCATATAAATAAGGCTTCAAGGCTTGATACTTACAAATAATAATAATAAACTAAATAAAGTAAATAATGATGAAAACAAATTCACCGACATACATGATAAAACATCGGGTTTTCACTAGGTGAAAAATTGACAATATGTATTTCCAATTTTGAATGGTAGTAAATGAACCTGAAATGGGTTAAATTTGACACCACCACCATCTTTGCAAGCATTTAGAAGGGGCGGCAGCATGACATATTGAAAGACATCATTTTTGGACAATCTATGCAATATTTTAGCCTTCTAGTGATTCTTCTAGTGACTTTTCCTTTAATATCACACACTGAAAACATCAAAAAGCACGAGTTGGGTCAAAATTTCCCCTGGAGATTAAAATACCTGGCAATCTTTAAAAAAAAGTAGCAAAAACTAGCAATCTTAAAACTTGAATGACTGCCAAATATGTTTCAAGTTTTAAGATTGCTAGTCACTTTTAGTAAAAACCAAAACAACCGTCATAACGATGCGATGATTCAAACTGCGCATTTTATGGAAATTAAAATGATTAATTACACGTAAGAAATACAATTTAACCTAAAAAATTGAATTTATGACAAAAATCATGTGGATAAAAAAATGAACCCTTCTTCATATAAAAACTGCTGACTCCTCAACTTTGACTTTATGAATATAACGAAGCACAAAATCCTTCAGCTGTTAATCTGCAAGGGATTATTTAAACAGAACAACCACGATGTTTGAGTTACGTTTCCTTGTATTCGAGAGCAGCGAACCTGGCTCAGAGAGTGTGAAAAGGCTTGTGATGTCACAGTATAGGATGTCAGCTACTCGGCAATTCAAGTTAACACTCACCCGTCAGAAATCCATCCCCAAGTAATAGCTGAGTAAATGGTAAAAGGAAGTGTTGCTTTAAAAACACTCCATCTTGGCTCGTCACAGCACGACCATGAATCACGGCGCGGCCTGGGCCCCGCCCACCTCCTACTCCTTTCAGCCTTCTCTATCCATCACCCGAGACTCCTGTTGGTCATTTCTCAAAGCAGCCTCCAAACTTATGGTGGCGGTCGATGCTGAGCCCTGCGCGTCTCATCCATCATCACCCACTCGTTCATCTTCGGCCATTCACATCATCGGGATGCTGAAACCCGCATCCATCCTCACGTCCACCCGTCTGCCTCTCGCTCCCTCTGAGGGAACCTGATCAGCGATACGGTTCACACCAACATAACGAAGTCTGCCTCAGCGAAACACGCAAAATGCACACGTATGGCTATACACGTCACTGAGTTGTATTAAGTGGTGGGTTGAAACAGAAAATGTAGACCATTTACAGCCCGTTACATTGGTGAGACCACATCGATGTGTAATTCGGTTTTATGTTTACAATTTGGTTGAGTTACATTGAGTTACAAATTAAAAAAAAAAAAAAACTCATGTTTATTATGATGACTAACAGATTGAATGACATTTGAATTGAAGTACCAGCAGTGTGGAGGGTAATAACGCAATAATGCCACAATTTAAAAAAAAGCTGGGTTTCATATTTGAATGGAAGCGGAAGTTGTGTACAGTATGTACCATGCTAGCTTTTCAAACTGCCAGGCGGAAACTGAGCTGCAATGTGTTTGTTTACAGACTAGGTGTGTAGTTTGAGGGCACAACCAAATTCTTGACCCTTATTCTCAGTTTGAGAACTATATTACCGCTCATCATTTTATTATATTACACAACTGTTCATGGACTGGTTTATTCACATTATAAAAGTTCAGAACAAATGTCAAAGAAAATTCATGTTTCTTTGGGGGACCAGATATGTTGTGGAGGGAGAAATGGACCGCCTGCCTTATGTTCAGAACCCCTGGGATATTGACGCGGTTTCAAATGGGCGTCAAGTGTGTGCGTGTGTCTACTTGTGACAGGCAGGCAGACGCATGGAAAGATAACACTTGTTAATTCAAATATCCACACGCGCTTCTGGAGATGATACATTCACATGCAGCATGAGAAGTTTTCATCTTTAACAAACTACCAGTTTGTTTGTTTGTTTGTTTGTTTGTTTGTTTTTTAGCACGCCGTCGGTACCTTTTCTTAGTTCGCACCCTCCGTCCCACGTCGACGTCTTTAGTTCCAGGTGAGGGATCAGTGAACGCTGCTCTCGGATCTGTGCATGTGCTCACACAGCCGGGACGTCCAAAGTGTGAACGCGGTCAAGTACGACGTCGTGAAGATGAAAACACTTCCGGTCTTTTCTTTCGCGGTAAAACCACGACTGGACGTTGACGAAATGGTTGCTCAGCGGTTCAAGGAAAGGAATGATGGTTGCTTGTACAACAGATACAAACGAGATATCAAACACAAATAGATGGGTGAAGTGACACCATTGCGTTATTATAGTGGCTTCACGTTAACGTGTTAAAAACAATCACCACATAGAGATAAATGTAACATTTATTGAGTATCCTGCTCAATTTGTATAGAAATGTAATTTATAGTACGGCTGGATTATGATTGAATGATAAAGCTTCATTTTACAGCTGAAAATTTGACTGTTCATTCCCTCTCATTTTGAAAGTGAACTCCAATGTTTCCGGTACGGGTCTCCATGGGGCACCCAAAACAATTTACGTGGTAAGTGCCCAGGAGTTACGCATCGCTTTGCGCATATAAACTCATGACTCGCTTAGTTATATCGGTCCCTTATGTAACGTGGCAGCTGATTCCTGATGTTTGACATTGTCATTTAGCACACATAACTCGAGCAAAGATGTTAAAATACTGGAGAAAGCATTCCCAAAGCAGATAATGTTCGACGCGCTGTATTGTTGAGTGCTGATAACACTTTTATGGTAGGTATTGCTGCTGTGAGGCCTTCTTGGAATCTAAATTGAGCCAGGAAAAAAAAACAAAAAAAACGAGAGCTGTGGTGCAGCGTCGTTGACATGTTGAAAAACAATCTAAATTTAATTGGCACTGAGACCACCCATAAAACACAACTACTTCAAGTCTTAATAACAAGTCATTTCCAAATTATTCCAACAACAACCCTCTCAAAAGCAACTGCTATATCACAATGCCAGTCCAAGTTTTTGTGATAAACTACAAAGAAAATAACTTGACCGTTACTGAGCTAAAATACTCACAAAAACTCTATTGGGGACAAAACTGCACAAAAATGCACTACCTGGAACAGTAAATTTTCTCACACAGATGCTTTATTGTGCCCCCCCAAAAACAAACAAAGGAGGCTTCATCACAAATCAGGTTGCTCAAACTTTACACGTAAAAAGCCGATTTAAAAATAGGACCTTTTTAAAATATAATTGCAACATGTTATCAGCTAGGTTTATGTTACTTTAAGCTACCTTAACCTAACAAAATGTATAAAACCGTGTGAGGTAAGTAAAGGCAATGTTTTAGTCTAGTCAGCACCTAAAGTTGGTTGACACCACGGCATATTAGGGCAGGTAACATACACCAGGTAAATGTTAGCTGTCAGAGAATTCTGGCATTATTGGTCTTCCCTCAAACTTGCGTGCTGTTGGCTGAAACAAAACTGTCAAAAGTAGCATATTATTACTAACATGGGGAGGGAGGGTTGCTCAAAACGTATGTTTTTCTCAGAGCTTTCACACTACGCCCATTTAAAACTCTGAATAGAAATGCAACCACAAATAAGTCTTTCAAAACTCAAAACAAGACTACTCTATGTGTTTTTTTCTGGCTATCACACAGCCGTAATCAGTAGTGAACCCATTCTGAGATGGATCATTGTCCGTCCATAACCTAGAGAACTCCCTGACGAAGGGTTGGACCAGACCCGGCTCCTCGGTGACCAGGACATTCTCGGCGTTGCACTGCACCGCCGACAGCGTCCAGTTGAGGGAGCCTGTGATGAGGCGTCGGCCGTCCACCAGGGCGAACTTGTGATGCATGTGCACATAGCTGCCCACGCTGCGCACGCAGATCCCTGTGGAGGAGGAGAGTGAGGAATGACAGAATTTCAATGCATTATGGATGAATTGGTCCGCTCCAGAAACAATCAGAACAAAGTTGGAAAAACAAAGTGAAATTGTGTGTTGGTATTGATCCCACCACATGTAGAACTAATTTGACGGCCATATGTATGAGCTTGCGCTACATATTTTACTCTTGGGATGGGAATGAAAAATGCATTTTTGATCGGTGTGTATTCGCTATTGTGACTGCATATTGCCTCTTGAGGAACAAATTGTTATTAGTGACACAAGCTTGTTCAGGAAGAGATTACACGCGTCGTACAGTGCTCGACATTCCCACGAAAATGTACAACAGAACCTCTGACCTTACAAAAAGAAAAATATCACCACGAAAGTGCATTGCGGGAAAAGCAATCAGGTAAAACGCTGGCTTGCAGGGCGTCTCCAGTCAGTCTGACTGTGTGGCGAGACGGCGCATGTAGCTGGCCTAAGAGAGACTGAAACACAACTATTTATTAGGCTGGATGAAGGCCAACAGAGGTTCTGCTCGAAACGGGCCGATGCAGTAAAAGGCGGCTGTGTGCGTGCGGGCGGGCGGGGGATTTATGTAGTGTCTTTGTGATTATACTGCATTCATTACAGTGTATATTGGCAAGTGACGATTACATATGGGCTTCGCAAGTTTTCATGTGTAGGATGTGTGTGTTCACGACAAACAAACAAAGTTTCTCGTCTCAGCAAGGTACTTGACCCCGAGGATGCTCTAAAAATACACACTCTCAATTGTGCCTTGACAAAACCTTCACACAATGCAGTAAAAATATTATATGTTCATATTCTTCCCCGCTCGAAAAAAATAAATGCTTTTAAACTACTTCAGCCTAAAATTGAGTGCCATAGCCCTCTAGTGTGCCTTGAGATCATCAGGCATGATATGTGATGTGTATTGACAAAAGCAGGCATATGTCAGGGATATTACTTTTGAGTTATTGACAAAAGCATAAAATTTCCTCAGAAATGCCCGTTCTTTTAATTTATATAAAACCAATCTCCTTAAGGTCTCCGCTTTCATTTCCCAGCAGCTAAAAAATTCAAGCTGTAATTTTCAAATTGTTTGACATTTACCTACAAAGCGTATGGTTGCCCCAATACTAAGAGGAAAAACAAAGACAACTTTTGTGTGCCTAAACCTATGAATTCAGAATACAAATTCATCACACAAAGGTGGCTTCAAATCATAGGTATAGGATACTCTGTGAAAACTTACAGAGAGTAAAATGACCCAAGAAGGACTGACACAGTAACCGGGCAGTATCTAATTGGAATGGGAAGAGGTTTACAGGTGGTTGGTAATTGGAAAAGCATGTCAAGTTTCCGTGAGCTCACAGAATATTTTGTTTATTTTCATTGATGTAGCAGCTAACATTTTTGACCAATATTCATCAAAACCAATCAAAGTGGTATGAAAAGAATCAAAAAAAGACAATGGACCATAATGTTCTTCAGACGCCTGAAGAAGGTGTCGTTTGATAACTAACAAGCTAGCATAACGCACCTCTGGGCCACTCAAAAAAGAACAAGTAAGCATTAAAATAAAATGAATTCATGTGACCTGTTTTTCCTATTTGTATTAATGATGAGCCAAAATTCAGTTCACTGAAACAAAAACTTGGCGTAATTAGCCAAAATTAAAACGCAAACAATGGATGGTATAGTGGTTCGTGAATATTACTAAAAGAGCAGAAAGAGATTGACGGTTAGCGCCGTGTGTGATTTAGGTACTTAAGCATGAAAGCACCATGCAGGCAGAACGAGGACAAGATACAATGGCTGGATTGAAGTGCTCAACATCCTCACAAAAATACACACTCACAAACACTTGGCCTAATGAAATCTGCCGTCTGCTTTGCCAATTTCTTACTTACTTAATCCTTACTTAACAATACACAGCAGCGGCAATTTAGCAAATGCGGAAGGCTGAAAGAGAAAGAGAGATAGCGAGAAGGAGACAGCGCACACAAAGCCTTTCACAGTGTGAGAGTCCATTAGGTCAAGACAGCTGCTGTCATCCCTCCATTCACCGCTGAACAACTGCCCCAGAGAGATTTCTTGGCATTGATGCCACTAGTCCAAGAACAGAGAGAGCAGAGCACCTTCCATTGAGAAGGACCTGAGTCATTTCCGCTAGACTGGCAGTAGCTCCACAAAAATCAGCCCCCAGATTGCTTGATTTCATTTAATTTATTTAAAACAGTGGAACCTCCAAATTGGAAGTCCCTCAAAGTCTTAGTTTGGTGTTCTTATAATCTTTATGAGTGAACTCATGAGAGACTCCAGCAAATGTCATGTTTCTGAGTATCTTTCGGCCAGCAGAGAAGGTCTTGCTGGCCTTCAGGGTTCACCACTGCTATTTATTGATTTGGCAGAGCTGTGTCGATATATCATCGACAGAATTATGCCAATTAAAAAAAAAAACTGAAAAAAACTTGTTCTCATACAACAAATGATAAAAAAAAAAAAAAACTTAGGTGGGATGGGATTAAATGCTGTTTTATCCAAAAGACTTCCTACAATGGAACGGGACAAAAACTTTTGGATTGCATCACAGATTGGCCATGGATCAAAAGATTTTTCATTAATTAAGTCTCCAAGACTTTTGACCATTAAAATAACACCTGTGGTTTATGTATTAATTAAGATTTCATTGCTAGTCATTCAAATACTTTGTCACACTTTTTTTTTCTTTTTAGATAAATAAACATTACTCTGAGAGACTAAGAATTTTAAGAATGACATGCAGCAATACCAGACTGGATTCACTTACCCGCCTTGCGAAGGGCTCCGACCTGGGACCCATTGATGTTAGAGTAGTGCTTGTCCACTAGGACTCTGATGGTTATCTTTCTTCTGTACAGGTACAGAACAGCCCTGCTCAGGTCCATGTTGGAAAAAGAAAACAAACACAAGTCCAGAGAGGAGGAAGCTGACAGGAGGAAGCGGAGAAGACGGGTGAAGGGCGTCTCTTCACCATGAGGCAATGGGCAGCAATGGGAGCTGAAGACATACAAAAATTGCAAGTGTGCCTCTGTGTCAATTTATCTACATGACTTTTGGGTTATAGTTATTTGATCAAGATAATCCAAGTATAAGGCCTAAGGGCTGTGGGTTTCCCAATATATAGCATTGCAAAAATCAGCGGCATGGAGTGAGAGAGTGATAAACTCAACAACCAAGGTTACATTCATGTAAACTGCTGTCACGTGGAGCAGGCCAAACAATTGAAAGACTTAGTTGACGACAGATTTCTTTCGAACGTTTGCCTCTCGTCACTTCTGTTCCTCAAGGACGTCGCCCCTTCTGAAAATATGTACTTGTGCAGCTAAAGTGTTTATGAAAACACAAAAGGACCGCCGAACACAAAGCTCCCTCCTGCACGATTTTGCCGTGAATCACAGCAGCTTCATTATGCTCAGCACAAAGAGTCACTCACTTGGGGGAAGCAGAGGAGAAGATGTGCTCCATACAGGCCACCTCTGAGGGAAAGAAGAGGACCTCGTTCAGAGTTGTTGGTGGCTTGAGACGACGCAGGAGCCTTGACAACAGTTCCACACTTAGGGTCAAGGCTACTACTCCCAGTCCCACCACCTTCACTGTCCACATCAATGACATCCTTGCTCTGTGAACACAATGCTTGCTCAAGTTACTGTACTTTCGAATTAATCACGTGTGTGCTGTTGGATGTCAACACACAACTTGACAGAATATATACAAGGAGCCTTTCTTGAAAAATACATTTTTATCCTCCTCAATGAATAACCTAGACCCAGCTGTGCATTTTAAAAATTAAAAGGGACCATTAAGCACAAACCCACACAAACAGAGGAAGAACATACAAACTCCAGAGCCGAGATTCAAACACCCATTCTCTCCAATGTGATATACAGTAAAATACATGTATTTTTGTATTTCTACAGAGTAGATAGATAGATAGATAGATAGATAGATAGATAGATAGATAGATAGATAGATAGATAGATAGATAGATAGATAGATAGATAGATAGATAGATAGATAGATAGATAGATAGATAGATAGATAGATAGATAGATAGATAAACACCAAAACATTCCCTTATGTACAATATTACAAATTATTTTATGAGTTTGTGAGAAGGGGAAAGTTTATGAAGAAGAAGAATTAAGGCTGTGCTAATGATGTCGTTTCATTCAGTAAATAGAATATTTTGATAGTTGCCTTAGGTCACGTTGGACGGACTTTAGAAATGAGTGGAACATTCTGTTGTACTTCTGAGGAACAAATAGCATTTACTGCCTCATAGGCCGGGATAACATTTGTTGAGTGGTGTCATCAATAAATCACCAATTGTCATGTCATGTTGAAAAAATCCAGCACGTTCGACAACTTTTGGACATTTTCCAGATGAGTTAATTCGACATTGAAAATTAGCTAACGTGTTTTAGCAAGGGGACGAATTAACGTGGGCTCACCTTTGCTCGTAACTTCAGCAAACAATTATTTAAAAAGTAATGTATGCTGTTAAATAATTCAATTGGGCAGATAAAGCGTCTGAGTTCACAATTCCGTTTAAATCGCAAAGATAGCGCCGTTGAATGAACCTGTGTCTTCTGACGTCATCATGAGATAGCGCTAGTTCGTTTTACGAGACGCCCAATCAACTTGACGGACGTTTAAGGGAGCCAATGAACGGCCGGGAAATGACTTAACCTTGTCCAATCATTTCACCCGTAAATATAGTCATTGCCAGGGTTTCCGGATGTTGATTTCTTCTTAACGCAACGTGTCTCTCCGTGCATAGGTAAAAGAGTCAACTTGAAGATTCTTGAGTTGTTTTAATTATCTGTCCACAAATGTATCTCTGCCTACTAACTGACGATTCGTTCGCAATTACTTGTGTACGATTAATGGAACCGAATTGATGTGTGTGGAATTCACAGACATGCCAAATGTTAGCTCACTAACATAGCAGGAAGTTTGGGTCATCGACATTGTGATCCCAAAGTGTTTTGTTCGAGTCGCTCATTGTTCTGATTGATCTCGTGTGTTATACAGTATAACAGCGGCAGAACAATTTGGACCGATGGGCCGCCGCAAGTCCAAACGAAAACCCCCTGCAAAGAAGAAGATGACCGGTGACCTGGAAACTCAGTTTACCTGCCCCTTCTGCAACCACGAGAAGTCATGTGACGTCAAAATGTAAGCAATCGCTTCCTACAAGTTTACGTTCCTTTTCATGTTCTTGTTGCTAACGACCCCACTTCCCCCACCACCACCACCACAGGGAAAGAACCAGAAATACAGGAATTATATCATGTACAGTCTGTTTGGAGGAGTTCCAAACGCCTATAACTTGTATCCTTCTCCATACAATGTGTGTCTCTCATGTAGGGTTGGCATATTGATTGAAATATCATTTTTGTATGCATGGGGGATGGGTGTGGACTTATTAGCCAATGGTGGCTTTAAATATTGTAAGCGGGCTGCATTGTTTTCCTAGATGCTCAGGTAACGCAGCTTCTGATAAGCTTTCCTGGGGACAGAGTTCTGTCAAACTGAAGATTCCCTGTGATCAATAAATTGGAAAGCTTTTCTTCCTACTGGCAAATCACTGTAATGTGATAAATCCTCCCACTGCATTTTATACAATAAGAAAGCTACCCTGTGAGGACTGAAACATTCGTATTGCGCTGCGTTGCAAATGAATACACACATACACTTAATGATAAGCTTGGGACACTTCCATTAGCCACCACAGCGTCCATTTACTGGAAGCTTTCAGTGTAATCTTCTGGCCCCAATGTTTAACCGCTGATTTATTGGCACATCATAACTCCCTGCGCTTTTTGGTCTTTGTACCATTCCTAATTGAGCATTTGGCGCCTCCCTCCTACGTGCTCAGACAGCCAATGTAAAGTCAGAGATTATTGACGATATGGTGTGGTCAGCGTCTGGGCTGAGGTGGGGGTGGTAAACGTCTGGTAAACTAGAGAAATATGCTAAAATGAAGTGGGTGACGTTTCTGTTCAGCCTGTCAACAACATTGTAAGTATTTCTAAAAGAACATAAAGACACATTCATTGACGCTGACAACCAGTTGTAAGTACTGGATCTTTATAACCGTCTATTCATAATGTGATTATTAATCGCACAATGTTATTTTTGGCTCAACTTTTACACTTTGCTCATTGATTTCCAAAGTTCATTTTATTTCTAACAGGAACAATGTCATGCAGCAAATTTTTTCTGCTTAACCCTACCTTTCTCCAGATCTTTCAGAGCCAGTGGATGTGTACAGTGATTGGATCGACGCTTGTGAATCAGCCAATCAGTAGCTCTGGATAATGTGGAACGAATCTATTTTTTTAAATATATAATCATAGACTTTTTTTCTGCCTTTTTGAAAATGGTTTGGCATTTGACATTTTAATTTTATTAAAAATTCATGCAAGTCTCCAATGCTGAAAAATTGTGTGTGCGTGTGCACGTTTGGGTCTGGACATAAACAACACTCGCCAACCACTTTGCTAGAAATATCTGGCCCTCCAACCATCTGGCCCTTCAAACATCAGCAAAAAATTATTGTCCAAATGGCCCATAATTGCCAATTATTTTAACTTTTTACCTTTTTCTACTCTTACCCATCCAGCCATCCATTTTATTTAGCCACTTATATTCACTAGGGTCGCTGGCATACAGCACTTCAATACGAGTAACATATTAATTTGCATCCTTAAAGGCTAAAAATATTTATGGTTTGTCAGGAAAAATAACATCCAATCGTATTGCACTGGTTTTATTAAAGCAAGCTTATAAGAGCTCACGGACACGTTTTCAGAGACGACATGTACGTACATAAACTTAATTACTATTAAAATACTGTCAACATTTTGCCGTGATAATTCATCCGTCAACTCATTATCGTGCAACATATCCAGTGAAATATAAGTCGCTGCTCAATTTTTTTTCTAAGTTACATGCTTTGTTGCCCTTTTAATGAGCTGCATGGCATTTAGGTGATTAATAGAAAAAAATAGAAACCTTAATACTAATTAAAATAGCTCTGGGAAGTAGCGCAGATGTTCTTTGTCTCTGTTTTTCAGTTCAATATTGTAATCAAGGGGAAGACATCTCCAAAATGTTCCTGGTAATTCAAAATACAAAACCATTTCCACCTCCATTACATTTTTCATTCATGACGGCAGAACACGAATGGTAACAAGTAGCCTGTGACAATAAATGAGATGTGAAGTGGTCGCCAGTGTGCGTGTGTTTGTGTGTATGGGTTGTGTTTGATGACAGAGCCCAGCTGGAGCACTATTGACGACACCTTATGAAACATGCTGGAGGACGATTACAATGGAGAATGATTACCACTTAGCCTCTTCTCCCCTCTGTGCGTGCATGCACCCCTCCCCAATTGCTCTTAATCCTCACTCACATTCAGCACGTGGGGTCAAAGGTCACTGCGTGTACGTTGTCATGTCTGCCAATCACCCACACGGTGACTGCGAGGCAACTGTTGCCAAGGAAACAGCGATGTGGTTGCTAGGCACCTGGAGCTGTGCTCACAATAGTCATTTTGTTGCTTAGCACACACACACACACACACACACACAGACAAATCCAAACAAAAGTGCGCCCACAGCTCTGCCCAATCAACAAGTTTACTCGACGCCAGAGTGGAAATTCTCATTAAAATCCTAAATTGCATTGTGATGCGACGAAATGCGCGCCCGTGCTCACGCAGTGGTTAAAACTCATGCAACATTAAGTGATATGAGTGCCATTTATCACACACACAGATGCTAATATATTGCTGAATGCGCAGAGAAAAACGTTTGCTCGTTTATATCTCTTAGGAACAATTCTAATGGAGCTTAAATGTCTTCTTCCAATAAGGTGGCAGCCTCATGATTAATCAGCATGCCCGGCGACCCGCAGCTTGACTTGATCAATATAAGACATAAACATCCATCATTCCAGCTAAAAATAGTAACAGCGACGCAAAATCAATGCCTTATTTCCCTATTGGCATGCGGCGCTCTTGGATTTTGCTAATGTGGGGGGATTCTTACGTGGCCTCCGTCCACTTATACAACAAGCCCCTTTTCACTAAGGGGGTGTAAGTAGAAGAAGAGTGCCAATAAAGCATCATTTCCTATAATGCTTATCCTCATTTGGGTGAGCCTATCCCAGGTGACTTTGGGATGGGGTGCATGAGACACCCAAGACTGCTCGTAAAACAATCAGAGGTCACGTGTAAGCAGAGGTGGGCAACGTAACATTTGTTGCTGGTCCGTCATTCGTCAGAGCCCCGCCTCCTTTCCGTCACAGTCGGTCTGTCATTTTTTCAAGCGATGCGAAGTTGTAATCGTCGGTCCATCAGTCCATCAGCGTATTTTTGCCTAGCCTTTCATCGCCATTGGAGTGCGACGTTTGACTTTTTTTCTCTGCGCATTCGTCAGACCCTGGTCTACTTCTGTTTGCACTCATCCTATTTTTTTCTGTTTTAGTACTTACGCTTAACGTTAACACCATGTCTGTGGTTCTACAGTTACACTGCAATTGAAACAACACTGTAATATAAGTGTAACACGAAAACAAAGCCAGCTAAGGGGTTTAACCATGGGCTATAATACAATATGCTTAATGCAGGGGATGAGAGTGTAATTAGAAATCATGACGGACTGACAGATAGTCCGTCAGTGCTGACGAAGTGTGCACCTCGGCGTGGAAGTTTAGACAACACAATCATACCTACAGACAATTGAAAAACCTCTGCGGCGCTTACCTTGAAGGAGGGTGAAGTAGTCCAGGGTTGTTGTCGTTTTGTTTTACCTCACCTACCAAGAAAGACGAACAACTTTACACATGCCAATGACGTGTTGCAAAGGCTCGCCTAAAAAATACACATACTACCGATAAGATCTGTTAACTGTTTTTTCTGCTGTTCTTTCAATAAAAGAAGTGTTCGGCCAGAACCACGACTAAGTCTTTTAATACACGCATGGGCATCACGGTATTACAGGTAGCAGACTAATGGATTCTGTCTTAATCATTTTTGTTTTCAATCCTTCACGGAATCAACATGCGGATCCAACCCACAGACTGGACGTTTGACACCACTGCTATGAACGCTGACATATCAAGAAGAATGATAAGGATGTGAATTTCTTTGATGTCTTATTTAAATGGTCCATTAGTCACTGATGTTTAAAAGACCTTATTAACTAACTAGGCTTCAATCTTCCACTATAGTGATCAGTATGTCAATGAATCAAAAGTAAAAAACATGACCTTTTTTATTTACTTGTATAAATATTATAACATGTACCATAGGGAAAACTGTTGAAATTATTCGACTTGAAAACACAGAACCAGAATAATATTCAGACACTTACTATGCAGTTTTATTTAATTTTCATCAATCATACAAAGCCGTGCAGGGGCGTTGCTCGTGACGTTACAGCCAGTTCCCGATTCCGCTTACCGTGAGGCAATGTGCAAAAATTGTTGTTTTTTTGCTTTTGTACATCCCTAATTTAAAACTGATGACAGTAATTGACGAGAACAAAGAACATGTTAGTTAAAGTTATTGGTAGTTTTAGAAATATGATATGTAGTTTCAAAAATTGCCTTTTATTTATATATATAAAAAAAAAAACACTCATTCTCATTTTATTTTATTAAGGGAAATGTTCTTTTTAGCTTGGTTTTAGGTACCGTGTAAGGATTTATTAAAAATAATAATCTTTGGAGATGTCAAAAACTGGACTCAAGTACAGTACGATATGTAACAATATGTAACATTATACAACCAAGCAATCTAATCTTAAACTTACAGATTTCCTCGCCTTCAAATACCAATTCAGTTGGAAAGTCTGCAACTATTTCTGCAGTAGAGCCTCTTAAGTTCAACAGTGCATTTGGGAATGCTGGTCAGCCTCTGATTTATTGGGATTTACAAACTCTTCCTATAGGAATTAGTGAAAATATACCAGGATTAAAGTGTTGCCATCATAAAAATGTTATGAACAGTATTATGGGAACAGTTAAGGTTGCTTTCAAGTATTCATAATGTCTCAAGTAACCTTCAAACAATTAAATTCTTCCGCTAATTAACAATGTTTTGTTTGTACGCACCCCAGATAAATACATTTATTTGAGAACAGCAAGGAATTATAGCCTTTCTCTTTACACTTTCAATTTATATGGATTCATACACATTTTTTGTCCCCATGGGAAATAATAGAGACCGGGAAAAAAACTGCAGGATCAAACTGTCACCATCATCAAAACCTTTATTACCAGCACAGTCAATCTGAGGTAACATTTTAACATGAACTCCCATACAAGCAGGCAGTGCACAGATAGAGCCCTCTTGGGGCTCAACCACTGCCCTGGATGAGGAAAGCGCCAGGAAATTTGCCTGGAGCCCATTAAAAAAAATGCCAATACATAATCAATATATTTAAAAGAAAAAAAGGTTGTGACATTTGATGGGTATTTATATGAGCCCGAGGCAATATTGTGGCCCTCAATGAACCATAGCTTACAAATGTTCTCGCATTTTGAACGGGTGCGTGGCCTTTTATATACACAGTTGTGGCCCTTAATTTCCTTTGTAAGTTGATTTAAGAAGTGTTGATTGTGTTAACAAAAATTGATACCAAATTTAAAGACATCTACTTTTAATTTTGATGATGGGTGTCCCTTTTTGGGGCTTGCGCACCTGCCCCCATAATTTTCTATGCACGCACCTGCAAACAAGTATGTCAATGAAACCAATAATCACTATAGAATACAAATAAAGGAGCATGTAGTAAGATCATTCAGCCTTGTGTAGTGAGAAAGGGAAATGAAGAGCGAGGCTAAAGGCTGTCATCTTCACGCATCGTCATTTGTCACACAGGTGGAAAAAGGTCACTGTCTTCTAATAAAAGAAAATAACTAGAACTCCAACAAACACAGCTCACTATGTCATGTCCATTCCATTATAGTAGTCCTTTCATTACTAGTATGAAGCTTCCATGCACTTTTTTTGTGGTAGCATCAGGAAAAAAAAAAAAGCCAAAAAGAAATCTGCACTTGGAGTCTTACCTTCTGATATGCACGAAGGATGAGGCTTTAAATGCATGATGTCCAAAGTTTGGTTTGACTTTTTCAGGGAAGGTTTTTGCTCACTTTCTCAATGACTTATTCAATGGGCACCGAACACACTTAAGCATCTGTTCTGTGTGCACACAGGGACCTAAAATCATTTGACATAATTAAACAATAAACGCTCGCTCGTTAGCAAGGGCAGAGCTGCAGCATCACTGTGTCCACCATGCTGGCCACTCCCATAACTGGGGGAAAAATTAAATTCAGTGTTCATTTCAGCTTCGCTGTTGTTTGACTCCTTACCAAAAACTACATACAGTAAGTAAAGAATAAACGTACAATTGCTCTGAATGCAAACTGTAAATTACTGTAATCCGTTTGGCTGTGGGTGGTACGATAAAGACATATGGACTCACTGAAGACACCCCAACAAAACTTTTCTGGCAGCGGCCCTACTGGTTAGGATTTTTAATTAAATGGAAAGTATTAAACAGACAATTTGAAATGTTTCTAATTTGTGCCTTTTTCAAAACTTAAATATTAGATACTGATATAAAGATAAACAACCAAAAGTAGAACTAAATAAATGATTCAAAATTTTAAAGGTGGTAATAGTTTTAAAAACACTGGAGAACTACAGTTTTGTGTGTGACCAATTTGTAAACGGACCAATGAAAAGCTGCTCAAACATCAATGAAATCATTTTTTGAAATTGTGTGTTTTATTTGGAATTAACCAATGAAAGTGGAGGAGGAAAAAAGGCTGTACAAAGTTGTATGAGTGACCCAGTTTGACTAATGTTGGACTGCTTTATGCTTCACCTGGACGAAATATGAATCCATGTATGGATAGAAGTGCAATACATAAAAGTAATTAAAAATGTGCATGATTTTGAAGTAGGTACGGTTAAAGTCAGGTTTCATACGTATTTAGCGGAGCTGCAATGGCTAATCAATTGATCCACTGCCTAATTGATAACCATTTTGAAAAGTGAATATAGTTTATGATAGGTAGTTTAAATGAAATGGGTTAAATCCTCAAAATTTCAGCTTCTCACAAGTAAATATTGTGTTTTCATAGTCCACAAAGTAAGTAAACTTATTAGTGGTGTGTTCAAAATAAAGCATCTGCAAACATTTGCTTTTACTCTCATTACCAACCACTTCATAGTCAAGAGTAAAGGAATATTTTCATAAAGGGATGGGAATTCAAACTTGTTCATGCAATTCACTGAATGATTGACAATCTAGTTGACTGAATAATGTTTACTATTTGTAGATTTTTCTTAGCTTGAAATGACATAAGAAAAAGTGTGTGTGGGGGGGTTCTGTATAAAGTGGTGGTTTGAGGTTCGACACGGGAATGACACATTTTGAATTGCAATACTGATCATTTTAACACCGAAATAAAAGTTTCAAATCCCTTTTGAAGTAAGCTTAAAGGGACACTTTCTTTAGACGGTTCTGGTGTGAACATTTTATTAATAATTAATTAGATAACCATTAATTTTCCCGTACAATTAAATAAAATCAGTTTGCCACTTGCCCACCAAATGTGTCTTACCTATTTTCCGCTTTTTATCGTGTGAGATTTTCAAGATGAGCCGTGATTGGTTGTTACCTCTGACCATGTGATGTCATTTTCAGTGGCAAAATGTGTTTTTTAGGTATTAATTATTCTTGAAAAATAATTATAAACACCAACTTTAAACTGATGGCAAAAGAAGTATAATTTGCGAAAAAAAAGTGTAATTTCTCTACTAAATAGTGTCATTTGTGTGCAAAATGGACTAAATTTGGTCAAATCAGGCGATTTGAGCTGCACACCGGTAACAAGATTATACTCTGTCTCGCCTAGAGGGGACAAGTGACTGAGGTTTGTAATGAACGTGCGACTAGCGCGTTCATCTCTCAGAACTAATGACGCCTGTGGGGAGTTGAGCTTAGTGTTAGGAGGTCGTCACCGTCGGCGCAGGAGATGCGAGCAAACTCATTTCCTTTACAGGTGCTAAGAGGAACACGCTTCATGAACCTAGAATGGTGAGCCGACAAAACAAAAACAAAACAGCGTTGATGCGAGCGGCTTTGACGACGGTCGGGGTCGCGTCTTGTTCAAAGCTTACCCAGGAGCGCGCCCTTTTGTTTCCCGA
The DNA here is from genome assembly GCF_059441005.1 of Hippichthys cyanospilos. Classification (NCBI taxonomy): domain Eukaryota; kingdom Metazoa; phylum Chordata; class Actinopteri; order Syngnathiformes; family Syngnathidae; genus Hippichthys; species Hippichthys cyanospilos. The sequence continues at coordinate 10,254,796 of NC_142375.1, read as the reverse complement.
CATCCTTCGAATGTCAAAGCCTCCACTCGACTACGCGTATTCTCAAGCAATAACATCCACATCTGTATTATCAACCCAAGAATACCCGTGGTCGAGAGTAGAGCTGAGAGGCCCTCCTCTTCTTTATCATCATCATGTTCCGATCTTTAGTGTTGTTGTTGTATGGAAACGGCACCTATGCGAGAAGACAGAAAAGGGGCAACGTTCACTCTTGAATAACAATGCCATCTTTTTATAATGTGCATTCGGAGCCCCGGTAATGTGAGTGCATTTTTTTTTCACCGTGACATAAAGACGTTCGAGTGATAAAAGCTTTTTGTACTCCGGTTAAGGAGGGCAGGGGTGATTGTTTTCCATGATCAAATAGGTGTGACTGTGTGTTACGCGCCGCACCCCGCATGTTCTTACTTCCCCCCATCATCATCGGATTTCCCGCCTCAGGCCCGTCCCGTGGAGAATAATGTCGGTACGCACTTGCCAATTAGAGAGCGGGACGTGTCAATCAGGCAGTACAAGGCAGATGGATGGTGGTGGAGGCTTGACGGGGCGTTACGTCAGCACCAAGGAGAGCTACCGGCGGAAAGCTGGTTTACAAACATTACCGATTTTTTTTTTTTTTTCCCTTCTTGCTTCTCTTTAACCTCGCCGGAGTTTACTCACCTCCCCAGTGACACTGGTGCCTTCCATTGAGTGCAACGTCAATAATTTCAATTTGGGAAAATAACAATAGGGTTTTGTTCTTTACAAAAACATACACTATGAATCAGTGAAACAGTCTTTGTCACACTTGCATATTTCTCTTTCTCATGTACCCGACTTGGCCACCAAGGGGCAGTAAATATACTTTTTATGGAAACATCTCAACTTCTAGGCTGATCAGAAAGGCACTAAGAATGATCATTTGTAAATCATCAAAGAGGATAAAGAATATATGCTGTGAGAAATTTTCAATTGTCTGTCTGGATTTGTTGAGCACCATTTGTCTGCAATCCTTTGCTTAAAGCAGTGGTTCTCAAACATTTTCAATGCTATTTTTTCAGCCGCCAGGACCCCCTAACTAGCACAAAACCAGCCACTCCTGAACCTAAACAGCATAATATCACCTATTTTATTTCTGACACATCCAACTAAGAATGGTGTTTCTCATGACCATGTGCACTCCTGTGAAACTTCATCAAAAAGAGGCGTACAATATTTTGCAAAGGAGTCAGAAAAACAGCAGTAAGTTGCTTCACATGCGCCATTTAATTTGCTCTAAAAAATACAAAGTTCCGGTCATGGAATTAAAAGCATGGAATAAAATTGGCTGAGAAACCTTTTTTCACAATCTCACGTACTATCTGAGGGGCCTTCATGTACCCCCAGGGGCACACATATCCCCATTTGAGAAGCGCTGGCTTAAAGTGTCATATTTCTGTAACCCAGGAAGGAAGGAAGGAAGGATGGATGGATGGTTGGTTGGTTTCCCCCCTACATTTCCCAAAACATGCTTGGTAGGTGTATTGGAGACTCCAAATTGCCCTCAGGTGTGCTTGCGAATGAGAATGGTTGTTTGTCTTTGTTAGCCCTACAGTTGGCTGGCAACCAGTTCAGGGTGTCCCCTGCCGACTGCCCAAAGACGGCTGGGATAGGCTCCAGCATGCCTGCAAACCTAGTGAGGGTAAGTGACTTAAGAATATGGATTAAACGTGTGTGTTTTAATGAGTCACAATATGCACCTGTAAACTTTGATGTGAAACCGCTCATTTTGAATCTTGATGTGCCCGTAATTTTATCTGATCTGACTCCATATGTCACAGCATCATTAGCGTTCTGATACACGTGGTGTGGCGTAACAACTCCACCTCACAGATGCAAATTTTCAGCCTGTTTGCCTATGTTCTGAAAAAATTGTTTATGATTTAAAGTATGTCTGCGTTGACGTCACTGTACCATACCCTTACACACTACTAAGGAATCTTTCTCCTAAACCATGTCTTCTTGGAATGACGTGAGTGTGGTTCATGGCTCCAGAATATGACCGCATCATCCGATCATCTGCCTTCCTTCCTGTGGGAGAGCAGGAAGAAGGGTTGGGCCGGCGCGGGGGGTTGTGCACTCCTACGGTGACGTCACATGACCTCATCCTGCATCCTCATGATTAGCCTTTCATTTATTGCTGCGCTAACTTTATTTCGCGGCGGGTGGACTGCATCTGGTTTTGCCATTTAGAGGGGGTGGCTGCGAGGGGATTTGTTTCCTGAATTGACGTGATTAGAGGTGAACTGGATCCAGCTGGAGGGACCTTTTTCTTTCTTTCTTTATCTTTTTTTAAAGAACGATTGATTTCTTTTGCCACACGCCCATTGTATCCTTCAAGTGGAGTTGGACACATGGCATTTCACATGCATCCAACAGGGGAACGCATGCTGCATTGCTGCTTAATTGCTTGGAACTAAAGGCGCCTGCCATAATGATGATGATAATGACTCTGACGCGGTATGACTGCATTTTGGTGCGCAACATATGGTGCTTGGACCATTCAGGATCAATTAGGCCATTTGAGCCAGCCCACAAAAAAAAAAAAAAAAATATATATATATATATATATATATATATATATATATATATATATATATATATATATATATATATATATATATATTTATAAAATTCAATATGTGTCATATGTACCTATGATTGAGGCAGGACTGAAATACCCTCATAGGCTACAATACGTGCCATACTCACATACAAATATTGTCCGTCGTTACTGGTTCATCGTTACTGGTCTCAAGCAACTTTTTAGTAACTAACACAGACTTGTACATTCCTGTAATTCTAGTTGGAACCTTGATCTTATAGTAGCTTATAGTTTCCAGCAAATAGTGAGCACCTTTATGGTGACTTGAAAGTGAACATCTATCAGTGTATTGAAACTGTTGCTATGTTTAAACCTGACTCGGAAAAGTTATTATTTTTTTTTTTAATCCATTACTTTTTCTTCAATACAGAAGCTGACTCATTTTTTTATCTTTTCACTTTCATAAGACTTTATTTCATTGTTCTTTTAATCTTTTTACATTTGCCTTTGGAAAGTATGAATAAATGGTACTAATAAGTACTGTACTAACAAGTTCCCTGTTCTGATAGTACTGTACAAGTCACTATTGAAAAAATATATACCTATTATTAATTTATCACTAATTATTCATCAACACATGCATTTTTAATGAATTATTGATAAGATATTCCCAACAGTTAATGCCCCCCCTCCCTTTTTTTTTTTAATTTACTCCCTGCTATTGCTGCATTCTTCCCGTCTCGGTCCACTGTTGAGGGGCGCTACTGTTTGTTTCTTATCCAATCAGAACGCACACTCAGAACCTCCCGTGGACTGTCTCAGTCATGTTGAATCCACTTGAAGGATGCTGAAGGTGTTGTCATTCATCAGCCGTCGCCATGGAAACACTCTTCTTGTGTCAGTAGTAGAAATAAGAAAAGATTCAACTTACCGCTCGCGACCGCTTTGGAGAAGTAGCCGCTCCGTTTATTCCACGTTGGATTCTGTGTGTGTGTGTTGCGGGTGTGCACCCCTCCCCATCCTCCTCTTCCTCCACCCTCATGCAGTTTCTCTCTGTCTCGTGCGCTAAGCGGGAATCACACAACCACTCCTTGTTTTTTTTTTTCTCTTCTTCCCCACCACATCGGAGGGAGAGGGAGGGTTGGAGGCAGCATGCAACAGCATCAGCATCCCATACAAGTCAGCTACACAGACCACTCCAGTCCTCATCCTCCTCCTTTTTTTTTTGCTCTCTGCTCCTCCTCTTTCTCCTCCTCTGCTTGCTTTTACAAGAAGGGAAAAAACCCAAAGAAACAGGATCCAGTAACATAAGAGGGAAGATCAGGGACTTGCTCACATTTGTATCATGAAAAAAATACAGTTTATTTGTGAACAGGGGCAGGACAGAGTCCTGTTTTAGATGGCAACCCTCTAAAAACATCCACATCTAGATTAATAAGGCACATACAACACACTTTACAACATTATCATTAAACAGAAATGGCTTGGAGATTGCAGTCAAATAGATATTATATGTACTATACTAGATCTACTACATGTGGCAGTTTTTAAGCAATGTATTGAACACAAATGTGGAAGCACCACACATACACAATCAATACAACAGTCCTCCATGTTTTTTTGTTTTGTTTTTTTAAATCTGTGTAGCATGACTAATTTTAATGGCATAGTGAAGAGTTAAGAGGATTTGGGACATCTAAATGAACAGCAAAATGGACCGCGACTTTTCCCATGGGATAGAGACCAGTATGTATGATTTTTGTCCACAAATATGTATTGAAAAAAAAAAGGATTCTCTCAAAAAACCTCCTCCGCAATGACTAAAAAAAAAGTAGTACTGTTCTCACTGTCAACCTGTCAATCAGCTCAACGGGCACTACAACTAGATGCAGGCACAAATGATGCTAGGATTTCAACCTCGGGGTAGGTTACAATTTCTGCCCTGTTTGGTCGATCTTTGCGCCGAGAGCCAATTTCGTGTCTTGTTATGGTGCCCGTATCTTGTAAGAGAGCCCTTTGATCTGATTGACAGACTGACTGGCCAGTCAGGTGAGAATAGTACTACTTTTTTTTTTGTCATTGCAGAGGAAGTCAATCACACACGAGCAGCTAGATTTGACCGGCAAGGAGGAAAGAAAGCTTTAGGATCGTCTTACCTTTTGTAATCAATTGGAATTTCATGTGTAAACTCTGCTTTTTAAACATGTTAGGTCAGCTAGTTGCGTCTCTAGACCAGTGGTGGGCAAACATTTTGGCTCGTGGGCCGCATTGACTTTTTATGACATTTTATGTGTGGCTTTGCAAAATGTCTCGGAGCTTGGATGTTTTTCTTTGTAATAATAAATTTTTGCTAACTATCGAGGAATAAAGTTGATGAGCCATTCAATGTAGCAAAGGAATAGTTGAGGCTAAATTAAGAGCAGAAATGAGCATTTGTGAGAAGCTGCAGGGGTTCATGCCATAAAAAGAGCACTGTACATGCGGTATTTGCTCTGACAATGAAGATAGAAAAGTAGAGAGGTCAGGTCAGTGGGAAATGCATTGTGACCTAGACAAAACTTATGACAGGGTACCCAGGGAGTAACTGTGATATTGTATGAGGAAGTCTGGAGTGTCAGAGAAGTATGTTAGAGCATTGCAGGACATGTACAAGGACAGTAAGACTGGTGAGATGTGCGGTAGGTGTGACAGAAGAGGACAAGGTGGAGGTGGGAGTGCATCAGGGATCAGCCCTGATCCCCTTCTTGTTTGCTATGGTGATGGACAAGCTGACGGACGAGATTAGACAGGAATGTCCATGGACTATGGTGTGAGGAGAATCTAGAGCGATGGAGGTTTGCCATAGAAAAGAGAGGTTGCCGTAACAAGACAGAGTATATGTTTGTGATTGAGGGGGACCCAAGGGTAAGCATGAGGAAACAGGGAGCAGAGATAAAGAAGGTGGAGGATTGAAGTATTCAGGGTCAACAGTCCAGAGCAATGGAGAATGTGAAAAAGTGGTGAAGAAGCATGTGCAGGCAGGAAAGTAAAAGGCACAAATAAAAGGAAGGTGTACAAGACTGTGGTGAGACCAGTAATGCTGTTTGGGCTGGACACAGTGCCACTAAAGAAGACAGGTTGCAGAGCTATAGGTAGCAGAAATAAAGATGCCAAGGTTCTCTTTGGGAGTGACCGAGATGGATAGGGTCAGGAATTATTAGATCATAGGGGCAGTGCGTGTTAGAGATTTTGGAGATAAAGTCGGAGAGGCTAGATTGAGATGGTTTGGATATGTCTCGAGGAGAAATAGTGAATATGTGCGTAGAAGGATGCTGAGTTTGGAATTGCTAGGCAGGAAGCCTGGAGGAAGCCCTTTGAGACTTTGGTGCTTCAGGGCGATACAAATACAATTTTGATTTGATTTGAAGACCAAAGAGGAGATTAATAGGTGTTGTGAAAGAGGACATGAAGGTAAATGGTGTGAGAGAAAAGGATGCAGGATACAGGATACTTTGATCGGAGCAAATGATTTGTTGTTGTAACCCTTGAAGGGAAAAGGTGAAAGGAAACGATGATGATTAAATTTCTACCTTGCCACCTGTGGCTCAAAGTGCGGAGGAAGAGGGGAGATCATTGCTACATGGACTAAACAGTCGGTACTTGCCAGAAATTCCTGCAGCAATGTTGCTGTCAGCTTCTTGGCAGCCTCCCTGACCATTTTTTTTTAATTCCTTAATTTTGGAGGGATGCCCCATTCTTCTTCATTTCACAATTGTGCCATATTTTGTCTGCTTGAAGATGACTAAGTATGTTTCTTTGTATATTTAATGCCTTGGAAATTATTGCAAAAAAAATAGCAATTGAAAAAATTGCAAGGAAAAGCCTACTAGAACAACTCAAATTTATTTGGAAAGAATGGAAAAAATTGATTCCTTTCTTTCTTGTTGGTTCACAAATATATATATATATATATATATATATATATATATATATATATATATATATATATATATATATATATATATATATATATATATATATATATATATATTATACATTTTTACATCACAAAAACCTAGAATTTGAACATGGGGGGGTGTAGATTTAGCAACTAAATGTAAATGTGAGTGTGAAAACCGTAACGATTCGATGCAATCCAAACTTTTAAACGCACGCTAGTCTTTTTTCCACTTTTCCATCATGTCGTTTTTTTTCTCCCTATGCAAAGATGTGGCTGCATGCCACAACATGATTTATTACTGTTGCATTATTGTCACTTATTGGTTAGTGCAAAAGTACATCCAGGAAGTGGACAGAACACTGTGAGCAACATGCGCAACAAGCCACTGAAAATGTTTACAGTGTAACTTCAGAAAAGATGAAGTGAGGACGTTCATGAAGTAGAAAAAGGATATTTCATTTACACGACAAATGACACCAAGTTCCCCTGTTGTTAACACCAAATTGTACTGAAAAATTATAGGGGTAACAATATGTGAAGAGATCCCATATGCAAAAACCTGCCATTTAAAAGTGTGATTATTTAAAGCTGAAATGTATAACGAATCAATTGGATTATGCAGTCAGTCAGTAAGTGGTTATAACAGCATTCATACTACAATAAGACACTGCAATTGGCCATTTTTACTTTAGTCCGTCCAATGTTTCAATAGGCACAGCATTTTTAGATAAATAAAGTTATTCAGTTCAGTTTTCCCTTTTTTTTGTACGATTTGCTTCATGGTACATTAGGTAATACAAATACCTTTTTTAACACGCTGGGCGTGCACCGGCTTCCTTCGTCCATGTTTCTTCCACTTTTTCAAATCTGAACTGTTCCAGGAGGACCGGAATCATAGTCAGTCATAAAACTCGGGAGTCGGTCATAAAAATAATAAATGGAGAAAAAGCTCCTACGTGGTGACCTGCCAGCCATTAGGCCTAAACTCATGAAGAAGTGCACTGGGATTTGTGGGTGTCCTATCTGATGCGCTGCGCGGGGTATGCGTGCGCATAGGCTCGACCCTACTTCTAATCCATTCTTTTGGGATGTCTGTAACTGCTTGATGGTCTACCTGAGCAGACAGTTGAATGCTCCTCGATAATCCTCCACTCGGAGGCCCGTAAAAGCGAGGACCCTCCTAAACAACTGAGTGTGTGTTTGTGTGTGTGTGCGCACGCGGTGGCGGTCCGAGCTTAAGTGGCATCCTTAGTAAGACCCGCCTTATTTTGAAATATATTGATTCATAAGCAACCCTGCATCCTTCGCTCATTTCTCTTCATACTTTGAAATTTTGCACCTGATGGCTTTGACCTTTTTCTCTTCATGTTTACGGCAAGTGCAACTTTCATTTCCCATCATTCCCAAAGTAACTCCAGCTCCACCCATCTTCTTGTAAACAGCTTCTAATATGTATCAAGTAAGTACGTAACAAAATCATTTCCTGTTTTAGTTTTTATTGTTTATTTTGTTTTCGAGTGTGCGTGTGTGCGCGTGTGTGTGTGCGTGTGTGTGCGTGTGTGTGTATATGGGCCTGAGCGATTCTTAATTAGTGGTTATTAACCTTAAAGGTGCATAAAAAATGTTAAGAATGCAAGTGTTAGAGGCAAATGTTAACGACAAAGATGGCTGATAGTGTTACATTGTCATTTTGTTTTATTTCCCAACTTAGACAGTTTGGAGAGCATTTTTCCTTCCAAGAGGTCGGAGAAGTCCGACTTACCGCCTTTTTTGACTGAAACGTATGACAATAGTGAACATCGGAGAAGCATTTGATGAATGGAGAAGCGTCATAACAGCTCCTGGTTTGATAACAGATACACCACTGGCTTCAAAAAAGAAAAACAAAAAGTCAAGCGAAGCAGAAATATATGACGAACGAAATACGGCAGTTGCAAATTTGAAAAATAGCTATCAAACCACGAGGATTCCATGCAGTTATGCATAAGGCCTGAAGACTTTTTTTTTTTTTTTAAGCAACATACTTGGAACATCCTTAATGCACTTTTATGCCATAAAAATTTTAACACAAACAGTGCAGCAACACAGATAGATAGACTCTATGACAGCACAGAATATTTTGTTTGCCTTTGCGCACAGAATATTTTCTTTGTTCTCCGCAAAGAGAACTACTAATTCTGCTAGGACGCTTTGAGGAGCTGAGCTTCCAGTAATGTGCATCCACATGCCCTACTACATGAACCTACTACATGAAATGGGAATGATTAGGAATTTAAACTACAACTACTACAACTACTAGTGAAAAAATGAGAGTTAAATGTTTCGAAAAATGAGCATATGATGCACTCCTATTTCTTATTTAGAATAGATGCCCGTTTTATGCTGGTCTGTGTGTGAGCGTGTGTGAGAGAGTAAGACGTGGCCAGAAATGACCCACACAAGTGCAGAACTGGCTTCTGTCAAGATATTTTAGACTAAAGCGCAACAACTTAATGTTTGTCAATTGTCTTGCTCATCTCAAAAGACAAAAAGCAGACAATAAAGTTGAAATGTGACATTTGTGGGACCAAGACGCTACTAAAAAGGGGCTTATTTCCTCTAGTAAGCAATCACAGTCTCCAAGTCGCACACACGCACAAACAGTAGTACAGCGTTAATGCTCTCCTAATTGTGAGAGGCAGACCATTGAGAATAATCAGCAGAGTGCAGCGCGGTGAACACGATATTAGTCATCAGCTGTGACGTACGCAACAAAACACACTACTCAACCACTTACTTCAACGTGACTTTCCAAAACATACTAGCACACTGTGTACTTTCATCAAGTGTACAAATATAAAAGCGGCACACTAATGTATAAAATAGAGCTACAATATTTAAAAATATATATATATCGTCATCTGTTGATGGAGCAACAATATTGGAATTAAGGTAATTGCATTTTTATCATCATCACTATGGCAACAGTGATGAAATAATTGTGGTCTATAATATTGTTGTACCAGCCAGGACAGCACTCATGTGGGCATCAGCGCTAACCATTTTGAGTGGTGCACAGATAAGTGCTGGTATACTAAAATGATTAAACTTGTTTTAAAAATGGCCACGTGGTAAGTTAAAGTCGTTCCTCACTGTTACGTTAAATATCATAAAGCATGATAATGTAAGAGGGGTAAGGAAATATATACATATAACTTATTTTAGACCAGGGAATTACAGTAGCTTCATTTTTTTTCATGGGAAAAAAAAAAATGCAAAGCACCAAGGAAAGTAAGATGAAGCGCCAAGTAGCGAGGGCATCTCTTCTATGCCAACATAACTTTTAATGGCAAAGATGAGGAAGCCCTGCATCAAAGCAAACCAACCATAAATACATAACACAACACAACACAGTGAAGACAAAGAATGATCATTACAACACTCACAATAATCAGGCGGACAGCTTCACACCACTAAAACATAAACATTCGAGACAAGAGTAAAATATCACTTAAAGTGATTTTAAGAGATAAAAATATTTTAAATGTACACGCAAGCTAGGTGATGTTGCTTGTTGTAAATTGTGCAAGCAATGCTTGGAGAAATATTTGTTTCAATCATGATGTTTTAAAAGTCATGAATGAACGGCAGTTCTAAAACTCCCAGATGTTGTAAACGGGAGCCACAATGACATCTGTCATTCCTCACACGAATAAAGACTATCTTCCAGTGCGTAATGTTATAACATCTGTCCACGTGTGTTGCTCTAAACTTGTTGCATAAAAGGTTGTTCCACATGCTATTCATTCGCCCAAATATGCAATCTTGTATGAAACTAAAAGACATTCTAATCAAAAGTTATGTGGTCTTGTAACGCAACGTTTAGTCGTCTTTGTCTATATTTAACTTGACAGAAGTTGTCAAGTGTGAATGACTTTAAACAGCTTGGAGGCTTATTGTTCATACCTGTAAAACTGCTGCTCACTTCAGGGACACTTGCTCAATCACATATTAAGCATAGGGGAACTCGCCCTGCAACATCAGGGGACTGATCAGTGGAAGCTTATCCTGGACTGATAGTATTCAGTACATGTATGTGCATTCCCTCTGGTTGAGTTTTTATTTATGTGTCCTTAAATTGAAAACTTGAATAAAAAAGAAAACGCACACATAAAAGCAAACTGCTACTCATTGGGATCACATATGGAGCCATTCAGCTAACAATTAACCCCTTTAAACGGTCACAAAAACTGAAAATGTAAGTAGAATTTTTCATTCAGTCATAATTACTTCTTGAGTAGTTTAGTTTTGTAGTTTTTTTAGAGTGCTGCTGGGGAACAAAAATGTTACTTTGCCATAGTAGTGACTTTTAAAGCTACGCTAACTAGGACGCTCCACGTAAAATGAGAGTGAGTCATGGTCTAATTGACCAAGAAAATGTCTTTTTGTCGCTGAATTGGGAAGCGGGCGACTGGCAATCATGATAGAGAAATTGTCTGTTGTATGTTAATGTTAACAAGAGAGACGGATAGGACGCACAAATAGAGAGAGAGAGAGAGAGAGAGAGAGAGAGAGAGAGAGAGAGAGAGAGAGAGAGAGAGAGAGAGAGAGAGAGAGAAGCAGGTGCATCACTAATGGCTTTTTAAAAAGGTTACAGCGCAGAGCTCTTCTTTTCTAATGGGGCTCCGGCTGTGCGCGAGAAGCAATTTCCGGAAAAGATAATGTTGTCGAGAGAGTGCACTGTGTTCTGTGTGAGTGAATGTGTGTGTTGTCGTTCACAAGAGTGACAAACACAACACAAAGAGAGATGGGGTCGTCTATAGTTCAAAATAATTGTGCCATCTTGTTGAATTTATTAGCTTAGCAAGTAATGCTAGAAGTGGATAAGTGAAGGTCACTGGCATTTTTTTCTGCATTTCGCACATTTGAATCAAAAATATAATGTTCAGTTGGCATTTGAAAATGCTCATAATGCCCGTGTTGAACTGTCACGTGTGATTGTACAATATGGTGTTAAACACTGTCATCTGCTGGTTACAGATACTCCCTACATATTGTCGGACAAAGTGGTTCAGCGTTTATGTTGGCCACTGAGAGGCGCTATTTCACAACCAGCAAAACAAGCTCTGGATTATATATAAAAAAAAAAAAAAAAAGACATATTACAGAATTGTGACGTAAATGTACCGCTCGTAAATCTGTTTAATACGTCAAACCAGTTCAAGAGAAAAGATTTTAATAGTAGTAAGGGCATCTAGAAAAGTCGAAACGTGTGAAATGGTAGTGTATGTTTAAAAATCAAGTGTATTTAGGAAGGTTCTACATGACCTGAAAAGATCTGATGTTTGTTCACGGGAAGATAGCATTCCGAATGAACAACAATACTATTGTAGCGATTAACATAAATGCCTTCTTGCAAACATATGACTGAAGACTAACAGATATTCTGGTAGATACTTTGAAATTTCCATCTGGAGAAATAGACAAATACACTCACCAACTACTTGATTACGCACAAAAGCAGTTTTGAGTATTTTGGTTAATGATTTTTTTTTCTTATGTCAATTTCATACTGATTGTGCGTTTGACATCATTTAAGTGACAACATTCAATTGTGTGGTAAATGCAGTTTATTTCTCTGAATACAAAACATACATTTAACATGAAAATACAGTACCATCATTTAGACTCACCCTCTCTTCGTTTAAAATTAAAAAAAAAAAAAAAAACGGCAACAGTTTAATGTAGGTCATTAGCAAGGTATATTTGCCCTCCTTATTGGTTGTGGGTGGTCTTGGCAAGGATCCACCTACGAACGTTTAATAAAGGAGTGCAACTATACAGCAAGACTGTGGGATGGTTCAACTTAACCCTTGTGCAATATTGTTTTGTATATATTCTTCCACATTCTACTTGCTGTATTTTACTCAATGAACGGCACACTCCCGATAGTATAATAACTAAGTGGGCATGATATGTTGTCAAAATTTGGGTGAGATTTCAGCTCCCTAGTGTCTTCTTTCAATGCTTTCCCTTTGATGTAAGGATCAAAGGATTGGACAGAATACTGCACAAGTTTAAAAGGTCGCTTGACTGGGTATTATAATAGGTCTGTATGTAAAATCAATGTTTGCTCGAAAATTCTCCCCCAATAAAAACCACAAGTGTTTTTGTGTGTGTGTGGGTGTGTTGGCTTTCAATGAATTCTGCCACTCCCAAAATTGGAAGGAGACTGCTTGATTGACACAGACACACGTCACTGAAGGTGGGAGGCAAGCAAGCATTGTAATGCTGCCTGGTTTCCATCTGGAAAAGTAAGCAATCCCTACCAACATCAATGTGCACATTCCTTTTCTTGTCCACTTCAACCAGTGAAAAATATAAAAATGGACAATACATGTAAGCTCCAATGAGGAAAATCCATTATCAGGTGACAAAATCAAAAACAGCGTGATTGTTTTTATATTTTTACAGATTGAAGTGGATAAGAGTGGCTAGGATTGCACGTGAATTTTGCTGTGCTTGATCGTGGTTTACAGATATTTAGGAATACTAAAGTTTTTCATTAACTTGTATGCTACTATATTTGCACAGTTAACTTGTTAAAACAGCTAAGATGCTAGCCGGCCATTGAGGCTGTTGTGGAGGGTCGTGGCCATATTGCTAATTCTTGGGCCTTTGGAAGGTAATTACTGATTTCTCCAAAACAAGTGAACACAATTGAAAATACATGGTAATATCACATTTCTGATTAAAGAAATGTCACTTGTTATTGAAAAATGGGTCACCCCGGCCAGAGTGTCCCTTTAACTAAAACAGGTTGACAAATTAACAGTTGTGCAGTTGAATGTCATTTAGTGTGTTCAATCAAACACCAAAACCTACAGTATTTTCTGTACCATTGAATTCATTCGGGCCTTCGTATAAGTGGAGTCTATCCCAGCTGAAAACTGCCGAGGCCGGACACGCCCTGGGCTGGTCGGCAATCAAATGCACATAGACAAATACATGTAGTCCTTTTCATAGTGAGCAGACGCAAAACAAGCTCGCACACAAACGTTCTCGTTTCTCACGTTAGACATAATCATATAAGCGTACTGTGTGAAGTGTAAGAAAACCTTTAATATACTGTACAAAAACAGGTGTTTGCAGTGTCTCTATATTTCGAACCACTGGTTTCTGGGAAGCTGAAAACAAACAAATGAGACATTAAAAGAGATCTGTAACAACAAATATTTGTATGTGATAGGCAGGAGTTTCTGTCAATTGGACTAACCTCCAAAACAGTATTAAAAGAGAAAAGTCAGTAAACACACACATATACACACACATACCCACGCACACAAATATATTTGTTAGCCTCATAGCATAATTGCCAAAATCATTTTTAACTGTCAAATATATCTTAAACAACTATGTTATTAAGCTTAAGATTTGTAAAGTAAAAATGTCCTTTCTATCACATTACCCAGTGCACAACACGGTAACAAAATGACAACTTTCCAAATGCTAAATCTGTGCTATGATTGACAAAAGTGCTTTTCTTCCATTATTTAAGCCCCTTTGACACTGACTGTAAAATAACTTTTTTTTACCCACCTCTTTCCCATTCTTTATAAGTATCAAAGGGATGGGAAATGTTCTGATTTCATTGCTAGTATCGGTGGTGCCCATGTGTAAGGAAATACCAGAAAGGCAAAAATTGATTCAGTTTCCCTTCCCCGGCAATATTGTGTTGAATCGCCTTCTCACGCTTGGATTGCAGGGGCTCAGCAATATGCCGCCTTACCTGAGGCGGTAATTGACGGATATTACGGCGTTTACAGCTCTGACATGGCTACATTTGCAAGATCTCTGCGTAAAAAGTCTTACGGCACAGGTCTCCACACGGTGTCATTTTAGGTCAATGCATGTTTACAAATTTTATATTTGGTGATCCATGGTTACCTTTATCCAATATTGTCATTGCTTTCAGGTTTTATGCAAAGCATGAAGTAGATTAATTTTTTTACACTTACCCGGTAATCCTGTAGTCTGTTTTCCATACTTAGTATGCATATCCAATTTTGTTTGATTAAACTACCATATACATTGTTTATTTCTTGAGAAGGAGCCTTTTTTTGGGAGGGGGGGGTGTACCTAAAATTATCTCATCAACTGCTTTTGTATTAATCATTCTCAAACACAGTAAAGTGACTCCCTGGACACTTGTGTAAACCCCCGCAGCTTTAAATGTATTTGTTTGCAACCCGCGGTGGAAAATTTTTGGATACCCCTACTTTCAAGAAGTGATACCTAATCTATGTGCCACAGCATAATAACGTGCCATGAAAGCTCATCAGGTTTAAATCAGCTAACCGGGCCCCAAGATAACATCATCATTATTTCACTTGATATTTTGCGATATTTATGTTTGGTAGTGTGCTATTAGATTTTTCCTCGTGTCACATACAGTCAGCTCAATAGAGGATGGGAAAGTTTTTTTGAGGAAGTAAAGAATGTTCGTACTGTGCATTTGTTGACATATAAACCCCTCTTTCTGCAATGAATTGTCCTGAGCATTAGAAAAACCTTCAGAGGAAGAGCCACTGGTCTTGTTCGGCTTCTCTCCCGGTCCTCAAAGCGTCTGTTCCACTAAGTTTTGATTAGTGTCAAACATTTTGTGGAGTCTTGATGGGGACGGAGTATTGCTTCAACACAGCTGGCTTGAAAGAGCCTTACTTTGGCTCTTTTGCTCCCGAGAGAGGAAAAGGAGGAAAAGGACTAACAAGACAGGAGTGGGGAGGCCGGTCGCCGCCTTGCGGCGGCTTTGGCAGACTGGCCACGCGCTCATGCTGCTCTTCTGCCCATGGATCTTCACACCTGCGTGGATTTCACCCGGCGGAGAGGAAGCCGCCCTCCGTGGTGGGCGAGGCAGGGCTGGGTGGCGCCATCATCAGGTTGCTCTAGACTGAGCTGGTGAGGCACCTCCGCAAGGGGTGATGCACGGGGGTGGGGTGCGGGATTGGCTGATGGTCATGTGATCTCAGAATATGGTAGCCCTGGAGCCTAAGGCAGAAAAGGATGGGGGAGGCACCAAGAGTGTAAAATGGTAGGCTCTTATTTACTCATATAGTACCTTTAGCTCTTGTAGATAATGCTCAAACCAGGTCATTTAAATCAATAAATGCCTCACCCATAACAACCGTGAGTCCATTTTGTATAGCGTTTGCTCTCAGTCGGGTTGCTGTTGAGCTGGAGCATATCCCAGCTGACTTTTGGCACCCTGGATGGGTTGCCAACCAATCGAAGGGCATAATTATTCAAACAGTCACACCTATGGACAATTTAAAGCAGTGATTCTCATCGCTCAACTGCTGTCACCTTGGGAGCTGCATTATTGCAAAGTCACAGCCCATTTCATCAGAAGATACGAACAACATTTTGTGAGCAGTTATATATAATTTCTGAAAACACATGTACAGTACTGCGTTGCTTTAAACACTTTCAAATGACTTTGATGTACCATGATAAGCCTATTGCAAGACATGATGTCCGCCAGCCAGAAGCAGGGTTGCCCTGTATTGGTTAAAAGGCCTAGATCAAGTGTATTCTTCCACTATCCACAGTTAATTATATGCACATAAATTACATTTGGCACATTGGCAATTTAATTTCTCAATAATTAGGGTTATGGTCCAGATATTTCTAACCATGAAGTAAACCGCCTTGTTTACAGAGGCCACACCTCTTACCATGTGGTTGCCTCACCCCCCTCATGACATCGTTCAATGCCAACTGGCCACGAAGCAGCCATCCATTCATCATCTTGACTGCTAAACCTCACATGGCTCACTGGTGATGGAAACTATTCCAACAGTGTGATTAACTGCGCCAAAAACAATGCAAAACAGCATCAATACACTGCTCTTACAAACAACCATTCCTCCTACAAAATCAATTTCCATGGGAACCCAGTATTCATAACAACAAAATAGAATACAAATACATTTAGCTTTTTTTGCAGTGCACACACCAAAAACGGGTCTGCATTCCACTTTAGAGTCCCAAACGACCAATTTAGAACCACTGATTTAAAGTCTCCAATGAATCTAATAACTATTGTTTTGGATGCAAGGCAAAGCTGGAGAAGTATGGGGAAAACATGCACAGGCGGGCCTAAACTGAGGTTCTGACCCAGAAATCTATTCTCAGTGAGGTTGTTGCGCTAACCTGAGGGGATCTGAAGGTTTAAGGAGGACGCATGTAATATTTTTAAGGCCACTAAAACGATAAACGACAAAGAAAACTACAGATTTTTTCAAATCTGTAAACACCCCTGGACATCAATTTAAAAAATATATCTTCATATGAATAAACCAAGAGTGAAATCTTAACACTTTTTTTAAGTCGTACATTATTTCCTCTCACTGTTTTTCAATACTGTATAGTTTTAAAGTGTTACTGTTCGCAGTAATTTCCTTTAGCATGACAGCTTGTCGACAACTTCCCATCCATATACGATCTACACCTCTTTGTCCATTTGGTTGCTTGTGCTCTGAGAGACAATATCCAGACATGTCAGGTTTTTGAAAGACTGTAAATTGTCCACTAGGGTGAATGTGAGTATAAATTGTTCTTCATTCATTATGCATGTCTACTACAGAATTTGATTTGGGAGCTTTATTTCTAATTTGAGGTCTTCCTCACCCACCCCTTACCTGAAGGCCACTTAACTTTTCGAGTGGACTCTCAACACGGGGCAGAGTGAGCAGAGGAATCCCGGCTGGTGTCTCTACAGGTTGCGGCACTGAAGGAGTGGGGTTTGGCACTGCCCTTTGGGCCGGCCGGAAATTGTTAATCACGCAAGACACCTAATGGAGGGGCATGAAAGGGAAAGGGGACATTAGAAATAAAGTGAAGAAACATTCCTCCATCTCTCCTCTCACCAAGAAGCCGGCGATGGCTCCTCCGGTGATGAACCCGGCCAGGACATCGCTCCAGTGGTTTCTGTGCTCCGTCACCCTCACCACCCCCACCAGCACAGCCAGCGACAGCAGCACTAGGCACAATGTTGGCTTGGTCAGACGGGTCCCCTTAGTGCGAAAAACCAGGGTCACATACATCTGGAATGAAAACACATGGAAAGGAGCAAAGATGAGTTACATTGAGTGCCACCAGAGGGCGCAATTTGCAGTGGTTACGGCGAAATGGAACGTCTCCCGGCAAATAAGGGCAACTAATAAAAAATAAACGAGGGCAGATTTACCACTGCAGTTGTTATCGGCAGCAGTCCGTACATAATCATTCGCTCCTGTGAATGTGTTTGGGTGGAATGTACTTGGTGCTCATTAGCAGGCTATTCTTGCACACAAGGGTAATTAAGAAGTTTGTTGACTATTCATGAAACAAAACATACTTCAGCTGGACTATTATATGTGTGTGCGTCTCTGCACGTTCATGGTAATAACTAACAAATGAAAAGCAGCGTATTTCCTTGAAACAGTGCAGGGGATCTTTAGCATAGGCCATACACAACAAGGAAGCTTTGAATGTAATTCTGTAAATATCCCACTCCAGAAGAACTGTTATAAAAATGAACAAATGTCTATTGTATATATTGCTACTCGAGCACTGCATTATTTTTAGTTGGAAAAAGGTCTCCATCCATCCCAGCCCTAAAACATTTTATGGAAAAATTTACTTTTTGATATGTTGTATACAAATAGCTGAGTTTCTGGAGGGCCTGTCAATGAGGTGTAAACTTAAACAATCTGGTAAATCCATTTTTTAACCTACCTATTTCTGAAAATGTGTCTTTGAGCAAGGCAATCTGCACGTATACCTCACAGCTATATATGTACCAAATGTTTTTATCAACCACCAAATTTAACGAGAAAAACTCAAGATGAAAGAATCTTCGCTAGCAAGGCAACTAGCCTGTGCCATATCGATAATTTTGCATGTGGCTTCCTTATGCGACAACACAAAGTCATAGTAGCAAAAGACAATAACTGACAAGAATTCTGTCTTTGGCCACAATGCGACACACAATTGAATGAGAGTAAGCCATTTTAAACTATGAAGAAAAACTTGCGTCTCCCACTCGGAACCTTTTTGCTGTCTTAAAGACTGTGTGTTTGGAGAAGCGGAGTGCAATATCTGTACTGTTTGACGCCATGGTTCTAAAACATACCGTTGTCTTGTCGGGCTAAACAACAGAGAATTGAGCTGTAGGAAATGGAATGACAACGAAATCTTTAGTTACCACAGTGTAAATGGCAGCATAAAAGCTGAGTGCCGCGTCTTTGGAAGGGAATGATTTGCGGGCGGACGCCACCAAGAAAGGGTTTCCTGTGCAGGCGCGTTGCTCTGTGATATACTGCAGCGAGGACTGGCAGCCCAGCGCTGTGTAGTTGGGCTTGCAGGCGCTCAGGAAATGAGGCGTCTGGTTCCCTGTCACCACTTGACCCGCGTTGGCGAAGATGGTGGTCGTGAAGAGGCCGAAGGAGTAGACGCCTGCGTGTGCATGAAACAGAGGAATGACCAAATTGGAAGAATTGAATGGCTACATTAGCTTCGGATGACTCAGTGGAATGGCAAATAGACAAATTAAGACTTTTGAATCAGCCTATAATTACAGTATCCAATCACTATCAATATCAACCGTAACTTGACAATAAAATATTATACATAGGCATATATTCTTTATCCTCTGTAAAAAATGTATACTTTTAATGCCACATAGTCTTCTTTTAGATTTCTATATTTCTAATAATAATAATACTAACCAAAGAAATACACAATAAAATATATTCTATTTTACAGCAGGCCGAAATCAAATCTCAGCAGACAAAAATGTGTGATGAGTGTTCTGGGGTTGCAAAGGTCACTGACTTACTGTAACGTAATCATTTGTGCACCTGCACTTCATTCTGCTATATATGACATACAGTATACTGTTAAAAAACTGTTCTGATCCAAAGTCATTATGAGGCTGGGATTTTTGATCCAGCTTTTATTGTATTAAGCCGTATGTAATAAAGTATATGGTAAATATGACGAAGATAGCTCCACCAACAAGATCACAATCACTATAAGTAATAATAATAAAACTAACAACAATTGCTGTTTCTGCTTAGTCCACAAACAGCATGAGTTTTAGCTTTGACCTCACAAAATGGAACCCCCTCCTGAATTCGAAAAAAAGAGGCGGTTCTTGTCTGGGAAGAAAAAACATTAGAAAAAAAAAAGAGGACTGACCCAGAAAGCGTACAATCCTGCGGAGGAGCGGGTTGAAATAGCAGCAGTCTGCGGTCACGATGGTCTTCTCCTGAGCTCCCTCCGACTTGACAAAGAAACTGGTCACTTCTCCAATCAGAATCTAGGACAGAAAAGCAAGAAGAGTTAAAAAGCGAGCGAAAGAAGGAGAGTATGTCAATCAAATGGAGATAAAACTGTGTGTTAAGCACTGATGACCCTCACTGACTATTCCGCCACTTTAATGGAGTACACGGCAAAATTATTCATGAGTGTTGCTCCCCTCTCTCCCTGGCAGCGATTATACTGCCTTGGCCTCGCCATTTGGCAGCTTTAGTAAAACCAAACATTCGCAATCATTCACGAGCATCCTTGTACACTTTCATTTTATAAGCTTCCTTAAGTTTACCAGAATCTTTATGAAAAGATATGATGCCACACTTGAATGTTTTGTTTTTTTTTTCCCATGTGAAGAGAATTCATCCGTCCTTTTTCTATAGCTCTTGTCCTGATTGGGGACATATGTCAGCTGACGCCTGTCTCACTAGCTAATTGTGGTGTACATAAAGACCAGGTGTGAGTTATTTAAAAAAAAAATAGAGATCATATTTTATTACTTTTAAACAAGTTAATACAACACAATGAATCATCAATTTAATTCAAATTAAAACTGAATGAGTATTTCTGTTTTATATAATACAGTGGCAGTGGCGCCTTGAGATGAGTTTCACTTGTTCCGTGACCACAATCAAAACACTCAAATTGTCTTTACCCTTTGTAATGAAGTGAAATGCCTGTTAGATCCCCTACAGCTGTTTTTTTTTTGAGAGAGAGAGAGAAACAAATCACCGATGGGCTTTGTGGTGTGCAGATTTTGGCCACCGGGTGGCAGTATAAAACAGTCATACAGACAAACAAAAAGTCATCACTACTGTCTGTGACACAATAAATTTAAATCTTAGCTTTTTTTGCTGCTTAGAAAGAATATATGCCTGTTAGCATTAAGCTTATTTATCTACCTGTGTTGCTCCACTGTTTGTGTCTATACTTGCTAACATTTTGATCGGTTGCCTACCTGTGTTACTCCACTGTTGGTGTAAAAAAAAAAAGTCATTTCTTAAAGTGGCACTGTGTACGATTTAGACAGATTTTCATGAATAATGAATACACGATTATACATTTCAAAAATTTCAAATAAATATGTTCTTAACAACCAACAGTATGCAGCCACAGTTGCCCTGGGCAAGACAGACCTGGACCAAGATTCAAACGTAAAACCTCTCGACTGTGAGAAAGAAGTGCTAAACACTGAGTAAAAAAAATCCTTTTCAAATGTTTAAATGCTTTCGTGGGTCCATAAATGAGCTCCCCAGAGAACAAATTGCATTAAATGAAATATACCTTTTCCATTATAATAATCACCATTGAAATTGACCTATTGTGAGGATATGTCCATTTGGTTAAGAGCGTACATTCCATAAGAAATCCAATCCGCGGGATATCGATCCATTTTTGATGAGGCAACAAATTCAACTAAGCACTACACAAGCCCAGTCTTTTGCTGACAGCAGCATGGATAGATGTAGGCTACAAGCCTATACAAAATGCATGGCTCACGGCCTGGATTGGCGGCTGATAGTCATGCACCACATGTAGCTTAACGTGTGCAGAGTGTGACTGACAGATGGACGCCGCCACTGCAGCCCCTCGTAAGGTCACTGAGAATGATAGGTCTTTGGCATAAATAATTTGTTTGGGAGGAGGACCTGACCAAAAATTAATAAACAGGGTCCAGGCAGGTCATCAGAATAAATTATGATAATTAAAGGTGATAATGCTCTGTGAACCATAAAAAAAAGAAAAAAAGAAAAACTCCAGTTAAGTATTACAACACTAACTTGGGTAAAGTTACACTTTCTCTATTCATGTTGGTATTGATCTCAATATACTGTACATACATACATTACAGCACTAACTTGGGTAAAAATACACTTTCTCTATTCATGTTGGTATTGATCCCAATATACATCACTACTGGTACTTGGACAAGACAAAACAATGATACCATTTTACCAGCCAACGCATAATGCTAACTTTGTCTCAGGTAAAAGTATAGACGGCTGATGTGGATGTTCATTATCTTGTGTTTTTTAACAGTATTTCAATAAAACACACATTTTTAACACAGAGACATAATGGGATTATTAGTACTCAATATTAGCGAGTAGTCAAATGTAGGTACATTTTTGAAACATGATATCGTTGCACTACTCTTCGCGTTTCAATCTTAATATCAACAATGCTGAACTTGTTTTGCCAAAATACCTGGTAAAATGCCTTTTTTTAGGCAGTAGAAAATGGGCTGGTGACCACCTAGTCTGTTTTTTTTGTTTGTTTGTACCTCTACCACTATAAGGATCTGATTTCTTCGAAGAGCAGTCTTATAATGAATATGGCCTCATTATTATCTTATAGCCATTGAGCACCTGCTAAGGCAATTTATTATAATTTAAAAAAGCTGACTCTAGGTATTATGGAAGACTGGAACATAAATGGTAGAATATTGTTATATTACTAACTCCATCTAAAATCTACACCCCTTCTTTAAGGGGAAACTCATACAAAATTCAACATTTCCAACAACGGGATTTCCCAGGATGCACACACAAACCGATGTAATATGAGTTGTTGCAATAAATATATTATGGTATGCTGTGCTGATATTTAGAGCTGCAAAACAAGGCAACAAAAATAAATACGTCATTTGAAATTCCAGATCTGCTTTTGAGGTGTTCAACTTCAAATTATTGTAATGAAATCTATAAGATACCCAGATGTTTGTTGAGAGAATATAAATGTGCTGGAGCTCAATTGTAGACTATCAAAAGGGGTGGTACTAGAGTGTGTTGAATTATTTTCCCCTCAAGACATAATGTTCATTAAGAGAGAGCGTTGTACAGTATGTGTTGCGCTTTACAAAAACACTTTGAAGAGTTGACACTTAATAGTCTGCCTCACATTGATGTAAGCTAATAAGGCTACATGCCACATCTTCTCACTTAGTAACTACTCAATTGCAACTCCACCAGCGAGCACGTTGGATTGTGAGGGCTCTATCCCATCCCTGCCGAGTTGCCACATTGCCCCCCTCAGCTATGTATTCAAAAGTAACTCAAGTCAATACTCATCTCTTCTTATAGGCATCTGACTCAGAAGGCCACTTGTTTCTGACTCAGTGGGCAGTGACTTCCACTGCAATTAAAACGGAGAAATATTGACAGCTTTTGAATGAAAGAATAAATTCTTTGTTCAGACATTGCCCTTATAAAAGATTAAGACCTTTGAATTTGAGGTTGGATTTCTTGTTCTGCTTTTGTAATGACTGCTTTCAAAACCAATTTCTTGAGTTCAAATCATGTCATTTCACACAAGTCTGCTGCTGCTTCTGCCTGCTCCAATTTCCACTCACCGGGAGTCTACTTGTGGCACACTTTTCAAACAGAATAGAAAGTACCAAGCTCGCTGTCACCTGCCAGGTGGAGTACCACTCTTGATATCATCAAGCTTTATATACAGTATGTATTTACACAGTGATGCCTTACAAGGGACACAACAAGATATGAGCCATTGTTGAGACATTTTTTTTTGTGTGTGTGATTTATATGAACAATACAAAGCATGGACAAAATACTCAGGAAATACATTCTTAATATGCAGAAACTCTTGGAGTTTGAACCACACTCAGCATGGCAAATGATTACTTTTGCATTAAAGACGCAGGGTGGAATATTTAGAGTTGTCGTTTACTGGTGTCACGCGAATGCGACATGCTCACTACGGCGTCACAGAGAGTCCACAGAGCGCTAAGCGGGGGAAAAACGTTAGCAAATGCAAGTACAATTTGCCATTGGTTTCAGTGCATAATAGCACAGAACCTACATAGCTTGGGTAAATATGTCAACGCTAGTTAGCTTCCCCGGGCTTCTGCGGCCTTAA
Organism: Hippichthys cyanospilos; assembly: GCF_059441005.1. Taxonomy (NCBI): domain Eukaryota; kingdom Metazoa; phylum Chordata; class Actinopteri; order Syngnathiformes; family Syngnathidae; genus Hippichthys; species Hippichthys cyanospilos. The sequence goes on along the minus strand of NC_142375.1, from coordinate 10,231,079 downwards.
AGAAAATGAAAACACAACCCTTACTAGTTATGCAAAATGTAGAACAGCGATCCAACCACACAGGATTATCAGGCATCAACACAACTCATGCAGCCAGCCATTGTGATGGAGGGAAAACTACAGGCTAAGCTCATTTCTTGTTGTATCGCGATGCCTTTGCTTTCGTTTTCTTTTGTGTTTGGTGGGTGACCTCAAATGTGTAGAATAACTTGCTACGTGGAGCAAACACCCCGCCGCCCTTCTTTTATTTATGATTAGCAAAAAAAAAAAAAAAAAAACATCAACATCCATTTCCTTTTTTTACCATTTTTATTTGCATTTGACATACAAACCGGGAACTCGCTCAGCTGGACAGTAGATAAAAACTGACATCCAAAATGTGATTTGAATTATGTTGGCGAAATTTTTCCACCTTCACCTTCCGTAGCTAAAAGGAACATGACTGCCCCCATCTGGGCGGCACTCCCCAAGCAATATAAATAACGCTAGACCTACAAAAATGTATAAAAATATATGTTGGTTGGATAGAACACATTTATTTACACATTTAAATTTATAGTGGGTTTTCAAAATTAATAATGCTCTAAATATTACATATTGTCACTTTAAATTACCGGTAGTTTTCAAGAGGATTTTTTTTCTGTTTGTTTTTTGACAGACTAGCCTCACTAATGGATGTGACTCATAAAGACCTTAGTGAATTAACACAATCAAAGCAGTATGACTCCAGTGTCATCTTAATATTAACAGGAATCAACTTTATTAGAGAAATAATTAAATATAGAGTAATAGAAATTAGATTAATGACATTATTTGACCCAAAAAAAAAAGTCCTTTGCCTGCTGGCTGGCCTTTCTCTGGGTGAAATTTTACTAACCAACTAGTCGGGACTAAGGGAGCCACAAAACAAGACAAAACGATACCATTTTATCACGTATTATTTTATTTAATGAAACATTTTAAAACATTTAAAACATTTTAAACATTTTATTTTGTATTTTGTAGTCTTGTATGCATTTGTCAGCAATATGGCATGACTTCATTAGACACATTTTGCTTTAGTCAATGAAATTAAACATATAGTTTTAGCACTAGTTTTTATTTTTTCACCACATTTAGTCTCGTTATTATTTCGCAACAATATGGTATTATAATTTAATTATTGTTATCACGTGACCATCATTTTTGTTGTCTTGGCTCATGTCACTCATGATAAAGAATTGTTGAAGAAGATATTTCATGATGATTTTCGTCGTAATGAAGCAGCAAGTGGCTCATTGTCCAAGGTTGTTCTTGATTTCGTGACCGCAATAGAATGTTTGGGGCTTAATGTTTGTTAGCTACTTTTTTAGTAAGAAGACATTTCTATTGGTGTCAAATTCACTCTGAACCACACATTCTCTATTGTTCTTGCAAGGAACAAACTAAAAAGACATTTGGTTACTACAATAGAATACCAGCCACTGGAGTCACAGGAAGGATTGAGGCAGCAGTAATTGGTGTTTTGAAGTCACACCATGAAAAAAAAAAAAAGAAAACAACAACACAAGCTCTGGGGCAAGCGAGGAAGGGCGTGTGACCATTTGCAGATGTGTTTGCATCATTCCCATCATCATTTACACCTCAGGCTTGTTGTGTGACGGCACTAAAATTAGATGCCAATTTATACCGCGAACGGTGAATTATATCTGCCATGGTGTTAAATGCATTATGGACGGGTTTAGGCTGTATCATGCAGGTTTCTTTGGAGCTCTTAGCATATTGACCAGTCTTCGCAAAAACTGACTGAAAGACTCTTTAAATATCCAATGTAGACTTTGTAAGTTCTGTGCTAGTCTTCAAACACACACATGCACATAGCCTCACACACTTATGCTGGTAACCATGACAATTGAGCTGCAGCTCCATTATCATCACCCACATCCTCTTCTTGCATCTCCTATCTGTCTCGCCCCGCTTTTAGTCACTTTGCCAGGGCAGCTTTCCCGACTCTGTGTGGAAGAGAAACTAGGCTAGTGGAAACATTGTAATTATTTCAATGTTTATTTCTCAGTCGCTACTTTTTTTTCTTTTTTTTCTTTTTTTAAACACTGCCTCCCGAATCTGACAAAAAAGGGGGAAGATTAGTTTAGTATGAGGTATGACCCCATTCCTGTTTGCCTTGCATCTTCTCTCCCTCCTGGAATTATCCTTCACTTCCTATAAAATGGTTGAGTTTTCATCATGGGGTTTATGTTGGACCCATGTGGGAACAGCTAATCTTGCAGTGCTGTGAGAGAATTGGCGGATTAGAGGGCTCTTGCGCATGGGCTAAAGTGTTTCTTATGGACCGATGAGCTGGTCAGGCATATGGTCATGGTGTAACATGGACGAATGTCTTCATCTCTTTAGTTTCTGTCTTATGTGATTGGCAGGGAAAGGATTAAAGTTGTGATTATCCATCGCTAACCCGCTGGCCTTTTTTCTTATTCACTACTACACTGCTAAAACAAAAGTACTAACACCACCATCTGCAATTTCATAATTTATTTTCTTTAATGGTTAATTGCAGAAAAAAAGACCTCTTGTTAAAGGCTCTAGAGTTCGACCCTGAAACTGCATATTGTTAAATTTATGCTTGTCTGGCCGTGTCAATCAAACTAAGACTTATCTACCTTAACAAAGTCAGAGTTAAATAGATACCTCGTGTAGAGGTGCATTAAGTACCGGTACATGAAGAATGTTGTGTAACTTATTTCAGTAGTTCATCTCAAAAAGTCACGTGATCGTACATATTATATAGTCAGTGGAATATTTATTTACGTTTATAATTTTGAAGATTATAATTTAAGAAACATCCAATTCACAGTGCTGAGGTTATGAGTTTGCGTCCTTCCTTTCAATAACTTGCATTGTAAGTATTGTGTGTGTGTTTGTGTGTGTTCATCTATCTATACTTTGTGATTGGCTGGCAACCAGTTCAGGCTTTATTCTTACTGTCAACTCCTGTGAGTTGACAGTAAGAGTGTAGGCTCCAGTGTAGTGAAGGGATTTATATAATTTTATACATGATAATGAAGCTTGTATTCATTTTCTCTGGAGAAATTCTAGTGTAGTATAGATTGGTAGCTTCTTCTTCACTCTTCACTTGTAATAAGATCACTTGGACATTGTGATCTGGTCACCCCCCAGGGGGCCCTCCAGCTGTTACAGATGCCATAACACCTAGAAGTGAAGGAAAGCGGCTCCACTGCGCATTGTTCCATTCTCAACCTCAAATACACATTTCAGTCAACTGACACCCACAGATCTCTGACGATGGGGACCTCCAATGTATCTCCAAGAGTATTCGCCAAGGAGGCTAGATTCGAAACCTCCACCCGAAAAGGGGCAGCAGCGGACCGGAAACAACATGCTGACCTGGCCATGGAACCACCACTTTTGGTGGACCAGCGAATACAAAAGATGGGACCGGAAGACTAAGCGGCATCATTCTCACCATGACACGGATCTCTGTATCATTCCCGTGTCATGGTGAGAATGATGAGAGTGATATTTTAATATTATAATTGATAATTATGTTTTTTAAACACATTTAACACACAAGAGTTCAAATCTGACAAATTCATTTCTGGAGGGCGTTTGTTGCCCCATTAAACGCGATAAACTGTATGTAGCACATATTTTTACAAATCAATAATTAAGGTCAGTCCAACTTCCACAAGGTCTGTTATTTTTAAATATTATTAACCAATTTGAAATGTTGAAAAAAGCTCGAGATCAAATTCATTAGCTATCTCAGTCACTTGAACTGAAGAGAAATATCCTGTAACCCTACCTGTTTTTGACTCCATGAGAGTCATACAAATCTGTTTGTTATACCAACGTCAACTCCAGTCACCTAAAACAGCCAGTAAGTTTATTAGCTCAAAATCCTCAACCATCCAGCGAATGTGTCAAGAAAACAACCTTCAGTGTCATTTCAACTACGAAAGTCTCTGCCAACAGTATTGCATTTACAAAATCACATTTACTTTAAAAAAGGACACACTTCCATTAATCTCCTTAATCCTTTTTTGACAACGACGTGACCTCATCCTCTCTCCTAAACCTTCCAGGGGAAGGGAACATCGTGGGATGTGATCTTCTAAACAATCCACTGGCAAGAAGAAGGAGTTTCACTACAAGACAGAAATCCTGTCTTCCGCTCTGTACTCCTTCCAAGCTTCTTCTATCTGTCTGTCAACACGGGACTCCATTATTCATGAAAGATTGTCCTAAGGCTTAGCAACATGGCAACTTCTGGACAATTTGCATATGGGCATTGGATGTGTGTGCGTGTGTGTTGATGCTCTTTTGCACATCGGCAGTGAGTTACAAAGCTGTTGACAACTGCAATCAACTGAAGAATGCCACAGACGAGGATGATTGCCACTACCTCACTTTCTATTTAGGACATAAACTTGGCGAATGCACGGGGGTTCACTTGTCAAAGACACATGATTTTCTGAATAACCTGAATTTAGCATAACAACAGAGCAGACAGGGAAAATGACATGAGCTATAATCATGCAAGGCAGATGCATTGTAGCGTCGGCACACCTCATAATTGGAATCGTTTTATGTATCTGCAGGAGCACGGCCTGGCAGAGCTGTGTTATCTGAGTAGGAAGATGTTAAATGGCAAATAAAATGGGCTTTTTCCTTGCCGCCACTGTGAGGAACTGTGTGAAACCTCATTTATTTTTAAGCCATAGTCATTAAATACTAATTGGTTTGTCCATGCAAACACTGAGAAAAGTTGTCTGGGTTGCAACATCATGTCCTTTAGGGGAGAATTGGTGAATAACACTTCGAGATTCTGGACCATGGGAACACTCTACAGCAGTCATTTCTGCTTAAAATTAAAACAAATATGAGTGAAATTTGAACATTTATGTTGTTTTGAAATTTCTGAGAACTTTATTTCCTGTTGTAAACTATAAAAAGATATTTACTTTTTGAAGTTATTCCATAATATATCAATTGTGAAGTACCTCAGGGATTTATCCTCTGGCCCAAATTGTTTATTGAATTCCCCCAAATATAGGATGCACCTGTGTAGAGGACACACACTGAATTCCAGGGACAAATTCAAGTATTTTCTATGTCACTGTGTATAGGAAACATCCCCACTTTGGTGACTAACACCTCAAACAAAATAAAACAAAACAAAACTTGAAATCTCCATTTGAAATAAAACGCAACATGAGAGTCTACCGCTCGTTAATACGGATGCTCGGAAATTATTGCACGTCTCGGGAACACATACGAGAGGTTACTGCAGGCAACCTGAACAGGAGAGTTTTCTTTTTCCGCTGTTTGCCTTCCTCAACATCGTCCTCTCCTGCCGCACAGGCTAGGCTGACTTAGCTTTCTTCATATTTCTTGATTATCTCCAGCTTCGTTTCCACATAAATCATTTTATTACTTCTCTCATTAACATCACTAGCATTCTTGGGACTCATGGATAAGCAATTCAAGATTGAATGAAGCAATAAAATGCAAAATAAATACGATATTGAAAGCACTCTCACACAAGATCAAGTCTTTAGTGACCCTGTGCGCTGACCAATAGCAGACCAGCATCTTCGTGACCCCATCACGCTGACCTATAATAGACCAGCATCTTAGGGAGTCGAGACGCCGACCAATAGTGGACCAGCATTGTAGTGACGCGTTGCAGCAAAGGCAGTTTGACGCCAACAGAAAATAAGAGCAATTTCCTAAAAACGAGGTCATGACAGTTATTGATGTTAATCGCAAAGCGGGATAAATGCCTTAAATAGGGGACAAAAAACTCAGTATTTCACTTTGTAACGTAAAAATAACGGAAGCCAGGGACGCCGTTTCCCTGGTCATTTAGACATCATCCTGCCTGAGGAGGTCTACTTGCAGTTCTGTATACTTTGCGTGCTTTGGCTTTTTACGCCAGTTCACGCCATCTGGACAATTCGTGGGAGTCAGGTGCAACGTATTTAAATGCACAGGGAGCACGCCCCCTCTGTCTAACTGCGCCAAGCTGTGCCTGTCTGCCAAATGTCGATCTGGCCCCTCCTCGACCAAGTCTTCGCCTCGCCAAACACCAGACCTGCACCTGAGCACCAAAATAGAAGCACCTATATTTAAATCTATTGAAATTTTATAAATTGGTAGATTGTACAACTCTGCTAATTATGTTAAAAGCTCACAAAAAACTCCACTCATCAACTTAAAAATCAACATTCAGTAAAGATTTGTAAAAATAGAATGCAAGTATAGGTTTAAAGGGAACAGAGATTTAAAAAAAAAAAAACATTCAGAACACATCAACATAATGTGTCTCTTTCTAAGGAATTAATTAATGGGATAATCTCTCAAAGAAACTAAAGAATTCAAATATCAGTTATCGGCCACCTTGAATATTATATATATATATATATATATATATATATATATATATATATATATATATATATATATATATATATATATATATATATATATATATATATATATATATTACACACACATCCTTTTTTTCCCTACCTTGGAGGTTCCACTATATATGCAGATTTGCAACTTTGAACAAAGCCCAAAGTGGCCGTCTAACACAACACTACTGTTGGCTCAGGCAAAAAATAACGAGGCATTCAAGCACAATGAAGCATTGTTTATGTCCAGCTTGGTCTGGAAGATATGACAGCACAATTTTCATGCACCCACAGCTCTTGCAAATAAAACCTGGCATGTCTGGATGATATGGTTTACCGCCATGATTTTCTACAATCTCTCCCGTCATGGAGATGCATTATGCATGAAGCTTCTTCCCAAGCTTTATCAGAACCAAACAAATAAACCTGGGAGAACATACTCCCGGTTTATCTTCATTTTCAGCATATTGTTTATCTAATAGCCTAGTGGTACATTTAGCTAACATTGGTGCGGTCAGCATGGGTTCAGTTCCAGTTCTGGCTCAGTGATGGTGTGAATACGATTGAGTGGTTTACTGTCTCTTTAAACTCCAGGGACATTGAAGAGAATGAGTAATATAGAAAGAGATTTCCTAATTTGATCATTTCTGTTTTGTGCGTTCTTCCTGCAAAATGACATTTTCTCTTAACGCCAAAATCAAAAAGTGCTCTCTTTAAGCTTTCTCATACAGTTAGAAAGGTTTATATTTAACTGCAAAAGCAGGGTATAAGTATTTAGCATCTTGTGTATGCGCCACATTCAGTAGTAATTGTGCAAAAACACACACACACAACTCTGGAACACCATTCATTCATAGCATCTTATCCTCCATGCTTGTATTTATGACGGTGTGACACAGCACGAGTGCTTTGCTACATGCGTCCAATGTGTGTAATTACCATTTGATCCATGATTGGCCAAAGGTTAATGACACAATTTGTAAAGCTGAATCACTTTTGCAGTTTAAAATTCCTTGCACAGGGCAACAAAATGAAATATGCATTCATAGATTTGTATGTTGTCTGAATGCAGGCTAGGTGCAGGCAGAAAATCTGTGCAAAGTAAAACTGAAGCTCGTGAGTCAAATCACACGAATCTCAAGTCACCACTCTATAGGATTTGTGTCAGAAAATCCTGCATATAGAACAGTGGATTCCCAACCAATGGTGATTACCTCTTTTTGATGCCTGCTTTAAAAAGCAAGCGCACACACACACACACACACATACACAGAATGAGGAATCACTGGCAGAGGGGATGTGCGGTGACATCCACCCACACACTCACCTTTACTGATCAACTGAAACTTGCAGCATTATTTCCAAGCAGCACACAAGTGCCTCTATTTGCCTCACTCACTCTGTTCCTCACTCTCCTCCTGCCTCACATATTGGCACTAAGGTAACCGGCTCTTATTTCACTTCAGTTCCCACATCAGTGCTCAGCAGTGGTTATCTGTTTTTTTGTTTGATTTGACACATGCAGAATTAATAGGTATCCACTTGAGGCCAAATCCTTTTGATCACCACTCATCAAAGCTCAACCATGACCCTAATGGGGTGAAAAAAAAAAATAGAAAATGGATGGATCAAATGCCCGATACTGTAAGTCTGAATGTGAATGTGTGTCATCTCAATGTGTTTCTGGCAGTTCAAATTATTCAAATTGTTTGATATTCGTGACATTCTCTTTGTGTGGGATGGCTCACCAGGAGTGACAACATCAACCACAGCACACAAGTGACTGCCGCTAACACCTATCTACATTCAGTATGCACATGCTTGTATCGGCGGGCTTACTAGTGAGTTTCATAGAGAAATTTTGAAGATGACAGTCTTTGATGTGAGTGGAGGATATGGCATTTTTCTGTTTGTAACATAGAAGTCTGAGTCAGATATGGGAGAGAAGTGAAATGTACTCTTTTTTTTCTGTCCACGTTTGAACACACAGGCTTGTGGGATGGTGCGCTTTTTCCTGAAGCAAGAGTGAACACAGATGCTCTTACTTTGAAAAAAAGAAAAAAAAAACACTTCACACTCGAGGCAAAATCATGCCATCGCTCCCACTCTGAGAACCTCACATAGCCTCGCGCCTGCAGCCCCTCACTAATCGACTGCAAGCTCGGCTAACATAAATATACACTGTCAAGCCAGCCATCTGTTTGTTAGAAAATCATTTAGGACATTTCAGTGGCGTCTAAACTGCTATCTTAAATGTAGACAAAAGGAGGAGTGACACACATGACAGGGAGGCTTTATTCTTACTGTCAACTCCAGTGACAAGCATTTTGTCTCTCCTTGTGCTAATTTCACATCATAAATATAGTGACAATTTACTTAAGACAGCCAAATGTGGTTGTTACTCCCCCAGAACATGGATTAAATCATGGGGATGTTTGATTGTCTCTGTTTATCCAAAAAGGTGTTTTGGGTAGAGGTCAGAAATTGAGTCAAGATCTTTTAAACCCAACTGTACCAAGTATTCCGTTTTGGACCTTGCTTACTATGAGCATATAAGGGCTTTCTCAAACTCTTAAAACTGCATAAAATTGCTCAAGATTGATCCTAACCTCAACTGAGTCATAAATGGGTCAGCCAGGGCAGAAGCAGCTCAGTCTGAAAGGACCTACCTGTGACAGGAAATTTTCTAATTGTTTAATTTTTTTATTTAACCATAAAATCGTTCGGTGCCACCCCATGATGCAAGCTTTGAATGAAATCCTCTATGGTAGGACAAAAGTAGTTGGTTTGTCTGCCTCAAAGTCAAGAGGTTCTGGGTTTGAATCCAAATATCTATGGGTATTCTGGCTACTTCCAAATTCTAAAATATGCATGTAAAGTTATTTGCACTCTAATGATGTATGAATGTGAGCGTGAATTGCTTTGTATGTGCCTTGCCAGTCAGCTGGGGTAGGTTCAAGTTCACAAGTGACTTTGATGAGCACAAATACTGTAGTACAGAGAACGCCTCAATGGCACAAATATATTCAAAAAGTATATCCTGAGACCTTTGTCCATAAAGTTGATAGTAATGGTTAAGTTTAGACATTACTAACAAAATGAGTTGGCTCACTTATGTATAATCCGTCTGAGAGTGTGTATACATGGAAGTCTGTGTGGGTAAGTGTGCATTGAGTGTAGTGTTCTGTTATGTCACTCAGAGGCAACCGTGTCGTAACGCCACTTTACTGTAGGACATCAAAGAGACAACAAGCCCAGGGGGACAAGGCAGACATGGAGACACAGCTTTGATGAGGATGCGCAGATGTTTCATTATTAATAATAAGCCTGTGTGTCGCTGGGAAAGTGTAACTACACATAGGATTCATTTCTCATTGAGCAATGATTGAACATGTACATCTTGCAGTCATTCATTGTTTGCTGGAAGTACATACATTTCAACAGGAAACTCAAAAGTGGGTTAAAATCATGGCATGTCAATTCCATGAAGATAATTCCAACCTAATTCCAGTCCAACCTCCTTTGTCAAACAATAATATGTACAGGAAAATATTTCCTGCACATCTACAAATTTTGAGCATCTTGCTGAAACTCATTTAAGCAAAGGGTTAACTTTATATGTGCGCTTTGCACTTTACTTTTTTGTGAAAACTTACACTATGACAGTAATCGACGGATGCAGGGGAAAGAGACAGCCCTTGACACCGGTCAGTTGGTGTATACAGTTTAATCATTTGAGATTTAAGTAAATATGTGTACAGTACTGCAGTGATATTTGTCTTAAATAATATGCATAGATATGTATATTGTTCATCATCCTGCTTATTTGTCATTTAACTTTTTAGTTAGCACCCCTTGTTGGACAGGTGGGGTGGTGCAGTTTTTTTCTCTGCAGGCATAAGTCATCAGTCTGAGTAAAGTTTGAATAAACAACCTCTCCCACTGTCGCTGTATGTGAACGCAAAATCGTGGGCCACGCTCAAGAACCTTGGACCCCTGCTACCAGGAACTCAGACTTCCAGGGCTTTTTGAACTGAAAGCCACTCTTGTGTGACATGTCGTCCATCATTTTTATTCGTTTCCTTTTGTGTCGATGGCAGACTGTCTAACTTCCGATTAATATTGTATAAGAATTCATAAAAGTTAAAATGTGAATTCAAACTCCGCCGATACACTTAAATACCAAACTTGCCTAGCAATTTTCAAAAGTAAAAAGTTTATATTTCGTCTACAACGAATTTGATAACCAAATAATGTACAATTAATACCTTTAAAAATACATTTGTTGTCGAATGAAAATGGCATTGCATGCTCAGGGCTCACCTGTTTACTAGGCTTGCTTATGTGACTTTCTTAAATCAGAAAACAAGTTACCTGAGCTCTGAGCACGTGATGTCATTTTCAGTTGACAGTGGGTGAAATTGTCTTTTAAAAGGTATTCATTGTATGAAGAACTAAAATTCTTTATCAAATTAATTAATAAATATTAATAAAAATGTTGACTTTTTACTTCTGCAAAGGTTAAATAAGTTTAATATCCCTTCAATGGTTTGACAATACTGCATTGGAAGAATTACTCCAAATATAGTTGCTCAGAGGCAAAGTCCTGTTCTGGAGTTTGCATAGTCAACCCCCTACTTCCGTGAAGTATTCCATCTCTTCTAACATGTTCCAAAAACAAGCAAAAGCTCAACAAAGACTTCAAATTGTCCAACTGTGTGAATATGAGTGTGAGTATGTGGTTTGTCTATTGTGCTGGATAGGTCCAGCTCAACCATATCCCGGATGAGAATACTTGGATCGACAATTTATCGCATAAGAAATTTTTGTTTTGAAATCCGGGTTAATCGAAGGGAGATCAGTGTTAAGAGACAACTTTTCCTTTTGAAGGTTAATTGTATTCATTTAAAAATAAAAAATAAAAAGATTACATCTGGTATAAAGACACTCTGCACACTGGGGCTGTCTCGGACTGCGCTATGGAGGACGGATTTAGTTCCCGTTGCCATGGTCATGACACGGAACGCATGCATGCACACACAAACAGAGAAGCGAGACCACGAGGACACACACCTACACATATAGATCCCCTTTCAAACCAAACCACAAGCGGCATGTGCACGAAGGGAACCATGGATTGGTGTGTTTTTGTGTGTGTGTGTCACATTTTTAACACCTGTGGAAGCGTGGCATCTTTACTGATGGATACTGACTCACCGTCACAGTCGGGATGGCTGTAACCAGTGAGTAGACGAGAACAGGAGGCGCTTTGCTGTAGTCCTCAGGTCCTGGGTACGGCTTGGAGTACGCTTTGTCGAAGCAGAAGAAGCCCTGGACGTGCACGGGGAAGGTGTCCGTATACTCAAAGTAGTAAGCCAGCAATACAGTCCCTGCCATGATGACCAGCTGGAAATAGAACATAATGGTTCCAGCTTCAGGACTCGGATGTGGTCAAAAAGTCAAACATGCACCTTTAAAATCCTTCACAGCGCAAAAATGATGGATTCCTCCGTGATGTGTCAAATGAATCAAGTGTGCCAGGAGAGATAGCGAGGGAAGAGGAGGAGGGGGGGTGGGAGTTAGCGAGGAAGTCGGTGGGAGACAAATCAGGAGAACTACATATCGATGAGCAGTGATAAGAGCCACAGAGTGAGAGATAGATGCCTTCAACAGCATGAGCGGACAGAGAAAGATATTAATGAGAAGGGAAAAACACTTTTTGGAAGGGGAGGAGGCTAGTAGAGAAAGAGGGGGATGAGGCGCAGATGGCATGAATTAGAGCAGAGCGGTTAAGAGAAGACGAAGCAGGACGCAGACGAAACGCGTCTTTGGGCAAAGCAAAGGGTCGGCAAGATTACACGCTTGCATGACCTTTTTCGTTACACAACTCGTGATGCCGCACTTGTATAATGCTTTTAGTAAAAACCAGCTACACATTATGCAAACGCACATGCTATCAAGCATGAAAAATGACCTTTTTAGCAAACAGTCACAAAGCATAAATCAAGACTGATGTAAGTGGATGCAAAAAAGATCATTCACAATTCTGCACAAGCGATACAGAATATTCATTCACACTCCACTTATTATCAAAACACTAATTTCCATGCTCAGACTCTCGCATAACTGTTTTAATTCTGTGTGAAGATTTATCTGTCTGCAAGATTTAAAGAGAAAAGGTCACATTCTGCAAAATACCAGAAAGTGTTAGCTACAGAAGCAATGTGTGAATAGGGTGTACTGAAGTCCTCAAACACCTTGATGACCAATAAGGGATCATGGTCAGGGCGGTCAAAATCTTTGCGTACTCCTTGGTTAGGGGATGAACAATACAGTAAAAAGGTTAGGAAAAAAAATACATGAATGTTTGCACTCGAAAAAGTGTTAACGTCCCATGAAAAATCTTATTTAAACAATCAACAATTATGATAAGAATCAAGTTAATCAACAATCTGTGATAACTAGCAAAATGTATGCAATCTCCTGAGACTTCAGCTCATACACACCTGCTTGGCACAGCTTCCTTTTAGGTGCATTCTCCCATTCCAACTTCTGACACAACCACCACGGCACAACCTGAGAATGTGTACGCCGCTGCCTAAGTTGTGGAAATTTGAGGTTGGCTAAAATCATGGAACATGGACAATTCCTGAGCTTAATGAACCTTAGCCTTAAAAAAGCAAAACTTTACAGTCTTCAATTCAGTAATCCAAATTTTATCCAGGACAAACAGACAAGCTTGAGACAAAATGAACGAATATTCACACATCACATTGCTTAGTGCAGTAGACCTTAACCTGGTTGGATGTACTAAACACCACCAGTTTCATATGTGCATTCACCAAACTCTTATTTTGTGGGAAAATAAAGCTATAACTATAACTATAAACTATGTGCAAGCAGTTTATTCATTCAAATCACATTTAAAAGTCAAAATAACACAATAAACATTCATATTTCATTCTAAATATTGCTGTTTTTGGTGGTGACTGTTAGAATGGCGGATTAAAATGGCCGTCGGTCTTAGTCAGTGGTTTTTAAAAATGTTCTCATCAGTCAGTGGTTCATCTGAAAATCATCGGTCCGTCTGTCCGGACTGATCAGCCACCCACCTCTGCCAATTTAAATATGAAGATATCTTCCATAATGGTTTTTTATTCATTATTGAGTACTATGCACATCTCCATCTAACAGATGGAGAGCATTCATTTTGTTGGTTATTATTCTATATGACTTAAATCCAATACAAGTAACTTAATCGTAACACTGTGCTCAGGGCTTAACCCAGGTTTCGAGGTCCATCAGTGGAAAAGTGGCTACCTACTGTATATGCAATGTCCAGAAACCAAATCACATAAACATATTTGGCGATTAATGAAAAACAAATGATTGTAAACCTAACTTGCTTTTGTGCCATTAAAAAGACCATAATTATAAGTGTGAGAATGATTTAAAGATGAAGACAATGCCAACATTTTCTCAAAATTATGTTCTATGTGCCCCCAATAGTAATTGTAAATTGTAACTCCAAATCGCCGTAGTCCTTGCTATGATCCTTTAGTTTACTTTTAGGTTTTAGCATTGATGTCTGACCATATTTGAGCTCTAGGTTTTCACTCATTGTTGGAACGTCAAGCCAAGCTCTCAATGTCAAGCCAAGCTTTCAAGCTGTCATGTCTCATTTCCGAGTTTAGTTTCTAATGCTTGCTGTGATTTAGATTTTTGTGTGTTAAGACTTTCTATTTTTCCCACTTAGTGTCCAGTCCGCTCCTCGGTCCAAACTCTGCTCATCACATGAGACAATGTTTCCCTTTCATGCGGCACTGTATTAAGAGGAAAAGTGCTTAAGTCCATAGGATGTGCATGTGGGGATTTGACAGGGAATGCCTGAATTTTAGTTCTTGCAGAAGAGATTTAATCTTCTGGAAACAGTCAATTATTGTAGCTACTAAGGATAACATGTATTTCAGGCTGCACACACATTTCAGGCAATGTTTGATGTTGCAAATTATGAATCTATTATCATAATAAACAGGCAACATAATTGGCATTTAAGTTACTATAGTATACATACTTGTGCTGATTTTGTACTTATTTATTCATTCAGAGAGATTACAAGCCACCATCAAAGCTACCACCTTATTCATTATGGCGATGAACTGCAACACTTAACAGTCGCTCAGCCTTAATATGGAAGTAACATGGTGACCTGATTTGGTCCTCATTGAATATGTTCTCCTTTTTGCTGAAGGTCACAAAACAGCAAAATGATTTAAAAAAGTCTATTTTGGATTTAGATTTCTAGGGTCAAGAAAATTCTTTAATTACATCATCATCATTATGGCTGCAACTAACGATTATTTTAATAATTGATTAACTTTCCAATTAATTGGATCCAGCATATCGGTTTATTAAAAAACACAGCATTTTTAAAAACTGACAGTGTAGATATTACACAAACATAAATTATGATGCTTACACTGATTTGGTCTAACATCAGAAAAAAGTAAAAGTGTTGAGCATTTATTTCCAAAGTATTATTGTGCAGTATAAGAAAACACTTTATTCCATTTTATCGCAAAGAATCGACTTGCTTTCATAGAGGACCCCGGAAATCGAATAATATTTAATGTTGAGAAGCTGATATTATGAGCATGTGTGCACATTTCATTTTAAAAAGTCTTTAAATGATTAATTGATTATTAAAAAATAAAAACGATTTGATAATCAATTAGCTAATCATTGCACCTATAAACATAACCATTCATCAGCACAAATAGGTGAAAAATGGAGATGCACGGTTGCTATGGCAACATGAGTAATGAGATTCTCCTTTCATCATTCAAGCAAGAGCATCACAAATATGAATTTTAAGTAATTAAAATTCTATAATACAATGGTAAATTGTTGCTTTAAAACATGCAATCACAAAGGATGTGAGCACCCACATGCTTCTCTGAACATGCTGGCAAATCCTACAAACACCCCCGCCTTCTCGTTTATATATAGGCCAACACTATCAAGCAGCTTTTTCGGCAGCCTTTTCCGTGTTTGTCGCCTTTGACATGAGTTGTGTGTGCGTTGACAGCGTGGGATTTGTGTGTGCCTGTGTGTGTGTAGGTGTGTGTGTGTGCATGTGCTTTCAGCGAGAGCATGTCTATGGACATGTGGGTGCATTCCTGCGTCTGAGGAGGATCTTATCCATCCTTGCTGAACTACAGAAGGCGCGAGGGAGAAAGCGGCGAGAGAGCAAGGCCCCGGTTGGTGGGAGGACGAGTGAGATGAAGATTTACATTGTTTAATCAGGATGACCTTCCCAGGGGAGGTTTGGCATGTCATTTAGCATCTGGTGTTACATTTCATAAGCAAAATAACTGACTGATCTAATTGACTATACTATCAGTTGAACAGTTCAGACCATTTCACCTCCACTTGAACAAATAACCATCTTCTGGTATGCAGACCCATCTGAATATTCATGAAGGTCATGCTGGTGATTTCTAATTTACGTCAAGTCACCTCGGAATCTCATTTGCAAAAAAGTGGTACAAGCAGTGAGAACACAAAGGCAACCGCTGGCAAGCTCCGGCTCGGTCGAAAAAGGTCAGGATGGGCTGTCAGAAATCTCTTCTGCGTTTATTGACTCAACCTGGTCTCTAAAAAGAGTCGAAGTTCAACGTGTCAAGCGAAGTGGCAAATGCCTTGAGGTCATACAACACACCTGCTTACAGTCGGTTGTCATTTCAAATATACTTTCAACTTATGCAATTCTAAACAGTTCTCAAGCTGAACACTGGGGATTTGACCAAAGCTTTAGTTGCACAAAATCCTGCACTTCAAACTAACTATCATTCAAGACCATATCAAGATGTGGGATGATCTCATGCAAGACCTGGGGCTGCAGCAAACAATTATTGTGGACATCAGAAAATGAGGTGACATTTACTGTTGAGATGAAATTCTGAGAATTTTAATAAATTAATGGTTGCATCACTAGATTCTGAATACCTCTGCAGTCAAGCTACAGGCAACGATGCATTCGAGGAGAATGCAACAGATTATGTGACTGTCAATCATAATTCATATCAGAATAAAACAAATTTCTGCTGGATTAAAGGGACAGAAATTTTCTCACACTACAGCAAACCCGCTCAAGAATCACACCAGCAGTAATAACCCCACAAAAATTCACAGCAAAAAGCTTAGTGTGTTAAATATGAAGAAAACGTCCAATTTTTTCATTGGAGGTCCACACATATCAGCCAGTGGCATGAAATTAAGAGGATATGTGATTAACTTAAACGTATAGTTAGAAAAGTCAGTCTACAGCAACAGTAGAGTTGATAATATGTAATATTTATAATAATGATTTTTTTTATTTACCTGTGCATTGTAGCTTCCCGATGTTAATTTTTGCAGTCACTTACCTTCATTTTGGACATGTTTCAGGTGTTCAGAAACTACAACCAGAGGAAGCTCATACAAGCACACTTTGAATGTACACAAAGTAAACATGTCCACAAAGTCATATATAATAGTACTAAATCACTCAAGCACTTGCAGGATAAATTCAATCAAAAGAGGTTTGTTTGTATATTTATTATCTACCGCTTTGTCTGGGGTCGGGTCATCGGGGTAGCAGCTTGAGCAGTGAAGCCCAGAATTCCCTCTCCCGGGCCACTTCATCCAACATCTCCGGAATGATCCCCAGGCATTCCCAGGCCAGCCGCGAGATATAGTCTCTCCAGCGTGTTCTGGGTCGTCCCCTGACCTTCTTCCAGTGGGATATCTCCGGAACACCTCACCAGGGAAGTGTCTGAGAGGCACCCTAACCAGGTGGACGAACCACCTCAACTGGCTCCTCTCAACGTAAGAAGCAGAGGCTCGAGGCTGAGTCCCTCCCAGATTATTTAAAGGTCTTTTAAAGAGGTCTTTAAAAACAGAACGCAATATAACTTTTCATTGAAATGATAAGTATAGTGGTTATGAATAGCTCCATATGATAGTGTAGTGTAGAGGTTTGGGCTGTGCCTATAACTTAAAATACACCAAATAAATACACCAACAACTTTGTATGATATCCTATCTAGCCTTGCTAAAATGTTTATCTTCCATAGTAGTTGTTTGGTTTGGTACTTTTAGAAAATGCACAAACAAATGATACTGTGATAGGCAGTATGCTAGTAAGTGTTGCATTTGACGCTTGACAAGGTTTTGCATTTGAACTTTTCAACTGTACACAAATCAGTAGAATAAATTATGCATTGGAAAGGATTTAAAAAATGAACAAAACTAGAGCAAAATATTCAAATTTGACAGCTTAAAGGTAGCTTAAGTCAGCTGACTTTGGAGGATGACCCTGCTTTGACTGGCCTAGTAAACTAAAAGGATTCATCTACCACACAATTAAGCTTTAATGAACCCACCTCTCAACTTCAAAAGCAGAGAAATCAAAGTGACTGTTGTGACAGGAAAAAGAGGCAAATCCATCTTTAAAGCCCTTTAACAGCACTAGTGTAAAATGAATTCTAGCAATCATATTGTGTTATGGGGCAAAACGTGTGAACTTGTACAAAGCTGCGCGTCTTCCCTGGAGCCAGATGGCAAAGGAGTCAACATGCTCACAGAGGGTGAGGAGATGTACGTGGGTGCTGGTGCTAAGAGGACAGCACCCTGCCGGGAGAAAACATAACAGCTCAGGATGTGGTGTTTGACTTTACTCACTGAGCACCTGATAAGGTTTAGAATGAGTGCAAATCAAAATAATGTACTTCAATAAAGTGCTAACCCAGATGAGTGGGGCAAGAGGTGAAATACATCAAACAGCCTGGACTGAACATCAGCCAATCATAGAGCACAAAGACAAGCAATCACCCTCACATTTACAGCTTACAAAATGTTTGAGTCTTCAGCCTAGCATGCATGTTTATAATAGGCCATGGGACTGAACAACTGGTTTCCAAATACAAACAATTTAGAGGTCATGCCAGCATGACAGAACAGAACTATATATATATACTTGTATATATAAGTATACTTCACATATATATGTATATGTATAGATAAGTACTTCATATTTTATTCCTCTTGCTTTGTTTCTTAAATAAAATGGCCAGCTTGGCGGTCTTACTTGAAAAGTGCTTCTCTGAGATTTTCTTTCAACTTTAATGTTTTCCCGGTGATATATTACTATCTAATCTGAAGTCAAGATGGGATGATATATCTGATGAGAGCTTCACTCGGCTCTTAACCTACTACATTAAAACCAGACAGAGCTTTTTTCAGTGGTCTTCACAGGTAGAAAGGCTCTATTTCACATCTTCAGTTCTTATTTGCAAGTGGATGATACCCGTAAGCATAAAGCGCCTCGAATGAGCACATTTTAGTGGTTATTACGCTCCCTAGTGCCCGTAATTTGTATCACAGCACAATGCGCACACGATTTAAGACAATCGATGCGCATGAGGGATGGATGACAAGAGGCAAACAAGGCAGATTAAAGAGGAGACTGGGATCAGATTAGTGTGGAGGAAGATAAACAAGTGTAGGAAATACAATGTCACCAACTGAACAAATTTAAGTTGAAAGTCAGCTGAGATAAATACAAATACAACAAGGGTGAAACTGAGAAAAGTAGGGACACGGGTGAAGAATAAAATTAAAGCCTTTTGTTTGTGAGTCTGACCACTGCATCGCTCCGCACCACTCTTTTGCATGTCCAGCATGTTTTACTTGTTTTGGTTCATGTTCATCAATCATTTACCTGTTCAGAGAATGTATTAAAAATTCATACAAAACACTACACACATGAGTGCTTGCATTGTAGTAAATTGTCCAGTTAGTTTATATTGCTTCATTTACCGGCAATCTAGAATGTAGTAGAATTTAAAGGAACACGGGGTGACTCAATTGTGCATCGGTGTCATTCGTGTTTGTATGTGGAATGGGTACCCCCTTGTGGAGACGCCTTGAGAGATGCAGCGTGGGGGAACAGAAATAAACTAACGTAAATCGGACGAGTTGGTGTCATGCAAAGATATAATGCCTCAAGGAAGGCTAGCCTAGATACCAACATGCTTAAATCTAAATCTTAACAAAACAACAAAAAGGAAAAACACTCTAGTTAACAAAGCCAACATTATTTCTCTAAGGTTTCTTTCAACATTTAATTTTTTTGCAATGCAAAATTTGTAGTCTTATTTTTCATTTGTGTCAATCTATCTACTGGAGATGTGTTTTTGCTTGTAATAATTCACTAATCAAATTAACATGACAGACTTGAAGTCAGAATATTTCCACCTATTCATTAATTTAATTTGGAGAACAAATTTTGGGGTCTAGGGTGCAAAACTGAGCTCAGTTTTATTTAATCACATCAGGTTTGATAGAAAGGGATCACAGTTTTCTTAAAAAAAATGCATGTGTATGTAGAGTTGTGTTCATAGGTTTGAACATGCATTCAAACTTATGAGCACAACTGTGATGTAAAAAAAAATCTGAGCAGTTTTATGTATTTTGGATACTATTTTATCATAATCTACCTCATTGCAGTACTAATGAAATGTCTGTCAAACAGGCAAAGTGCTTTTTTCTTTTCTTGCAAAATAAATAAGACCTATAATTTGTAGTTGTGCTCATAAATTTACACAAACTGCACATACAAGTTGTCACATAGCTCTGAGTATTATTAATGCAGTCATAGTCAACTCATCCTTCTACACTCATACTAAAGCTAATCAGTGGGATTTTACTAATCTGGAGGGTAAACTTCAGATTAAAAAATAACTTCAACTGCAATTTTGGAAGCAGCATGCCAGTTTTTAGTTTTAATCAACAAGTATTTAAACTTGCTTTTTTTTTTTAAAAGAGGCTGCATACACCCAAGACTGGTCAGCATTTACACGCCAAAAGCCTGATTTGACCTCATTCAAATTATACAGCAAGGATATTAATTTCTTAATCCCATCTGTGCACATAGCGCAATAACAAAGCGAGGAACAGGATTGCACCAATGCAAATCCATTAATTTTACAGCTTACTCTTTAAATAGGTCACTGTGGCACAGCCTATAGACTTCATTACATATTCATAGGTAATAGGGAGCCACATATGATATAGCTCCCCCTCCCATCTATCTAAAGTGCTAACAGGTGGGAAACTGGCAGCTAACAAGTGCTTCCAACAGCCTCCCGACAACCGAGAAATCCCAGTGCAGCAGAATGTCAGGCAGGTGCTATTCATGGAAATTATGTGAACGCCGACTGTATCTTAGTGCACATGGAGGTTGTTTTGTTTTTTTTAACCATCCATGTGGATGATATAGAAGAGAGAATCTGAATTATTGTGTGAAATGTTTAATTAAATGAGAATGAGAACAAGCTCCAGAGATTAATCATGAGTATATTTTAATAGACAAGTGCACAGCTTGCACACATGCCTCTTTCATCTCAGTCATATTGGTAGGAATTGTACAGTGCAAGAGGGAGGTTATAGCTACAATGGAAATCACCCATTTGCTTTTCTTTTAGTTCGGTATACCAAATATGCAAAGAGCTTTGTTAGTGAGAGTATCTGGTGTTCACACATGGAAAAAGTGTGAGGTTAAATTTGTCTGTGGGGGGTGTTTGGCAAGAGTAAAGAAGTATGGAATAAATGATTTTTTTTTTTTTTTTTTGGAAAAGAGCAAACACACACACAAAAGTGTTGCCTGGAGGTAAAAGATGTACGGAGGCATGCACAGTCAATCCGGGCAAGGAATGAGGATGAAAAGCATCAATGCAAAAGGGAAGGAAGATGTTTTGTTGTAGGGAGCTGTGGGCCTGATGCAGCTAGATAAATAGGATGCTATTTATAATTGGTGCAGTCAGTGCTCTGCTGAATTGACTAGTAATAGAGAAAGATGCTCAGACACCTTGTGTCTGCATGCTGGGAACTCACCAGCAGCCTAGCAGATGTCACTATAAAGACTTGAAAACTTGAAGGCCTGGAAAACATTATTGGTAACAGTGAATTCCCACTGGCTTCAGTGGGAATTATATCCATCTATCCATTTTCTATAGCCACTTATCCTCACAAGGGTCGCAGGCTTGCTGCTGCCTATCCCAGCTGGCTTCAGGCAGTAGACGGGGGACACCCTGAACTGATTGCAGGTCAATCGCAGGGCACACAAAGATGAACAACAATTCAAGCACCCAATCACGCCCATGGACAATTTAGTATGTCCAATACACCTGCAATGCATGTTTTGGGAGTGTGTGAGGAAGCCGGAGTGCCTGGAGAGAACCCACGCGGGCTCGGGGAAAAGATACAAAGTCCAAACAGAAAGGCCAGAGCAAGGTGGATTTGAACTCAGATCCCTGAACTGTGAAGCAAACGTGCTAAACACTGCTCCACCGAGCCGCCGTGGGAATTATCGTCAACTGGAAATTGATCACACTGCTTAGATTTTTTTTTCAATTTAAAAAAAAAGAGACAGGTAAAAAAAATATATAAAATAAAAGAAGTATAATATTACATGATGTGAAAAGACAAATAAACTTGTTTAGATTAAAGTTTGCTCTGATTCCTAATCTTCCCTTATGTTTCTCTAGCAAATCAGGGTGTCATGAGATAATGAAATAGTATGTAAGCTTTAAATTGAAACACATTCAAATCCATGTTGCGCAAGCTTTTATCGGTCGTACTTAAGAACAAAAAATGAAAATCATTTTTATTTCTGCATCAAAACTATGACCAAAATTTGCTAATTCGATTTATTGTAGAGATGTTAAGTACCAGCCAAAATTTCTGAAACACCTTCAAATTCAAATTGTCTCAAATATTGTGAGAGTTCTGATCTGCAAGCTCTTGTAGGTCATGAAATACAACCCACATTATGAAGATGACTAAGAGAATACCAAGAGGAACACTGTATTATGATTATTATTACTATTATCTTTAAAATTAGTAATAGCAGGGTTAGGGCTGCAACTAACTCTTTTTTAGTTGTCAATTAATTAAAAAAAAGAACATTTTAATTCTAATTTACATATATGTTTACATACATTGTGAGGAATTGCATTTGGGTATTAATTTTGAGTTTGCATCCATTGTAGCTAGCTTAAAAAGTAGCAGTTGTCCAGATGCTGTTTTTGTGGAAAAGTTCACATTCCTTCCAAATCAAAACTTAATATATGTAAAACAGACTCTTGCAAAACAGACTGAAGTAGTATGATTAATATTTGCACATCTATAGATTAAATTGTTCATTAGTTTGAATTGAAAATAGTTTTGAATAGAAAATCTATTCAGAATTCAATCAGATCCCCAAAAATCAAAATCAAATCATGAGACAGTCAGATTCCCACTACTAATACATACATATACATCATATAAATACATATTATATATGCATATACATATACAATTGTACTCATATAAAGAGAAAAAGAGAGAGAGAGAGAGAGAGAGAGAGAGAAAGGAGAGAACTAGTGTTCTATCCATTAATTAATCCAAATTCAGCTGGGCTATGATCTGGTTCGCCTTTGACTCCAATGAGGAAACTGGAACTTAAGAATTCAATGAGGAGTCAGTCAGATTATGAAAGGATTTTTGAGCTTTCCAAAAGTCAGAAAATATTCATACTTTATGGGAGTGCTCAAGGAAATGGAAAAATGCAGGCTCTCACATTCCACTTTCCAAAAATGAGCAAATGGAAAGAAAATGACTACTCAGTAAGAATAAAGAAGAGGCTTCAAACTTGGAAAGTTTGAGCACAAGATAAAATGGGCTATCTAAGATCGTAGCAGACCAGCCTTGAGACAAAAAGCGATAAGGACCGAAGCCATCAACACAAAGATATAAGGAATGGAGAGCAGAAGATTGTTGGCAGATTCGCAGAAGGAAACTAGTAAAAGCAACGGAGTCAGCAGCAAGGTGGGACTACAGGAGGAGAAATAAGGACTAGGTAATAAGATGGTAATGTAACAACAAAGGAGTGAGCGCCCTGCGGGGGGAGCTATGCTACAGCATGTTGCTTCAAATGAAAGAAAATGAAAAAAAAAATCTCATTTTCATATCGTTGACCAAAGCAGAGTGCTTCCAGGTCAATAAACAGAATTGCTCACAAAAAAAAAAAACTGATGTATGCGACATGAGGTAGGCGTGATGACAAGCGTCAAAAAAAAGACAAGGTCTGCTGGCCTGCAACGCAGCAAAGGATGTCATGCCGAGAGGCAAGAGGAAATTGAAATATAATGCTGCAGCAAAGAAAGCGTGAGGGCGAACAGAGGTCTTTGCAATGACACAACTTTTAGTAGGGCGGAAAGGCAAAGGGGGTGATAATGGAGACCTCCAATATGTATACATTATTACTCAAGGCAATGAGAGCTGGAGAGCAATGGCACTCGATGGATCTTGCATCTGTCAGGAGAGAACGACTGGGAGAGGTTGAGGGGCTGTCAGAGAGAATACCGGGCGATGAGAGGCGCATCATCGAAGTGTTATATTAAGGGGGGGCGCTTGAAAAATCCTTTTATCTCCAAAGGATGTCAAGAATAAGCCACTGTGAGGGAACAAGGAGGGAAATAAAAGCAAGCTTAAGATGCTGGCTGAACCTGCGGGGATTGTGGGATATTTGTGCAGCTGCAACAAAGGTGTGTCATGTTGCACAATAAAGCTATTAATGTGTTGGATGCAGAAGAAAGAAGACATGGAGAAATTAGATCATATAAATCAAACAATTGGGGGGAGGGGTGTTAAAAGTAACCTCAATAATCAAGCATATCCAAGCTAGAATTTGGAGTTCAACCATAATTTTCAGGAAAGCTGTGTTTTCAATTATGGGGTGAGATTTGTCTCAAAATTATTCATACAATAATATTCTTATAATATTATTCACACGACAATATTTGTGATTATCAGATATACAAATATGTCTTTTTTCAGGTCTATAAGGATATACAGCTGTTTTTCGAATGCTGTGTGGGTGCATTTATCATGACTTATCATTTATCTTTGCTTGTAAATTGTAGAATGTGCCTGTTGTGGATCAGTTTCAAATAGACTTTACACCATCAGGATTTTTGGGGCCAATCACAATCACTAATCAGGAAGCTTTAAAAATAACCGCTCACTGATCCGATCACAGGATGGGGTCCTATGTCTATTTAAGTCATTTGTTTATTGACTGTATATACTTGTACAGTATACTATTTACAAACTATCAACTAATATATTTTTACCAAGGAAAGTATTTATGCCACGGTTTCTCAATCTCTGTCGGAAAGTGACGGAGAGGCATGGATAAAAACAACAATGATCTCAAGAAGCCTTTCAAGAACTGGCCTGACATGAAGCGATAAACCCATCGAGTAAAACTAAAACAACCTGAGACAAAAACACTTGATGCAACAACCTACTGTAAATGAATTATTAGAAGTACTTTACAGCAACAATACTCCAAATAAGGAATTGATGCTACAGCAAATATTCCTTCAAATCTATTAAATGAATAGTCACAGTGCATATTTGCAGAACCAATCAGTGAAATCAGTGAACGCTTGGCAAATTATGAAATCAGCGCAAATCACAGATTTTGCATGAATTACCAAATGTTGTGCGATCACGATCAAGCTGATTGGATCGGTGTGAAGTCTAGTTTCAAGATATTCACACACACGTCCCAACATTCACATATGTTGAAAGGCCATCCCAACACACTTCATGTACAATAAAAGATGTTATAATGGAGCCAGTTAGAACTTTCACAATGGAATTAATCTAAATATTTTATATAAAAATATACAAATAAAAAAATATTAAAAATACTGTCTAAAAATTTGGTGACGAGTCCACCAGATGGGAAAGTGAGTAGTGTTAAAAAAGGCATTTTAAGGGTGAGCATCTTTCCACAGAAAATAATTCAATACGGTTCTCGCTACATGGTCTTTGAAACAAATCAAGGACAGTTCAATTTGACAGTGCAACAGTTTGATTCGGTTCGACTGAGAGGGATAGCAATTTGAGTCAATATGGTATAGCTCAGTTCGAGAGAGTATATTTATAGACTTTATTGTTGTCATTTTACATGCATTTGAATGAACACATTAATGTGCCATATAGCCTCTTGAGACTCTTGCTATTTTTTTTTCTCAATTCTTTAATCGTAAGTGTTGAATAATTTAACTTGACATTGTTGGGCACAATTCAAAGGCGCAGTCGAGAACAAAGCGCATCCAGCTGATTGTTGTAGTGGCTCAGAGGACCTTCAGGCGTGGATTGTGTTAGCAGTGGCACAGGCTAATTGGGTTTCATTGCTAATTAGTTCAATTAATTAGGGAATGGAGTTGAGACCAAAAGCACTCCATCAGGTCATTTGAGGATTATGCAAAGTGGTGGCGGGAAGAAAGTCGTGGGAAGAGTTGAGGATTTCATTAATCAAGGTATTTCAGCCACAGATGGGGTTTCCCTCCCTAAAGAAGTGATCAATAGTTTGTTTTTTTTAATTAAATGTATATGAATTGTCTAACTCCCGAAGATCTGCCAAAAATTGTCATTTGTATGCTATAGTCATCTTGGGTCTTGAAGGAATCAACACAATAACACATCTAAGCAGAGACATTTATCAAATTTACCTATTGGTAAATAAAGGTCAGCAATCACAGAGCAGTCCCTCCTTCCGCAGTAAACTTGTGATGATTGTCTTGGAACGTATCAAAGTGAATGCCTGAAAACTTCTTCAGACACCTCCACAGTATCCTTACTGCCAAATATCCATAACAACTAGGACAGCTTCGGTTTTGTTATCATAAAAAAGCCTGTTCTGGAACAAGTTAGGAGTTCAGCATCAGTTACCATGGCGATGCTTCCAGCTGAAAAGCAAACCATTGCCATGACAGCCAAGATTCCTCACTAGCATTGGAGAAGCAGTAAACCAAATGCAGCAGAACCTTTTCATTACATGTTCACTTTTTTTCCTTAATGAGGACCCAGCACATTATTTCAGGAAAACTGTGCCTCAAAAGTTGCACAAAGATGCCATCAAAACAAGTGGCATTGAGCATCTTCACTCAACTTGAGTGTTTTGCATTGTTGTTAATTATAGAACCTTCCATCCATCCATTCTCTATAGTTGCTTATCCTCACAAGGATCGCAGTATATAGAAATCTTTTGTAGCAAAGCAATGTTCCACAGCAAATTAAGGTACTTATTTATTCATATTTTTTTACACTTGTGTGTCAATTAAGATAAAGCCTATTCTACCTCTGAAACCCTGCCAATTTTCAATCTCTTAATAGCGTCATATCACAGCAAATCCTTTCAAATTGCTTGTCATTTATAGCTTAACATGAGAAAACTAAAAATGACAAGAAATACAACATTTATTATGTTTAAAAAAAACTGCATCTGACAGATGTAAAAGAGTCTTACTAGATGCAATAGAACCAACTTGAAAGAGCCTTTCTCTGATTATATCTAGCTTGGCTAATGAAATCAAATCAATCACATATTAAGGGAACCAGTGGACCGAATAAAGATCTAGCTAATTTTGTCATTTTCCAAGCTGATGCCTATTGTTGTTTTTAATCTGCCTTAAAAGTCTTACGAAACGATGGAAGAAAGAAACGTGAAACGAAGTGGAAGAAACAGGGGATGAAATGAACAGAATAATGACATGCAAATTATTCATTTGCCCATCAGATATGGATGAGTTACTTTTTAAAATGGGTCTTATTTTTAGATCAAATATACCGTGATATAGCTCTAAATACATTGCCATCTTGAAGTATCTCCTATGTGTGTTTACTTGTTTACAACTGTTGAACTGTGATCAAACAGAACATAAGCATTTAGTATTAGTCAAAATTTTAGCACCTGCTTGATTAGTGATATTCATTCCTTTTTTTTTCTGTTGTGGTGCAGCGTTAATGAAGCATTTACAGTGTGTTTGTAGTTTATCGTAATCAAACGCCCGAAGCGAAGTTTTACCTGCGTTGTGGATGAACCATTAAAATGTCCCTCAAAATTAATGTATTGTACTATATTAATAAAAAAAAGACCAGAAGGCTATCAAAGGTATTTATGCTGCCACTTTCCAAAGTTCAAAATATACAATAAAGGAAAAAAATATTATTTTAAGATTTACATTAAGTTCACATGTTTTATGATGTAACTTGAAAACCGTAGTCACCACACTTACTTACATTTATCTGCATCTACACTTTGCTCCTCTCCAAGTGAATCAACGGTAGCGAGTGTGGATCCTCTCCATGTTTATGTTCTTCATGTTTATGCTCCAGGGCAGTGGTGGTAAGTATGTACCTTCTTAAAGCAGCAACTGACTCATGGACTTTTGAAAAAACAAAAAACAAAACAAACAAAAAAAAAAATACAACTAAAGCACATCTTTATTAATAATCAATACATTGATTGGATTTACTTCATGCCTAAATAAAAAGAATAAAAAAAACATGTTCTGAGTCTAAGTTATTTTCACACTTAGAGCATACTTTATCTTTCTCATGGATCAGTAGCATTCAGAATACCGTATTAGCAAAAATTCCATGTTCCATCGTTTTCAGACAAGCTCCAATGTCAACGAATCATTATACCACCCTCATAACCTATACATGATGAATCTATCACAAGTCTGGGCAGGAATCTGCATAAATAAAAAAAAGTCTAAGTCCGGGCAATTTAAAAAGGAATTGCTTGTGAACGGGAAAGTCGGCCTGTAGTGCAGATCGGCATTTGGAAGATGCGGCATTCATCACTGCATTTGTATTTGTTCTTAACTGAATCCATGCACTTCACTTCTGGCATACAGTAGTTCAACAAAATAATGAATATTATCTTCAAGATGAATGAGAAGTAGGCAACAATTATACCCTCATCACTTTGATTTCTCATAATTTTCCAAAGCACTGTGATCTTCCATCATTGAATAACATCTCAGCAAAAAAGCAGTCTAGCAGCCCTCCCACATCACGCATACCTAATTAGGACCAGCTGGCATGCTCTTGCGACTTATCAGAAGTTAAATCTAAGAGGACAGGTGCGAACTGTTTTTTGGAGAGCTCCTCATGCATACAGCATAGAATTTTCTTAAGAAAAAAATGATAAAAAATGTGGCAATGTGTTGGTCGCCGTGTAAACAGTGTTTCAAGTGTCTTACCTCTACAAAGAGGAAGCAGGGTACAATGTAGGTGCTTTTCTTTTGATAGCTGCTGTCACTGAGAAGTTTCATCTCCCGCCTCTGGGCCGCCAGTCGTGTGTCAATCATCTGTAAAGGTCAATAGAAAAGTTTCAGATCGTTTAATTTGTCTTGTATGTGTAAACTAATTAGATTACGGAATCAATCAAGACTCTCAAATTGAAAGCACTTTCAGCAAATAAAATGGTCAAATTTTGGCACTAGAATTTTTAGATTTACCAGCAACTCTACAGAGATCTGGGCTCCAACCTTTGCAATTTGGCACCCTGAAATTGTTTGTATAAGGCACACAATGTCTTTCTGATTTTTTCTTTTTAAATGTACCAAATGTCATCACGATTGTAAAATCACTTTATATACTGCTTATCCTGTTGAGGGTCACGGGGGACCTGGAGCCTATTCAATATGTTATTGGATTGGTCACCACAATTACAAGACACAAACAGAAACGCGAGATAAATCCCAATAACATTCAAATATGCATTGTCGGAACCGCACCTATGCTGCCCAAACAGATGTCATAGACGTGAACCACTAATTTGTCAGTAATTGATGATTAATTCATTACTAATTGTGAACTTTGACACTAAAAGTCATTCCCTGAGAAGAAATAGAATATATGACTCTGTACATGAACAAAGGCATCATTCTTCATTATTTAGTGGCACAGCTTTCTATTATTACAGTAACATTGAGACAATTGAGCACACAAATACGAGTGTCCCCTTTGCTGATGTGTCTTGATTTATAAATAATTTTTTTCTATTCAGTGCTCACAGTTTCGTTGTATATCTGTGTACAATGAAAATGAAGACATTCTATTCTAAACACTTTAGCGCGGTGAATTGAGGCAATGAGTTAACCAATGATGAACTTTTAACTGTAAGTCTAGCAGTTGCAAATTGTGTCCACAAAGCAGAGATAAAATATAACTAAGTACTGATGTGTGTTCTATTTGTATGTGATACAGCAGCATTTATGCTTGTTTGATTACAGTATTGCTGAAATAGTAATGCAATTTTACATTAGCCCATCATTTTCTATTTTATGTTAGCATGAAGCTGGTAAACAGATTTTCGAGTGATGATTATAGCAGTGATGCTCTGTAATTGAAAGTACTTAAAATGACAGTCATTGGTGATGAACAATATAATGTATTCTTTCATTTGGAGAATAGTTAGCAGGTTGCCATATTAAGCAATGCACAATTAGGTGGGTCAAAACCAAGAAGAAACAAAAAGTGTAGGAAATAAACCCAGATGCAAGGTATTAAAAGTAGGGGAAATAAGGAACCCAAGCTGAAATACTGCTTGTGCCACAACAATATACAACAAAAATGTTGTGTTTTCAGTTTAATGAGGGTGTGTGCTTGAGCAGAGCAGATATTAATAGCTATCAATCCGAATACTTGAATGTGTCCGGACTTAATTTAAAAGCGTGGCGAACTGACACTCCAACATGAAGCTCATGCAAAGATTCCTGAACAGTAAACATAATTTTGGTAAGAGGAAGAAAAGAAGCTAAGAATAACCCAGAACATGATGCTGCTGGGATTGGGAAAATACGCAACTATGCCACTTCCTTGTTTAATTCGCAGGGGTTACAGATGAGGTGGAGTGGCTTATGATCTGAAATATATGGTAAATCAACTTACATGTTTTTACATGAGATCATGCCTTGTTTGAAACACTCAATTATTTATTTCTCAACTATTCTTGATTGCTTTGCATGCATGCTGATGATGATGATTATGGTTGTCAACAACCCATTATATCGCACCCAAAGTAGGTTGTTCTATGCTGGACAGCACATTTGTCTCAAAAACAAGATGATACATGAATAATCCCCAAAGGCAAAATTCTGTGACATACAAATAAATGCTCCACAACATAATGGATCCTCCACCATCAAACCATATAGGTGTTTTTAATTTTATTTTTTTGCAAGAAACAAAAATACTGTATTTGCGTTTTGTCTATCCACACATTCTTTCAGATGGACACAGATATGACCAGAAAGTAATGGACAAAGACCAGTTCAATCAACATGTTGATTCATATGATCAGAAATCTGTTATATTTTTATGTACATCCATCCATAGATGTATTGCACAAACACATCTACCAACTACTGTATATTGGGGGGAACCAGAGGTAATAGTGAAAGCATAGAAGTGATGATCAAAAACAAAAAGCCTGGTGGAAAGAGATAAGAGAGACAAAAAGTCATGATGCAGACAATGGGAGAGAGAGAGTGAACGCTCGCAGACTCAGCAGTGGGAAATAATAGCAAGATAAAACGGTAAAAGTTCAGGGAAAACTGTGCCACTTCCAAGAGGTACCCCTAAGTGAAACAAAAGAATGAATAGGAGGTAAAAAGAGGAAGGGCCATCTTTGAAAATGGAGGAATTTCTCACATGAAAAGGGACAGTCTCAGCTTTGGTAAAAAGTGATCCTTGCTGCAATCAGATAGCACACAATACTCACAAAATAGAACTATAAAATCATATTTTTATCAACCACCAGCTAAATTTCAATATTCTAGATTATTTTTCATTCCCTCGCATATGAATTGTATTTGATTATCTCAACGATGACAACTTTAGTGGGTATATCTTCTGCTGCCTAGTCAGCCTTTACCTTGATTGATGGTAGTTACTGTTTGAGGGGGGATTACAGAGCACAGAGCACTTGAACACCAAAGATAGGAGTGAATTAATGTTGAAATTTAAGTTCCTTGATTTGTCTCAGTTAATTCTTCTTTGCAGGCTCGTGTATACCACTAGTTTGTGGCTTTCTCATTTAGGTTCCTGGTTTTGTAATGGAAATTTACCTGTGTAGTGCTTTTATGCAGTCTGCAGTAGTCTAATCACAGATTTTTTTTTATTTTTTTTTTAATCACACTATAGACTGTTGTATTGACGAAAACAAACAACTTCTATTTGTGGTCCTAGTATGCCGAGCCGATACCATATGGGTGGTATAGTGCAGGTCATTTACTGATGCAGCTAATATGCCACTGCTGCAGCATTCTAACATTTGGATGGATGGACAGAAATGAAGTCAGCAACCCTAGTGAGACTAAGCAGCAAAAGAAAATGAATGGATGGGACAGAAATTAAGAACACAGTATATGAGTTTAAATCTTTATCGACAAACAACCATATACTGTGAAGTAAAAACCCTGTGAGGACCGTTGTTTTCTTCCATTGTTGCTCTTTGTTGTCACAAAACAACTAATTTGTTCAAAGATGAGTAAATTTAACTGTTATCAGTGTACTCATTGAGGTGGAAAACCAACTACCCGAAAATGAGGCAAGTATATAGCGCTTCAGAGTCCAGCGGAAAATTGTAGACATGAATATCATGGGACCTACTTTTACCTATCAATATCCTACATTGTAGCTGTTCATTTGTTGATTTTGCAAGTGATAGATGAACACTTTGCTCAGGTCTGTTCTCCCTGATTGCTCTTGTTGAGCCACAAAAGTCCTTCGTGGATGTTGATGGCCTCATTTGTGTGACTTACTGACAAGCCATTAGGGATTCCACGAAGCTTAGTGACAGGCTTTGCTTCAAACCAATTGAATCAAGGTTGTTTCACAAAAGAAGGTGAACCACTTATTGGTGTGTCACATTTCACATTAGACGAATCACCTATCTTGTGGTTCCAGCAAGGAACCTTCCTTTCAGGTATGGAAACCAATTTGTGTTGGGTTGAAAGCCTCTGAATGGTTCCTAATTTGATATGTGAAGCAGAAAAGCTCTCGTTCCCAGCTGCTGAAAAAGGGGTCACACAGAATTCCAGCCTTCACCTTGGCTGAGTAGTAGGGTTTATAATTATGCTCTATGCACACATAAACAATGTACTGAATACTGTACTCATGGGAAAGATGATACAGGTAGTTACGGAATCATTATTCGTGCTATCTGATCTTATACCTTTATGCCCCCCTTATTGCTGCAGTTCAGTCTGCCTCATGAGAGATACTAATTCATTATCATGGCTGTGACTTTATTCACTATTAGCTGAGCCCCAGTTCATAGAGCTTTTAACATGTTTAATAGCATTCACTAAACCTATGAGATAACAACTTGCAATGATACAGTAAGTGGCGACTATGTGTTCGCCAATTTACGGTAACAACCATGAAACAAAAGGACATATTGCAATTTGACCTGCAATAAATACCCTCTTAAGGAAAAATACAATAAAGGGGTTGGGGGTTTGATTGGTGGCCGTAATTTGAGTCAAATATATTTCCTCGAATATTAGCCTTGGGTGGTAATGGCCCCATTTAATTTCCCTACTAAAAGGTGGTTACTCAAGATGGCTGTAAGCACAAAATTACAAAATAACATGACAAGCCATGTTGGAAAATGCATTGGTGAGAAAACTTTTAAGGTGTTTTTGTTTTTTATATTTGGTACAAACACAGTAAAGACAGATATCTCCCTTTTTTAAACGTGATATGTTTTAATTCAATTTGTATTCATTAGGGATTTTGTTACACTGTAAATAGTGTACATTTAAATAACCCTTTGAACAAATATGCAAATCTAAATATATCTGCACGCATGAAACACCTCCCTCCTAATAAATACCTTACCATAAATCAATGCCCAATTGTACTAAAAAATATTCCGAAGCCACCATACGAGGAAATACAGCATGCTTACTTGTACCATGCAGTGATAAACTGACAGCTGTTCTAAGGATTTTGTCAGACCAAAACCACCATAAATGAAGAATTGTTGACAAAGGCACTCATGAAGTTGTGCTGGTAATGCACTGTTTGGCTTTTTTATGTATCAATCATCTCAAGCAAGAGATGCCATCAGACATAAAGCTAGCGTGACTGATTGGACTCTGTTGCCGTTGTCCGTGTCTCTCACTTTGATGCGCTTCCATCGGCTCTCCTTGGGCACAAAGGAGTCAGTTCACTATATCGCTGGTGCACGCACATGCAAGCTGACAAGCCCATGCTGTTTTAGATTGTAATATCGGCACATCTTTGTCCATTGGATTAACACAAAAAATAACAAACAGAAGTCATACAAAACACAGGTAAACTTGGCTATCAATCCAACAAGTGGCACAAAATATATACAAAATATTGTTCCACACTTAGAACTCACCTTCAACCTCTGGCTGTTTCAAGCTGTCACAAGGGCTTCCTTGAAGTCATCCACTCTAGCAGGATTTGCTCTAGCAGTCCATTCTGTGGTTCTGTCTCTGGTCTCTCTCAAAGCACAACCTCTTCTCACTTCAGCCACTAGATCGCTGAAAAGTCGGATAGGCTCGGAGTTAGCAGTGAGCCTCTTTGCCCGTGCCCGATACCATGTACCCTCCCACCCTTTGTATATGTCTGCAGTCTGCGGTTAGGTCATCGAAATGAACATGATGATCTTCAACAGCACTTCAAGGCTAATTAGTCAAGTACAGGGGATCCACTGGCTAAGCGAGAGAGAGAGAGAGAGAGAGAGAGAGAGAGAGAGAGAGAGAGACGCTGGTGGTTATCGTCGCTGGCGAATACAAGAGGATGAAGAGGGGGAAAAAAGAGAGGCGGATGGAGAGAAAGTGTGTGCGCATCTGCAAGCATGTGTGGGAGCAGAGAGGCGGAGAGAAGTAGAAAAAAAGACGGAGGGTGGGAAATGGGAATAAGAAAATGTGACAGTAGGAGACGAGACGGAGCACATGAAATGGTCAGCGTGTGCACCAGGGAGTGAGGTACGAAATTAAAGCAAGATGTGGAAAATAAGAGATGGGGCTTAAATGGAAGACACCCTGCACTTTAGTGCCTCCTAAGACCACAATTGTCAGACCGCACAGCAGATCGAAAAGGTCCATACCTTCAGTTTCAAATACTAGGGTTTTCTGATATGAAAAAATAATGAGAACAAGATAAATCATTTCCAAACTTTTTAGTCCATTAATGTGGCCCATAAACATAATGTGAACTTTATGAGGGGAAAAGTAAATATAAATAAATAAATAACTGAAATAATGTAAGGTATACCCAAACTGCGAGGTAAAAAGACTCTGAACATCCAAGTACAAACCAAAAACGATGGAGCAGAAAGCATGAAGGAAAAACACCGGCTGGAAAGCAACACTACAGATGTCGAAGAATAACCCATAGTCATTCTCCTGCTCCTGCTCCTGCGGTACTTAAGAAGGCCCCTGATAAGAGTCAGGTGTGTGGCCGGTGACTCCAATTCCTCGTGGATGGAAAACTTCTCCGCCTCTTAAAAAAACAAAAACAAAAAAAAAAACACAGGAACGATTTACGAGAGACATGACATAATGTGATTGCACAAGTGTGCACACTGTCTTATAACTGTGATATGACCGACCGCCACATCAAACTCATGTTGGGTGAAAGTCAGCACCTGCCACCATTTAAAGTGCCTCTGAGTAATTCTTAATAAATTTCCGATAGTATAGTACAGTGGTTCTCAAATGGGGGTATGAATACCCCTTGGGGATACGTGAAAGTACAGACAGTGAACATTTCTTTTCAAATTAGGAACAAATAAAATGGAACATGAAGAGTCATAGTAACGCAAGTTATCGGCAGATGAGCCAATGGTGAAACAAATGATGTAACACGATCTGTCTTCTGGAGTTGCTGAAAAAAATACACTTAGAGATACCACTTCATATATAGCTTTAAATATGTATAGCTTCAAAAAAATTAATCAGATGCGGATGCCACAGCACTGTTTTAAGTGACCCCCCCACCCCAACAGGGATACGTCATTAGCCGGGTTTACGTGGAGATTTGTCTGATTTAAATCATTCCGAATGATCTCTGCTCATATGTTTGCATGTGAACTATCTATTCCGTGGGATTCAGTACCTACAACAAGGTTAAGAACCAATGTTTTACCTTTTATTAAATTATCTTAATACAAACAAGTTACAATCACTTTAAAAGAGGTTTTCCCCTCGCAAAAGAGTCCACTCATCAAGTAGGCTTCCCCTGACTTTGTTTAGTATACATGTATTTTGTGCAGTTTTTACTAACTGTTAATTATTCCCTTTACTCTGCCAAAGCTTCCATTTACATCTTGAAAGGGGCAGTCAAGTTAAAAATAAAACATCTTTTCAATAATAAAAGCACCTCCAACTAGTCCAAAGGTAGTGTTTTGATTAATATTGGGTTTGAGAATTCTAGATTAAGCACCAATGTCCACCCAGCTCATGGGGTGTCCATTGACATCAGTCATGACATCACAGTTGCTCAGGGCTCAGGTAACAACCAATCATGCCTCAACTTTCAACAATCACATAACCAAATCTAGAAAACAAGAAAGCCATGATTAACTAAAGAGACACAACAATTGAACAGTACACTAGATAGTACAGTAGATGAAAGTATTTTCAGATTAAAAAAAAAATTCTGACTTCTTTATGGCCAGAGTCAATCCTTTGTGATTGGATGATCGAGGAGGTGAAGGCAGAACTTCTGCCAACATATGTAACGGCTTTCACTTAATGTCGCAGAGAGATACAACTATTTTCAGTTTGCAAAAATGTGCATGTTGCCAATACAATACAATGATGGTTACACAGCATGTGAAAAAACACAACAGATCCATTCAGCCAACCTTGCTAAGACCACCGAAATCCAGAAAAGTGTGTCAAGAGATTTTATGTGAAACCTGGAATGTTTGTAAACGTGGATGTAAGTAATTCCATGTTCCAATGAATAATATTTTAGTAAATGGGGATATCTTCAGGGTCGGCGCGTTCAAACATGCTGTAATAGTGGCAGCTGGTCAAGTGTGGACATGTACCCTGGAAGACTTGTCACACAGGATTGAACTTGGTGTGGAAATCAGGCTTGAAAATAAGCGACAGAACAAGCGTATAACAACTTTTCCCCACTATGCACGATGAACATAATTTAATTATGTGGTTAAACAAATTTTGGAATTGCTGCACATTACTAACAGTTGTTGGGGGAGCACAGACCACTCATGGCAAATTAGCTTTTTTTCCTGCTAAGAATGATCAACTCTTGTGTTGTCAAAGATGGCAAGCTCCAGTTCCCATGGAAACACGTATGCAGACGCGTTTAAAGAGCACATACAGTGAAGATGAAACAAGTACCACTTGAAAATGGCCTTGCACA
The DNA here is from genome assembly GCF_059441005.1 of Hippichthys cyanospilos. Lineage (NCBI taxonomy): Eukaryota > Metazoa > Chordata > Actinopteri > Syngnathiformes > Syngnathidae > Hippichthys > Hippichthys cyanospilos. The sequence continues at coordinate 10,194,315 of NC_142375.1, read as the reverse complement.
CAGGAGAGAAAAATGAGCAAAGTTGAGAGAACCGAGAGGGGGTGGATGAATTCAACTAAGATGCCTGGGTCCTCAAATTAAATGTCAGCTAATGACTTTCAATAAACTATACTCTCATGAAGCTTAAACACTGTTTTAAATATATACATATATATACATATATACATATATATATATATATATATATATATATATATATATATATATATATATATATATATATATATATATATACACACATATATATACATATATATATATATATAAATATATATATATATATATATATATATATATATATATATATACATATATATATATGTATATATATATACATATATACACATACATATATATACATACATATATACACATACATATATACACATACATATATACACATATATATATATACATATATATATATATATATATATATATATATATATATATATATACACATATATGTGTTATGTCTTTACCCAGATAGATAGATAGATAGATAGATAGATAGATAGATAGATAGATAGATAGATAGATAGATAGATAGATAGATAGATAGATAGATAGATAGATAGAGATAGATAGATATGTCCGCAGTTTCCATAGCTAGTACAATGATAAGGCTAATGGATTTGATGAAAGAAACGATCAACTACAGCTTTAATAAACTGATTTAAGTTTTTGTCTGGTATTGGTCACCATAGTGTCACATAGTGCCTAACACTTTCCATCAGCTGAAATTTTCAAAGGGGTTGAGGAATAAAATGCGTAAATTTATTTTTGGAGAACCTCTTAAGCATTTTAGAACTATAACAGCAGTGTTCGGACATGTTTCGCTTATAATGTAAAAATATAAGTGGCTTATTAAGAACAACTGCACCAACACGTATTTTGTGGGCTTGTTGGTTATATTAAAGCAAGCTTACAATAGCTGTGGAAACATTTTTTATGAGAGAACATGCACACAGCCATACATGCCTGCAGAGGGCGGAGACGTTACACATTGGAGTTGACAGCAGTCCTGGCTAGCATTTTTTTAAAGGGCCCCTATCATAGACAGTCGACTTTTTGGAGCTTTTAAACCATGTTGATATATTAAACTAAACCAAGTGTTATTTTCCTTTTGATGCACATTCAGCACTGGCCCAGTACAAACAGATAATAAGGGACTTCCGTTCTTCTGTCACTTTTTGTCTCGTACCACCCCGCACTGCCCATGCAAGAGTAAATACACGCCCAACTTATCTGAGGAGGGAGTCACATTTTTGATTTCCCGAAGTTTTGCACCAAGTTGGCCAAACAAACGGCAACGTTTCATTCATTAGTTTCAAAGTTTTCCTGTAGAAAATGTCAAAGTGGCGAAAATGTGTGCTTGGGAGCAAGCAGCCGGACCGCGGAACTGTTGTTAGGGATAGTGGTTTCCGGAGGTCACAGTTTTGATTGGAGGACCAAGAGTTTCTGTTTGTGGTCTCTTGACACATGTTTTGCGTTGCCGCAAGTTCATTTTGATGTCAGATAAACGCCTGCAGCTCTGACTTCCATTATTGATTGCTACAATGTTAGCTTTTATAATTATTATTTTTGTTGATGGTTAGAAATTATGGTACTTAAAAAAAAATTAAAAACAGCTCATATTTAATAAGACATTACATCACCAATGCGCTACGTGTAATTTATATATTTAACTGTGGAACGTTTAAAAACACTATTGCATGTGTTTAATTGTGGAATGTTTTTAAAATAACATGATCTAGGTCCTTTAAGACATTTTCTATGTTGGTTTATTAAGATCAGATAGAGAGAAAAAAAACTCATTCAATAGCAACTAGATATGATCAAACTTAACAATATTGCTCCTTTAACTCCATCAAAAGCTCTGCTTAAACATAAGCACATTCACATATGTTCACAACAAAACAAAACATATTTTAAGCGGACGCAGGATCTGATTATGACTAACAGAAAAAAAAAATTGGCGATACAGCATTGCAAACATTTTATAGTATATATTTTATCAATTACTGGCATTTTTCTCTATTGTACCTCAGTGAAAAAAGTTTAGATATTCTTTGTTCTCTTTTGTTTTTTAAACGCTGTGAGAGTACAGTAACCTGGTATAATTATAGGAAGGTTTGCACATTTACATTTTTTAAAGGTAAAGCAACTTAAATTCCTTTGAGACTTAGACTCAATAAAACATAAAGTACATAAAGACCCTGAGGTGTTTGTTACATTAGTCAAATCAAGGTAGTTGAGTGGTTCAAGCAGTTGTTTCCTTAGCTTCGTATCACAAGCAACCTTTTGTTTATGGTGTCATGTTAGAATTCCATTGGTGTTATTTGTCTTTACCCAAGCCTGCTATTCCTACTGTACACGTTTGTAACATGGTCTCTTTCTATAAAGGCAGACACAAACGCACACAACACAAAACAAAAAGTGGCGCTTAGAAGCTTCTGGTTGTCGCGCGCATGGACACACAGTTACAAAAGCACCAGCTCGCTGCATTGTTAATGAAAAAGCACAAAAGAACAAATCCCTGAGCTGTCACAGGCATGCACAATAGAAAAAACTGTCTTCCTTTTTTGCTTACAATAAAGCTATGTGATACTAGCACATCTGTATGTGTTCTCAGAGAAGACCATCTCATGTCATTGTGGCAAAATAAGAAGGGGGCCAAGTGTAGCTGTGCTCATTTCACTCATTGTTGCTTTGAATCCCAGCCAAGGACTTTTTTTTTTTTGCTTTGAAGATATTTTATTGATTAAGAATTGGCAGGAATTTTAGCAGAGGCTGGTTAATACTGTAAGTTAACCATGCAATTGAATAAACAATCCCACTTCATCTATCTCTAAACTCAAGTGTAAACAAGGCATTCTGATCAATATTTCAGTTATGCAATGTGGCTCAAGCAGCAACATCTACCCAATTCAATGCATCACAGGGAGCAGCCATTCTGTTACTTGCTGCCTGTAAATGACTTTGTTTTCCAAAATTTTAATGAGCAGCTTGTTTCACATTTGTGATTGAAATATGATTTTTTTGACAAAACAAAAATAACATGAAACAAATGGTCCTACTGAACCGTTGTGTAAACATTATTCAAGTTGGGTGTTCAGTGCAAAGTGAATTTGATGAAATTCCATCCTTGCAACTCTTGGTAGACAACATACTGTACAGCAAAAGTGGGCAACTGTTGTTTACAATTACACGGTCATTAGTCACTTTCACTTTACTCACGCTGGAAGCCACAAGGCGGGTCATGGCGTCGGTTCAAGCGAGACAAGCATCCCAACCTGTTGAGGTTTCAACCGACATTTGGGCACTGGAAGCCGTTTGCCTGAGTGAGGAAGGGGGCGGCCTAGCTAAACTCACCACCGCCGGAGTCAGGTAACCATCGCCGACTGCCTTCCTCCTCTCACATGTTAAAGAGACGTGGGGACTGCGTGCTTGTCTGCGGGAAGGTTCTTTTTTCCTCTCTCGATGTTGCGACGTAACTTTCACGACAATTTCGTACGCCATCTTTAAGTTGCTGCTCAAACGCGTTGCTCGCTCAGGTGTGCAGGAGACGTAGATTTTTTTTTTCCACTTTCACTGTTACGGCGACCATACTTTTGGATAATTCCGCGTATTTCTTGTTGTTTAAACTCCACGCTCAGTTGGACTTTATCAAGGGAGCCGCAGGTGAGTCTCAGTTAATCTCCACATTTGAAAGTATTGCGCGTATTTCCCTTGCAAATTGTTGGCGTCAGTGTTGTGTTGACACCGTGTGATGATGGTTCATGCTGCTGGAAGCGAGCCCAAGAGTTGGACAGGCTCAACAGCTGTTAACTTGTCTGACCTGAACACTTAAACGGGGATTCAAAGTGGCACATATTATTCAAAAGTGTTTTTAGAGTAGCCTGTTGGATTTGTCTGCGATCAGGAAATCTTATAGCTTGTCTGTGAACACTTTTACGAGTAATAAAGTGCAGATCTGCAGGCTATGTTTTATGATGCAGTAGTTTATGAAACCGGGCTGTCTTTTGTCAATAACAAGCCCTAGCCCATGTGTTTGCATTTGTTTGCCTATTTAGCCCGACATGTAGGCTACCCCTCCGGTCTCTGATGACGTAGTGATGGGGTATCAGACCCATTTTTGTTTAGGACAATATTGTAGTTGCTCCTCACAGTATTACTACTCGTAAATGTATCTAATCAGTATTTTGGAGCTGATTTTAAAAAATGCCAAAAAAAAAGACTGTTCTGATCAGAATAAGGACCAATATATCTATTTAAATAACTTTTTTTTCTTCAGTAAATTCAACCCTCACTCTCCGTGAGATCGCGGGGTCAACCCTTTCCACAAATACTTAAAATGAGCATACAATTGATGCACACTGGAATGATTTAAAAAAAATTAAACGCCAAAAAATAATCCCAAAATGCTGATTAACATGAAATACAAAGAAAATAGGGTGAACACGCTGCCCACACCCAAAACAATAAATCAATGACATATGCTGTAAAACAGTGGTCCACAATCTTTTTTGTGTCATGGATTGGTTGGGACAAAAATATTCATTTTGCAGACCGGCAACTGTGGCAGGGTTGACTCACAAAACACAGTAACTTACTAAAAATTTACCCCTCTGGAATAATTAATATACTTTAAAAAATGTATAAATAAATTAGGGCTGCACAATTAATCGCGATCACGATATTGGCTGCAACGATAAATTAAGATGATCCTCTGTGATGTTAACATTTAAAAAGCAGACACTACATGTCAAACTACTTTGCCTTCCTACAATCAGGCGGCAATGTTTCCCACATGTTTACATACTGCAACATTAACATCATTGGTGATGATGAAGATGTTATGATTGAATGCTGGTTTGGTAGGGTACCCTAACAACTATTTACTAGTGGCTAAACTTTTAGCTAATGTTTGTGTGGGTAAGCTGTGTGTTACTTGTTCAATTGATTCAATAGGTGTGTATCTTGCATTGTTTTTTTAATGACACACTTACACAAGCCTCATTTTCATTTTCTCCCTCTCACGCTTAAGATACCATCACACAAGCAATGGGTTGGAACTCTCTTTTCAACATACTGTAGTTTTATCTTTGGACGATAACGTCAAGTCTTCATGGCTGGCCATCAGCTGTACGTCCGGTTCATTGTAACTATATGTTTGCTTTCAGTGGTCTTAGCATGGATGCATGAATGGATCAGTTATGTTTGCTGTGTCTTCTTTCATTTAATGGTGGATTCTGTTTACTTCAACTTTAAGTTAGGATTGCTAGATTGATTGACCAAAGTCACACACGTTTTCACCATGTCTGATTGGGTAAATATGCTTCCAGCTCACAGCTGGTCACAGTACCCACCGTGACTGCTGTCTTCTGTTCGCTGAGGTGAACAGAGTAAGAATGTCACTGTGTGGTTTCCTGCCATACATGTGACAATAATGCTCTACAATCTACAATAATATCACAATTTTCAATCATATTATCACTCATTGGAAGGTATGCTCACCATTTATTTATTTATTTATTTATTTATTTATTTATTTAGTCAGCTTCATTGTGCTGATCCACAGTGGCAGCTGACCGCTACCAGTCCCCAGACCACTGCTATAACACCTTTGATTCTTTACAATGACAACAAAGAATGTTCTTTCTTAGTATCTGTTTTCTGTAAAAAGGGCACATTGTGACATTTGTGTGCTAAAGCCACATTACAAATTTTGCATTAAATGCACAATGCAGAATATACTGTATGTTGATCCAATCTAGCCTAACTGAGATCTAGATCTGTGTAATTTCTAGACACACATTGTTGGACTTTTTTTTCAACATTTAATTTTTCACAATTTTAAAGTGATACTGAGTAAGATTTAGACCGTTTTTCATCAAAAATAAATCAATTAAATTATTATAAATTTCAAAAACTTACAAATATGTCGTTAACCAGCAACACAATGTTTTAAATATAATCATGGGTCTAGTTATCCTTAAATTATATTACATGGAGCGGTGGCACTCCTACGGAGGTTGCCATATCATAGCTACAGCAGGAGGAGGAGGAGTTGTTGCAATTACCGTAATGCCCCAAAAGCTCCCACAGGCTAATGCTAAAAATTACACATACTCCCTTTAAAGTGACGAGTAACATGATTTGGATCAGACATGAGCCATGTCTATCTCCTTGCAGTAAGATGGCTAGCTTGCTATGAGGAAATAGGTTAGGGTTGAGATGCATTTTCTCTGGATGCCACAATTGCCAGGAGAGCTTGGTGCCATTTCAGTTGGCTGGTATGACATTTTTACAGTATAGTAAGTGTAAGCAAAACTGTAGCAGTTTTCGCTGTATTACATTTTTGCAATTACAGCTTAGGTTTATTACTGTATTTTTGACATATTTAGACCGTATGAAAGTGTTTTTGGTTTGGTTGAAGGTTAAATTTATTTTATATTGTGTTATTTGGGGCGTCACTAAGCAAGACTGGTTACCAAGTTTGCTTCCATTTCAGAGGCCCCTTGTTCAATTCCAGCTTGCCCTGGCATTCCTGTGTGGAGTTTGCATGTTCTCTCCTTGCTAATGTAAGGCATGTGCTCGCTCCCGTCCCCTCCCACATTCCAAAAACATGCACAGTAGGTAGATTGGACACTCCAAATTGCCCTTAGGTGTGATGGTGACCCATGGATTCCACATACTGCATCTGTGCTGTGTCAGGCTGCGCTGGGCAGTGCGCAGCCATGTTAATGAATGAGACTGGTCTCACATTGTGTGTATGCGCCGCACAGCGCTCCGCCGATTCCGCGTCATCGTTCCATGGTCCGCTAACTTTACGCAGGACTTGAAAGAACTGCTCCACCGCCGTGTGCCCTGGTCTCTTCCACAGTTGAAAAAGCACCAAACAGGAAAAAGAATGTGATCTACATCTGAATTTACAAAGTAAAATCACTAGTGGACAAGCTTGTTTTCTCCTTTGATGATTGATTGGATGAACCCAAAAGTGACTGTTTCCCCTTTGTCTATGTGCCATTGCCATCAAGACAACAAGAACAATCACTTTTCTTCTGTTAACTGGCAATGTAACATCTACAAATATATGTTACTGCTTGACTCACTATCTATTCACTTAAAAGTCAAATGAATGCTGTATGTGCCCACACATTGTAAATTAAGCATGCAATGAAGTGTTATGCACCAAAAGCTTTCCGTGAATGGAGCTTGGTTTGTTTCTGGAAGTCTAGAAAACATTGTTTTTTCTTTTTTCCATTGTGCGATTTTGGTCAGTCATTTGCAAACACAGTTTGACCTTCCAAGGACTCTGACGCAAAATGTGGAATCTGCGGGTGGGTGTGAATGGTTGTTTGTCTCTGTGTGCCCGGCGATTGGCTGGCAACCGTTCCAGGGTGTTACCCGCCTACTGTTCGAAGATAGCTGGGTTAGGCACCAGCAAGACAGCGACCCTAGTGAAGATAAGCGGCAAAAGAAAATGATTGGAAAGTATGTTTTATTTGTCTTGTTTGGCCAGACACAAGACCTCTGTGTATGCCTCACCAACTGGCTGCAGTGGCATTGCCAGATATGTTACATAGCAGATTTTTATCTACCTTTGGAAAAGTGCTAAATCTAATCTGAGGAATCCAGTGCATGTTTTTTAAATATCCAATGCATTTCTGAAAATTTGTCACTTGATACTTAATCCTGGCACACATCAGTCACACACACTTTCATTTAAGATCGCATGCTCTTTCATCCTAGCCACACATTTGTTTTCAGACTTTTATGACTCACTGCGGCCTACTGCAAACACCCTTGCAACCACAGCTATTCTTGGTCAGGAGGTTTGTTTGTAATGAACTTCATTTGAGCAATCCATCAAACAAACACTGCTTTGCATGCTGATTTACAAACAAAGATCCCAGCAGGAGCACCTCAAATGCTGCTTCTTCTGTCAAGCTCGTGACGAAAGGGTTTCCAGGCCTTTTCCAAAGGGGGTGCAGCTCACTGCTGGTATAATTTGACTCACAGGAAAGACTTTCCTGATTAACGATCATAATTGTGTGCCTGTGAACTGGGAATGTTTTTTTACTTTTGTGACTTTAAAAAGTTGTGCATGCTAACATGACTGATATTGTCAGAACGATCCATGATCACATAATTGTAGTTTAGACTTCATCATCTACTTGTTGCAGCCAAGTGATTATTTTTGTAGGTTGTATAGTAGTTTGAATCAATTGATTCAAGACAAATGATAAGAATGAAATACAATCAAAATAATTGTTAGTCGAATAATTGAATAACTTGTCATTATGTCCATGCCTATTTTGTAATATGCAAGCTAGACGAGCATTTACCAATGACACTAAGTTAAAATAAAACATATATTGTACACACATACTGTGCACACTTGTCATGCATGAGACCGTCATGTATGAAGAAGTTTAGATGTATAGTTTCATTTTAAAAATATCTTACATGGCCCTTGGTTTCAGGGAGATGTCGAATCTAAGGAATAATGATAGACCAATTATTGGCCTGGCAGATTATCTGCACTGATATATAGCATTTGAAGAGTATTGGCAACAGCCTTACTGTATCGACGTTGGCTAGTTCTATCATCCATCCATCCAATTTCTATAGATGCTTAGAGCATCCAATACTGTCAGATCCATCCCGCAAGATTATTTCTTGAAGAATTAAAGTATGAATAGGACCCAATACATTAATTCACTGTCCATAACCAATACGGAGCCTCGAACTGGCTTCTATTTTGTTTGATTTTAAAAGCAAAGATGTCTAGTGACAAAAAAAGTTTAACATTTGAGATTTTTTTGAGAAATAATTACATTTTAAACGGTGTTCAAAGGTTTGTGCTTTTCAAAATATTGGTGCTAATATTATCCCTTTACTGCAACTTAATATTGTCTCCAAATATCGATTATCAGCATCCGTGGCTATTAATACATTTTAATGAAAGAACTTATTGATCCATTCCTAGTAAGGAATCCCTACACAAGACGTGAAAAAAAAAAAAACACAATGTTCAGATTTGCAGCATAGTAAATCACGACTGACTGTGAGTCAGTTCACGTCCTAGCAAAAGCACAAATTGAACTACAGCTGCTGACATAGACTGTTCAAGGTTTTACTAAAGTGAAACAACGACCATGGCTGAGGCGCTGTAAATGATTTGTGATACCTAAATTTATCACGTGGCTCTGGTGGAACTACGCCCCGCTTGTTGTTTGCAAGTCATTGCTTTTCTTTTTTTTTTTTTTTCCCCTACACTAAGACAGTCACAAGATTTGTACTGGAAACTAAAGGTTGTTTGTTTGCAAATATATTTGGTGGTGAGTAGTTTATTGCTATATCCTTGGCTCTGTCCCGGGGAGCACCATCAAGTTATGCTGTATATTAACGCTGATTTGCAGAGGATATCTGCAGATAATACACTTTAATATTCATCCAACCTCTTGCTAGACAGCAAGAATTAAATACGTGCATTTCGTTTGGCTGCAGTCAGCCTCTTTTTGTATTGCAGATTGTTTTTGTTTTTCTTTTAATAAGGCTAACCGACAAACAGTGTCGCACTTAAAACAAAACAATACCCGCCTAAACATTGAAGGTTTGTTATTCGTAGCCATGATGTGAGCACAAGTTGGTCTTGTAACACTCTCATTTGCTCGGCACCACTGTTATGATCTGTTGGCTGCTGTTTTCAGCATGCCATGTCCTAATTATTCTAATTATTTTAATTAGTCCTAACTTGAGGATTGGATTTTGTTCACACCAGTATACAGTAGCTGTCAGCTAAGATTCCAACCGTCCAATCTTGTCTTGAAATTAACAAAAATGTTTATTTTACTTTAACTTCTTCCATACAACTTCTGTAGGGCCTTTGTTTTCAAAATTGTTACGCCGTCAACAATAAAGAATGATCTTCCTGAGCTACATGAAGTTCTTAAAATCTTTCTTATCAATTTTTTTTAATTTATTGTTCTTCCCAATGACATTAACAATCAACATTTGATACAATTAGACACTTCAACCACTTTGATACATCCTAGTTATGTAAAGCAAGTAAGAATTACACCGTTTTTCATGATGGACAACAGGAGGTGCGACAGGTGCTGCATTTACCATTGTTCATAGCTATAACAAACATGGCCGCCTCCGGGGAAGTGCCACCCCCCATGTAAAATATTTTCATGATAACTCGACCTATGACTATATTTAAAACATACCGTTGGTAATTAAGAACACATTCATTTGCAAGTTTTTGAAATTTACAATCATTTAATTAATTCCTTTTGAATGAAAAATGGTCTAAATCTTACATACTGTCCCTTTAAGGGTACATCCTATACATAGGTGCATTTTATACATTTAGGGGATTATGCTAATCTCCTCTGTATGGAGGGGTGGCCAAAGAAATGGATGTGTTTTCATTGCTACCCTGCACTGGCAAATGACTATTGTCTGTCATATGGATGTTCAATATCACAGTAAAAATGGTTGAAACCTTTGTGATTGTTTTTTATTAAAACAATTTATTTTCCTAGCCTTCTCTTCTTCCCCACTCCACTTAGATAGCTCAGTTTAATTTTCCCCTCAACATTTCATGTTTATTTTGCTTAAGTATCTTATTAAACATGTGAATTCAAAGGAAGTCTTTGTGGCCATCTATTGAGGCTGGTGGCATGTTGAATTCTGGGGGTCAACTCATCTTTCATGAGACTGCTCAGGGTCTAGTTAGTGCAAAGCCTGGGTTTAGTTGTCATTTTCTCCAGGGTTGTATTAGAATTTTTTTCATCACTAATGAGCTTTTGCTTAATGCCACAGCTCATAATTTTGATCGGAATTTGTCCTTCACAATGTTATTAACAATAGCCTCTGAGTCTTCAATTTGTTCAAAGGCGTCTGTAATGTCACTTTGTTTGTTCTCTCTAATAATTGGGAAGGAGGAAAGTTAAATATTTAACTAACCAAGTAGCAAGGTGACCTGAGTGCAAAAGCAGAAATTAATACTTGTGGATGACCTCATCACATCCCCTCCACACATCCTCCAGCTGTACTCACAAGATGAACTTGATTATGTGGGAATTGATTGACAATGAATTGTGGAAAGAAAAAAAACGGTTTCTCTAATACTCCACCTTTATTTCTCCTTTGTTTTTATATCATTGGAAATAATTCAGGCATCAAGTGGTCAGAGGTCATTAATGTTTTTATTTATGCATCTCTGTCAGTTCTGGGCATGGAAAAGATTGTTAAACCATGACAAAAATGAGGCATTATCTATCCATCCATCCATCGTTTTAGATGATATAATATTAGAAAATATTTTTGTTCATCCACTTTGTACAGTATACAAGTACAGTGGGCCCCCGTGTTACGGAATTAACCCCTTCCACAGTTGGGCTCGTAAGGCGAATTCACTGTATGACGGGCAATCCAAACCTACTGTATGTTAAATAGCTAATGCATTTGGAACCCCAGGTAAAAACATCAAAATTGCACATACATATGAAAAATTGGTACCAAAATGGTCTAGTAAGTGCTACGTATATATAATATACATGTAAACAATCAGAAAACATCACAAATGAATAATATAGAAAGGATTTATTTACCTTTTGAGTGCTGCTTGTTATGTCCATATTCCCTCATAAGGGTTATCTCCAGCATCTTTCCATATAAATCATCTGCTTACTTCTCTGTTTAACATCTGGAGCAATCTTGGGACCCATGGCTAACTTTTTCAACTTTGAATTAAGCAGTAAAATGCACTATAAATACGGTTTTGTAACCACTCACAATCGAACAAAGCTTTATCGTTCCGCCATTTTGAAAAGAGTGAGGCCGACCAATAGCAGACCACCATCTCCATGAGGAGATGCCGGCCAATAGCAGACCGGAATTCTAGTGACGCGTTGCATGGAGGCAAGAGTGACAACAACTAAAAATAAGAGTAATGACCTAAAAACGTCTGCAGATGGAGACAAAACAACACAAATACAGCCAAGCCCCTAGGGTCATGACAGTTGTTTTTGTCGCAAATCCGGGAATATAGCCTACCATAAAGAGGGGATGAAAAACTCAGTATTCCACGTTGCAACATGAAAATACCATAAGCCAGGGACCTGTAACTCTTGTGAGTGGATTAGTGATTGGTTATTTTAATAGTCACTGATCAGTGGTTGCGCTTGGCCCCAAAAATCCAAATTCTACAAATACTTCCAAACACTGAGTGCTCAGTTACTGTGTTATTTTTAAATTATTATTTCATTAGACTTCATCCGCTTCTCCACTGTCACCGATATTCAGAAAAAACCTGATACTCATAAATGTGATTGACGATCTTGTGCGATATGTAAGCTTGCACAAATTTTTGGGAAATGTTTTTACTTTTGACCTGTGCCTCGTTTCTTCAGAGCGAAAATCTGTTTTAATTTTGCAATGAACATTTCTGGAATCAGCCACCCAGCGACACGCTTTAATATTTTGTCCATTTGTACATATGACATTATAAATATGTTTGTTTTTTTTGTTTGTATTTAAACAGTTGAGTAGATTTCCTCCCCCACCTCAGCATCAGGTATACAGTGTACAGTGCAACTAATATTTTTTTTTCAAACGTGAAATTCGTATGGTTACTTTCACAAATCGGGCTTCAGTATAGCACCCTCATAATTATTGATCTTTGGGAGTATTTTAACTCAAGAAAGATTTAATTGATGATATGATAAAAATAAAAAATAAAAATTTTAAGCGCTTCCTATTTAATGTTGTGTGACATCTGGCAAACTGGCCTACGGGCTTTTGATGTAATTACAATAGGGAAACTGAGGCGAGGGCAGATAACACTTACTGCATTCCTCTCCAAACCTGTTTGACACACACACACACACACACACACAAGCGCACACACGCGCACACACACATACACACGCACAACCACACAAAGCTTGCACACACAAATCTTGGGTCAAACACTGCAGGGAGAAGGATTAACTTAGAATAATGGCACACATCATACAATACAAGCATCAGAAAATTCATTAAGCATTAATTTAGCAAATCTAGTATTGGATTTAATGAGCTTCTTCAGTAATGATTGAGCTACAAACCAGTGTGAGGAAAGAAAATCTCCCATTTTGAATTAAGTTCATTGTTTCTATTCCGAAACAGAGTTTGTTGGTTGGACATTGGTAGCACACATTATAACCAGGTTTCAGTCACATAAAAACTGCACAAAGTCATTTTGCATGATTTTAATGCTTGCAACAGACTGTCGCGACTTTAAATCCGACTGACTTTTTTATATGTAGGGAGCATCGCTCTACTTTACCCACTTTTTTTTTTTTTTCAGAAAAAAATTATTTGTTAAAAATACTGTTGAAGTTTGATCATGTTTATTAAGACGAGGCCTACCACAAACCAAGTAAAGTGACTCAAATCTCTCAATTCACTTGGATGGTTAAACAAAGAATTTAAAAGAAATCCAAAACATGTTACAATTACTTAACTGTATTATTTTTCTATTTTTTTGGAGGCTGTTTGCACCAATCGCCCTTTTCATTGAATGGAACTGTGCATCCTTTCAATGCTATTGCAGAAAATCTACTAGCTAATAGACTCATCATATGAGTGGCAGAACGCTGGAATAATAGAACCTTGTACAATAACTGAAATAAGAAACGATCCAGTCCATTCCCAGTTTAAATTTTCATAACATCATGTCAGAGATGGTTCGGTGGGAATTTGGGCGTGGCTTCCACAGTCGTGTGGGGTGCCGTCTACAGGCGTGGGCAAAGGTGTCGCTGGGTTTGATGCTCCACATTTAACAATTATAATGTGTCCCTGTGATACAAGAACCGCGGTGCAATATAAATGTCATGCAGGCGATAAGAGTGTCATTTTTTGGGGTGGGGGGTTTCCAGCAACAAAACAAATACATAGGGAACCCTCAACGTGAGGGAGTGAAACAACACAACCTCCACTGAAGCCTCCCCAGCCAATGCTGCGGCCAGCACCACCTGAACGCCTTCAGGAGTCAGCCCAGCAACTGCATCCAATTCCTCAGAGTAAAATTTGACTGGCCTCAGTTTCCCGTCATGCTTCTGCAACAAAACTGAAGTCATGAATCCCTGTTTAGCGGTCACTCTTTGCTCAAATGGTTTGCTGTAATCCGGTAGTGTCAATACGGATGAATTAAACCAATTCCAATTTCATACTGTCAAATGCCTCGTCAGCTTTTTTCATAACTGATATCAAGCAGTGGCCTAGTCAATTCAAAACAAATTTTGGAATCCATATGCTACAATAATTCATCAGCCTCAAAAATGACATCATTTGTCTTTTAGTCTGAGTTTTTGGGCTTTCGCAATGGCCTCCTTTTGTCTGTCAGTAACAATTCTGCCATCCTTATCTCATTAGTTCTGCCAACCTTCTTCCATTTGTTTCCACTTGCCCAAAATCTTTCTTGCCACAACGCCAACATCCTTATGCATTCAATTTTGTCTTTCAACTCTCTCTTACATCCTTTTTTTCCGCTACCACAATTCCTGTTTCCAACACAACGCACTTCCTCTTCTCCATCACACCAGAATGTCTGTTTTCTCCCCTACATTCTTCTACTTTTCTTCTTCTACTCCACTCTCCGCTGAATAGTCGATTTATCTAATCTCTGAGTGTTGGAGGTCACTCACATCTACATTTTTGTTTGTCGTATAGTTCCATTTAGCCTTGCATTTTCTCAGCTGCTGTCAATATGTTCAGCCTGTTTATCCATTATCTACCATAATGCGATTTGTTTTTAGAAAACTCTTGCAAACTATACTATATCAAACAATTAACATATCAACTGGTTCATCCTCCTTTTGCACAGTTGAATCTATTTTACTGTAAGACCTGATCCTATCATGCTAATCTCTTCAAACAATTATTACATATAAGGCATCAATCTTCTACCTTTTAAATTCATATTTTGTAAGGTGCCAGGCTTTCTTCCGCTTTTGCGTACTTGTATTTTGCAGGGCCAGTATACAAAAATAATTCTGTCCTTTTTGCCTCCTTTTGTCTTAACATGCAGGGTTTGCTACTTGGATCATGAAATACAACTCCCTATCACGCGTCTATGCAATTTTCTATACAGGTGTGGTTGGTAGAGAAGGGTCACATTCCTGTTTTCAGAAAGTGGAGGATAAATTACGAAAAAAAGGTCGCAGTCACGGTCAAAAAGGGGAGGCAGAGGCCTCTGATTGCCACCCCTGCTCTCCGCGCCTCTGTTTGTCCTGTTATCTGCAATTCTCGCAAGCAGCTTTGTTTGGTGTCTACTTGGCTGTTTTATTTTTTCTACAGGTCATTTAGTGGCTGCTGCTATTTCCAGATTCAACTTTTTCTCTTTTATCGATTTTGCTATTTGAAATTTTTCTTCAGCTTTGTTCTAACAAATTCAGTGGTCTCTATCAATTTGCCAGTTACAAATATTTTCCACTTTGAAGAACAACAACAGCAACAACAACAAAATCAACTTTAGCAAAAACGACAATTCCCACAACTATGACAACAACAATAAGAGCAACACATGCAGCAAACTGTGTGAAGATTTCAACAGAGCAAGCTTCACAAACTTACACTCACAATCACTTCTCATTTTCATACCACAGTCTCCCAAGCTGGCTATCATACGACAACATGCCTACATGTTATTAAGCTATGAAAACACAACATTTATAATTCAACGTCATCTGGCTATCCACCCCTGGCATAGCCTCACATACAACACAACAACTTTGTGTATTTTATTTGTGTTTCAACCACTAATTATTCATTGCCAGTTAATCTAGCATTTGGAAACATCCTAATTCTTAATTTAGTCTCAACTGATCCCATAATATATTTTTCCATTTTTTCTCATTTCACCTGTGTGCTGAGAATTAACCCTGTGAATGGACCAGTTTCTGCCCACAAACCTCAGGTTTGAAACCATCCCAAATTTGTCATTTTGACTTTTAACCATGCAGACTAGATCAAGCCCGATCTAACAATGTATTTTAGCCAAATTTCAACAAATATCATTGTTTATTTCTAACAATCTAACATACAAACATGTAACACACCAATAGTTACACACCAGCAAACTGACAGATACACACGCAGGTCCACATCACACAACATGCAGTTTACAACGTATATGCGGACTTTGTTAAGCACGTACAAGACACACTTTTTGCACACACCATTTCAAATGGCTTCACTCCTTTGGCTTCATGTCAACCCTCAGTACTCAGATGTGGAGCTGAGACCCAGTCCCGAAAAGGGTCTTACTGCCGTGGCCACGGTCTTGCCTGGTTGTCAACTCCGCCTCTGAAAACCTCAGGTGTCTGGGTTTAAGAATATGGTGGTAAACTCAGGTACGAATTGTTGGTGTCTGTTTTCCACCGTTAATTTGGGTTTACTGTCTGGCTGTGTTAGTTGCCGACAGGTTAGTGGCTGCGGTCAAATCATCATCTGCTTTCCTTTTTTTCTCGGCCACCTTCCATGGTCGTTTCGGTTTGGCTCTATCAACTAAAGCCTTGCATTTAAACCACTGTTAACCATCACTGTTTTCAATCCTTTCCCTGTCCTTCAATGACAACTTCCGCAACACTTTCTCCAATCCACCACAATCATCCACGTCTCCTGAAAAACCGTATTGGATTTTCCATTTTTCCACATACTTAGTACTTTCTCTGCTATCTATCTCTGCCCGACGTACTTTTTCCTTCGATTCATCCACAAAACAACAACATTCCTTTTCCCATTTTGCCTCCTTGGGCCGAGTTGCGGCCTCGGAGGACTTATTTCTTTTTTTTTTTCCTCATGATTAACTATGTTTCCTTCGTCACGGGAGAAATGCTACGTGCCTGGTGTCGTGTCGGATACCGAGCTTCTACCTCGAAAGGCGGATATCCCCAGGTGTTTATACTCACGACCGTTTCACCAGTTTTAGATTTCCCGTCACTCAGGACAACCACTCCACATTCATTCCACACTCATACATCACAAAAATGATCAGCAACTGTGCACCGGATGTTAAACTTTCTCTTTTTTAAGTCAGGCCGTTTGTTTAAAGTCCAATTGACTATACGTTTAAGGTCCAATGGACCAGCCAGTCTCGTCAGACTGAACCCGTCAAGACGGTCGTTTAAGGTCCGATGGACCGCACGTTTAAGGTCCGATGGACCGCCCGTTTAAGGTCCGATGGACCGCTCGTTTAAGGTCCGATGGACCGCACGTTTAAGGTCCGATGGACCGCACTTTTAAGGTCCGATGGACCGCACTTTTAAGGTCCGATGGACCACACGTTTAAGGTCCGATGGACCACTCGTTTAAGGTCCGATGGACCGCACGTTTAAGGTCCGATGGACCGCCCGTTTAAGGTCCGATGGACCGCCCGTTTAAGGTCCGATGGACCGCACGTTCAACATCCGGTGGACAATTCAGACTCGTCAGACTGACCTTTTGTTCTTGCAATCTCTCCGCTGGTCGAGTCACTCTGGTTCGTTGGATGGTGTTTGCGTTCCTCCGGTGAGCGGTGTCCGACGTCTGGCCTCGTGGAAAGGAGGGCTTCCAGAATCCAACGGATTCCGACGGTATACCGATTGGTTCAGCTGTCGTCGATCGTCCACCGAAGAGAAGGCTTCTTAACCATCCGGCTCGAACGGACCAAGTTAGAATGTCAGAGAAATCTCAGAAAAGAAGACTAGGACAAGCCTAGCTGCTTAAACAGCAAAAAGAGTAACTCAGACCAGCCAAGATTGACTTTTCTACGCCGGCGTAGGGAAAAAAGGCTTGAGCAAATGTAACTCGTGGGTCTTCCAACGCCAGTTTTCCACTTGCCCAGCCGTTCCCCCCGGCTTTTATTGAATAGAAGCATAGCAGATTACAAGACACAACAAAAGAGCCAGCCGGGCGCCACCGGCAGCTGGGCCAAGGTCCCGGCTCACACTTTCGTGCGTCAACAGTTCTATCTAAGGACAGGGTCAAGATGAACTAGGATTGCATAAATGGGTAACAATGAACTAAGAACATAATGATAACAACCTAATATATGATTCCCTTCACACATCATACAAATCTCAATCTGGTACTTCATATTCAAAGCCACTTTTTGCTCTTTTGGAGAGGAATTGTGATTCTTTCATTGATTGTCACATCTACTGTATCTCAAAGTTGTATGTACACGTACTGACTAATGCACGTGGGAGCTGCCGTTTTGTGAGCTGCATATTGCATCACTGAGGTTTCTATTACATCGATAGGTGCCAACATGTTTGTGTCACATCTTCAGCTACCTTGTCAGAACTTGTCAGAACAGCTGCTGCAAAGTCTTAGCCCTACTGAATGCAACACTCCCACCTAAGGCTATCCTATTAATTTCTTCTTCCCCACTGAGGTCTTGAATGATTTCTGTGAAAAGCCTGTTTTACAAGTTTTTTTGTTTTTTTTTTATTCAGGGGGTGGGGGGGTGTATTTTTTCTTTCCATCTTTTTTCATTGAGTACATTGTGTCTCCCTCCCCTTTTTTCTGTTTAAAATATGTAATGTTATCTGACAGAAAAATAGACAGCACTTTTTTGTAATTCTTAAGATGAAATATGGATATCCTGTTTGACCTTGAAATTTTCCAAATCCTCCAACTTTTGCTTCTCAACAATAATCCATCCATTCATCCATCCATTTTCCATAGCTGCCTAACCTCACTAGGATGGCGGGCGCACGAGAGCCTCTCTCGGCTGTTTCTGGGCAGTAGGCAGGGGACAACCTTGAACTGGTTGCCAGCCAGTTGTAGGGCACATATAGGCAAACAACCATTCACACTCAAAAACACACCTGAGGGCATTTTAGCACGTCAAATATAGCTACCATGCATGTTTTTGGGAATGTGGAAGGAAGCCGGAGTGCCCAGAGAGAATCCATACAGGCACGTGGAGAACATGCAAACTCATTATGAAAGCCAGAGCTGCAATCAAACCTGTGACCTCGGAACTGTGAGGTATATGTGCTAACCATTTTTCCACTTTGCTGCCCTCAACAGTAATTGTTATCTCAATTTCTATAGTCCTCCATGAAAGCATACAGATTATCTTTGTTGAATCTTTGGCTGTTTTATGACATATTACAGACCAAATAAGTAACTGAATCATAATTCATTCATGTCAATTTTAAATAATTCCATGGTTTTGAATAAACACATAAGAATTAAAACAGTTATTATTAAATCTGATTCATCATTGAACAGATTAACTGATTACCAAAATGATCATTAGTTGTTGCACTGGTTTGTAACGATCCTGCATGGCAGATGACTCATGATAATGACCTTCAGTCAGCATTTCTAGACAGATTTTTTTCCGTCACGCTGTCTGTGTGCCCATGAAAATACTGCGAGCTTGTAATCCGCATTCATTGGCAGAGCAGAACAACCAACACACACATACAGAGTTCCTCCTCACATTTAAAAGCCGCTGCTCACCCGCTTATCATGTGAGCCCCGACTGTCTGGACACAAAGTTTTAGGAGATAAAGCTGTAGTCAGAATTCATGTATTCCAAAACATTCGAAAGCACAGTTCAAGGAAAAAATTATAGTTTAGGAAGCAGGGAGGGCGGCTTGGTGGGAGAGTGTTAAGCACATCTGCCTCACAGGTCAGAGTCCCGAGTTCAATGCTTGCATTCTCGCGTGGGTTCTCCGGCTTCCTCCCACACTCCAAAAACATGCATGGCAGATGTGCTGTCCTTGGCTGCGATTGGGTGCATCCGGGATAGGCATCAGCAAGCCTACGGCTCTAGAAAATGGATTGATGGATGGATGGAATCAGGAAATTCCTTAAATTTCTCACAATCTGAAAGATCTCTGAATTAATTGTTTGAATTTTTAAATGTATTACTGATTAAAATTATGTTTATCCTTAAATTTATATTGTGATATCTACAGTGGGGGGCATGATGTCAGACTCATTCGCATGTCCGCTTAACATGTGGAGGTGGTGGGTTCTTTTCTAGCTCCGCACAGGAGCCATTCTGTTTTCTCGTGTCACATGGGTTTTCTTCATGCACTCTGGTTTCCCCCAGATTACAAAAACATTCACGGTAGGTATATTGGACACTTTATATTGTCCTTATGTGTGATTGTAAGTGTGAATGGTTGTTTGTATTAGTATGCTGTGCAACTGGCTAGCAAACAGTTCAGAGTCGACCGCCGACTGCCCAAAGATAGCTGGGACAGGCTCTGGTTAACAAATAATTACAGTATGCCCCTTGTAATCCCATTAACATATTACAACGCATAGTTTTTAAAAAAATCTATTTAAAACCGAATCCAATAATTCATGAATATTCCCTATGTGCAGACATGAAATGGCTTCTCCATGGAAACTTCCTGATGGGCATTTTTAAAAAAATGAATCAGTTTTGGCAAAAGCGTTTGGTTATACTGATGCAACACTGTGATCCATTTAAAGTGGATTTACAGGTCATCTGGAATGTTAATCACACTTAATGAATTAGCTAGCCAAAATCACTCATTTTAAATGTGCAGTGGGTTATTTTTTTGTAACCTGGTTCCATCATGACTATTTACGTCGAAGATGACCGTATTAATGTTGGCTGATTTGAAGGGAGGCTGACTAAGATTTTTTACAAAAGCATCATCATGCCGTCACTTCAAATCGACTCCTCAGCTCAGAGGCTGTGAAATTGATTCTCTTTAGCAAAATCCTTCCACACTACATGTTCAAATGTGGGTGGCAGATGGACACTTTGACATGGCTCGTGATTTCGAGCGTGCCCAGAATGGGTGCTATTTAAAGGGCAACATGGAGACATTTAAATCCATCTATGAAGTGCTGTGTCAGTCATATTTGAATAGGACTGACATGGCTGCAACCAAATGTTCTACCAATCTACCAAATGTAACTTTTGCATGTAGGTTTTACCTCTAAGTACAGTGAGATCTACTCCAGTCCAGAAGATCTGTTTAGAACCAAATTGCACAAAAAGCAATGTGATTTTCCCCATTGAATTGATTATTCAACCGTTCACATTTTTCAGGTTTGCACTTGGCCATCATTTCAATAGCCTCGTCATGTGAATTAAGTGAAAACTTTTACCATTCCCATTCCTAGTCTATACTCCTTTTATCTGATCAGACTGGGCACAGCAGTCTGACACAACAGAGGATTTTGTTGTCTCAACACTTATGACAGATTTATACTACATGTGACCTATTTCTAATTTTATCATCCCTCGTGTGGTATGACCTAATTTGGACAGGACTTCAGAACAAACAGGTTACTCCTAGTGCTGTCAACAGATTTGAAAAAATTAGGGATTAATGAATTAAGACCTTTAATCAATTGATTTCATTGATGTCTTTTTAGTCTCATCTGAAATTTTCAGCGTGAAATGCACTTAACTGCTGTTCTCATGCTCCTGCATTAACCTATGACCTAAAGATACTGATTGCCTCTTATTTTCTCCATGCCTCTCTCAAGTTTTATGGGTTGCCGTTTGTCTACACAAGTCTATATTTTCCTCAGCAACGGACAGTGACAAAAGCAGAGGATGTGCAGGTTCAGGGATCAGGGTTACTCTGATTGCACTTGGTTGCCAAGTGTCTGCAGGACAGTGTTGTTGGTGCACTTCCTTTTCCCAAGTGCAAGTGTAGAAGGATGTGTACAGTTTACTGTGGCCTTGGAAGACCCCATCTCTTCATGTTTTACATGTAAAACTATTTGGGAGGACTTCAGATATATTCTTGCGGCCCAGTTGTTTTCGTTATATCAGAGAGTTGTCATTCCTGTTGTATGATATTTCGCCATTTAGTGTACAGCCTCGAGCATGCATTTGGGGCATTATTGATGTGCTATTTGAAGTTGCAAAGCATGGTGTTGTGGTGACAGATGATTATATTTTAAATATGTGATTTAATTATTTAAACCCCCTTGAATTATCTGAGGAAACTCACCAATTTTCGTTTTATTTTTTACTGACAGATTAGTTTGCTGTGTTATTAGTGATCATCTTCAATGTGCAATCATCAATGTAAAATACAAGTAAATTGCTAATATTTCTTAAACTCTCGCCCATTCCCTATTGCATTCATTGTCATTTAATATTAAAAAATGTTGTGATGAGTTAGGATACTGTAGAGCAAGGGTCCCCAAACACGTGTCCGCGACCACCAGGTATATGTCCATGGATCAATTGGTACTGGGCCACACCCGAAATAATTTTTTGGAACTGAATTAAATTAACATTCATTAATTTGTGCTTTGTTTGGCTCGATCTTTGTTTTTTGGCGCCGCCTCTGGCCGCTGTTGATATTACATTTTGTAGTGAGAAGGATGGTGTAGTTTTGAGAGGAGTCAAGCCCGTGAGGCACACGTTGTTTTGTCTTTGTTGTCTGTAAGTTGTACTTTTTCTTTGTGAGAATGTTGACGTATGATAATATGGCCAAAATTAGTTTTTGTTGATCCAAAAACTTGTGACTGTGGATAACATGCTAGCAAATATTATTTCTTATCTTCATCAGGTTCTATAGTGCTGCCCTGTATGCGTTTAGCTTTTTCATTCGTTTCATTTGTGCCAGGTATTTCCCTTGAAATTAATTGTTTTCTGATTGACTTAATGTAAGTTGCGTTTTTTGCGTTGCATTTTTTTTACATTTGGGGGCAAAAACAACATTTATTAGGCACATGTTTTATATTTTTAATTCCTAAACAGGCAAGAATTTTCAGGATTGTAGAGAAATTTAGATGTAAATTAAAGCAATGGCTGTTATAGACGCTTTTGGATGTTTTTGCCTGTTTAGACTATCAGCCGAAAGCCGCCACTGTCCCTAGTAAAGGGTTAACTCGTTCAAGTCCAAAAGCATGTTTTTATGGGTTATTTGTTTTATCTTTTTTTTTTTTTTTTTTAGAGTATTTGCCTTTAGGAAGTTCTAAAAATGGATTGTACAAAGTGAATTATGTACCCGTACAAAAGTATTTGATTACTTTAGTACATCTCAACAGCTTACATCTGTTGGCAACTGTGCTTCAACACCCAATTTTTCACCAGCTATTTTGGATTTTAATAGAAGATCGCAATCTAGGTAGATTACGCACTAAACACACACCAAACGTGTGCAATTTATTAGCATAAACATGCATGAAATAATAATCTTTTAGTACACTTATATGTCCTTTTTATGTAGAGCAAACTGGTTGAGACAATCAACAGCACTTCTGCTGATCAGAGTTGAATTTTGCACTTAAATTTGCTTCCATTGTTTTGAGACTATTATGAAACTCCATGCTTGCTCTACCTAATTTTTCTAAATAAACGGCATGTTTAATTCCTCATGTTATAATCTCCATTCTCTGCATTTTTATAGAATATGGCAAAAAAATCATGTGTAGGAATAAAGTATGCAGAACAGGCACTCAGCTGGATAATTGCATCATCACATAAGAAAATGTCCTTGCCCTTTCTAATAGCTCCCTCTGCTCCATCTCTCACAAGACCAAAAGCAACTTTCCTCTGTGTCCATCTAATCTTACCTAGAAGCAGTCTATCAAATCACTTGAATTTGTGTATCAATGTTAAGGCACTGATGATGATTAGTCTAATCGTAGCTTTACAGTTCCACCCTTCACTCGTTCACTGGCAAAAGTTGGTTTGGCATCAGCTATTCTTTGTCTGCTATTCTCTCCCAGCTCCAAGCCTGCACTCCAAAATGGCTTGACCAGCAGTTTTTATGCGCCACACCTCCCAGTCACACACAAAAGCCCCTGTGCCCTCACCCCACCAGGAAGATATGCTTTGAGTGCACTGCTCTTTCCAGCATTCGTGACTTGAATTCCTCAAGCTCGGGTCGGGCCTTTCCTCGACTGCAAGCTGATGTCACCTGTTAAGACTTACACTTCTTTAACAACAACATTCAACATTCTTTAAGCAGCGCGAGGCGCTGGCGTGATATAAACACGATCTTTGGGCAAACTGTCCGTTATGCCAATTACTCCTGCTACTGTCTTTTTGCCATCGAAGAATAAAACGCCTTATTTGGCACCTCGAAATTATGTTCTTGTAAATTTTGGCAACGTTTCTCACTCTTTTAGATGAAAGACCAAATATTTATATTCCAACATGAAGTTTGTTTATTTCAGAGCCTCAAGCGTAAAGTTAATATTAACTCAAATCTTAAGTCTTCGTTCTTGACACCCTGCTGTTCTTCCATCTGTTCCCACAGAGTCAATGTCACAGCGGCAAGCATATAGATGCCCCCCCCCCCCCCCCCCCCCCCCCACACACACACACACACGCACACCAAGGCAAATATACGCCTTAAATAAGTAAACTCATATGTACACTGAGAGCAAATATACGTTTTTGCTCCTGGGACATTAGGAATGTGTGCAATGAAGCTATGATGACAGTGGTAAATAAAACCACCAATTAATAACATAGTTGCTTGCCCCCACCTCCACACCGAATATACCTGTATGTTTAAAAAAAATATATTACAAACTGCAAGAAATGTATTCTAACATTACGATTTGCTATTTGGAAATTATTTTTGATTAGATTTAAGATTATACAGTAAATTAACAAGTTTGTCCTTGGGATGGATGTCTATAATGATTATACAGCCCCAGCTTCAGTATGACTTTGGTTGTTGCAGATATCCCCCCCCCCCCCAAAAAAAAAAAAAACTAAAATACATCGTAGAATGTCACAATGTCCAGTTGGTAGCCTTCTGAATGCAGCTGGAATCACTTTGAAATTCTTAAAATATTGTTGAGTAATATTGAGGCCGTATTGCCTACTCCTCTGGGTCACATTTAGTGAAGGAGATAACTTAAAATGAAAGTGTTTAGCTAGTTGAGGAAGTGTGTGTCTAAAGGCCCAATAACCTTGATTTCCCTTTTTATTGGGAAAGACAGTTACATATTTATATCATTGTTTTTTTTCCCACTGACACTAATGTTCTTCCTTTCCCTCCCATGACCCTGCACTAGATAAGCGCTATGATCTTCTTCCTGCATTCTGATATTTTTACCTTTGTGCCCCACAAGAAAACTGCAGCTGGTGATCACAGCATGCATATATATATATATATATATATATATATATATATATATATATATATATATATATATATATATATATATATATATATATATATATATATATATGTAGTCCAAACGTAAAGTCACAACCCCACTCTCTGTGAGCTGATTGACCTCAATTTACCTCTTAATGATGACGATCTTCGGAGAAGCAGACTTTATTTAACACCACCTCCTTTCCTTCATCTTCCCTCTCTGACCAGCTCAACTTTTCCTCTCTGTCAAACTTTTTGTATATGTCAGCTCTATATCCTGTATTACATCTAATTATCAGAGTCAATGTGCATCTTCAGGGAGCTCCTCAATACCTCTTCATCAAAGCTGCCAATTGGCTCTGCTTGTTTATCTTGGCCTCATCTGTAACCCTTTTGAGATGCAAGATTGTCCCTAAGGTGCAGATAATGTGTAGGAAGCCAACTCCGCGCAGCAGTGATTGTTTCTCCTTCTTTTGTTGTTAGTATTGTTTATATAAGTCTGCAGTTCTCCATCTGACACTTCCCCTATAGAGGAGGTTTTCCTTCCTATTATCCTTATTTGATCATTTTGTGCTTCCATAGACATACATTTGCATCACTCACAAAACAGCTGTGGGGGATTGTGCTTTCTTGGATGTGTTTATCACCCTGATAACTAACAGTCCCCATGGCCATGAAAGATCTACCACTTAAGGGAAATAACAGGCTTGGCCTAAAACACAAAAGAAGGACGACAATGAACCGGTAGAAAAGAATATATGATTAAGTACACTCGAATTTGGAACTAAACGGGTGGTTCTCCAATTGACACCAGTGAAGTTTTACAATCAATGATCCAACTGTTATCTTTGGTTAAATAGTAACTCGACCTTTAGAACAGATTACAATTTAACAGAGGTAGTCCCATATTCATTGTAGAGTTGTAAGAATAGACACCAAATGAATTGGGACAACTGGTTACAGCTAAGCAAGGCACTCAATTATTTCCATGGCATAATTCCTAGAAATCAATTTACAGATAATTGATTTGTATGTTCATCTCTTAATTCAAAAGTCGCTGTTGTTGTTGTTCCATTTTACACAAGGAACGTATTTCAGTTGTGTGACAAGTAAGAATGTAGAAATGAGGGATGAGTTTGGCATTTCTGCAAGACTAGTCTGTAATATTGAAACAAAACTAGGAGTGGGTTAGAGCTTTCCATACCTTTCTTCGAATGCTAAAGCTTGTTCATAAGGTTATATGCAAAGTTTTTGATTTTGTTTTTCCCCCCTTCACACTTTTCAAGGTATTTGGTAGCAATAATGGTCTTTTATTTGTACACCAAATGTGACCGAATGTGGATTTTGAATCGGGATTCATCAAAACCTGCAAACACCTAATATTGAATCAAACAAAGTGTTTTGTAATAGACCAAAAGTAAACTCGGAAAAAAATCATAAACAAATGAGATATTGAGTAGAACATAGGAGAAATTGCTTAAAACCTGTACATTGTCTCCAGGGATGTTTAAAACTTGTGGGGTTTTAGGGCAGCTCAAATATTGTCACATTCGCAACAAATATGTCTTTCCTGTACAAATTTACTTGTAGTAGCCTAAGACTGTCATGATGGGGAAAGAGCATATTTGACTGGAGGGGAAGGTGTTCATGGTATAAAGGGCCAGCAAGTAGGCCCAAACCTTCATTAGTATTGTTGTATAGGATTGTTTATATCATGGAATTGGGATTATTTTTGGCATGTACATACATGCACATAACCACAAATTGTTTCATGAACCATTCGTGACGAAAAAGTAACTCATCTTTTCGTCATCTTTTAGTCATCCTCGACAATTTGTGGTTGTGGTCCTTAACCTTTTCACTCCCTTTTGTCTGTGTCACAGGTGTGAGGATGGATGAGGCGGAAAAGTACCAACAGCGACTAGAGGCCATCGCTGTGAGTCCACAGAGAAGAGCTGTTTGTTGCTCATGCATAATTCAAAGGAGTGGAAAACAACACCATGCTGCATTCAGCCTTATGAGCGCTAGTGTTTTGATATTTGGATCAACAGAGCCTTGATAGAAGCACAGTAGAACTTCCAAAACCCGATACAATCAGTTCGGAAATGCTGGTTAAGTTTCAATTCGTTCTAAACAACCGTCTCTAACAAGTAATGAAATTTGTCTATAGCCTGTAGCCATCCAAAAACCTTTTTTTAACTCTACAGACACTATTTCAAGTAACGTTTAACATTCTTAACCATCTTTGCAGTGGATTAATCAATATAGCACGACCCAATTACCGCAACTCTGGTTTATTTTTTTAATCATTGAGAATATAGGAAACGCAACGTAAACCTCTTAGTTTAGCCACATCTGGAGTGATAATGGCACACAATTGTCCACTGCAGCATGCACACCATTGCTTATGTCATAAATGCTTAGATATACTGTAGATAATAAAGGGTAAATGCATTCTTAATTCTAATAATAACAGACATGCTATTGGGAAAATTAATGGTGACAATTTCAAATCACATTACGTGTAATAGTCTCCATTATAAATAATGGAGTTAATAAAAATGGCGTTTTCTGGGGTAACAAGGTAACATATCAGCATTAAGCTGCAGGTGTGTACCTGTGTTGTCAGTCTCTGATTGGTTGTTACTTTTATTTATTATAGACCTGCTGTTTTTTTATCTGCAATGTGGGAAATTAAAATTGTTTTTATAGCACATGTGTATAATGTTACAATGATACAATATTTTAATGGTATAGGGTAATCTCGGGTAGTCTTGAAATTTGAGAGAATTAACAATTGCAACATTAATTATTTTGAATTTTTGTGCGTGGGTATGGGACGATATCTGAATCTGACGTTACGATAACCTTGAACTAAAATGTCACGGTATTGAAATGACATTTCTAAAATGTATGAATTAAAAATATTTTGGTAAATATCAATTTTTATAGATTATATAAACAGTTTTGTTCATAGTATAAATGCACAAAAATATTTTGAAAGATGACCGATTTGAAATTAACTGCCTTTGAGTGATAATAGTTCATTTCAAATCAATCGTTCAGCTATTATGTGTTATATGTAATAAATAGCACAACGTGGGGTATGTCATTTCATATCAATGAGAATCTCGTTTTCAAAAGCCAAAAAACTCCCAGACAGCTTACTTCCTATGTTTGGACGAGGGGGAAAGTTCAACTGGTTTGCCTTCTTTACCCACACTTTAGCTCGACTTACTGTTAGCGTACTACCTCAAACGATATCAAAAATGCTGAGTGAAAGTAGCATTAGCATAGCTGCGGTAATAAACAGTGGTAACTCAAGCCGACAAACCAGGATATGAAAGTGAGAACATGATTGGCTAAGGCAGCCAAAGAGTGTAAGTCTACATCGACCTCCGCTGTTTCATAGGAGATTCTTAGAATGGATCTCTGCTCTATTAATGGGTCTGTATCGAAATCCATTCGTCTGACGTATCTGGCTCGGCTTCGGTGACTTCGCCTTTAGATTCTTTGGCAAATGATGTAGAGTCTTTTAAACCACGGTGCATGCCCCATATATGTCGGCAGTGGCTTTCGATGACACGTCTCGCGTATTCACAACTGCAGAATCTACACCCTCATCTAGTTTTTAAATATTTGGCCTAACACAATACATACTTATCCCGACTGCCTCGATCGCTTGCGTTTTTGCCCTTCTCTCCAGTTTTTTTTTTTTGGCCTGGATTTTTTTTTATCCAGCATGAGGAACACAACATATCACTACACATCACTACAGTGCTCAATTGGCTTAATAAAAGTGAAACGCTAGTCAAGGGTGTTAGCTATTCATTCATTTAAAAAAAAAAAACACACATTTGATGAGAATTCTCATCATTGGCACACAACATAAGTATTTTACAAGACAACAATTGACAACCGAAAGAGTTCAACAGAGAAATAGCGACAGACGCTGCAGCCTTGCAATAAACAGCAGAATAAAGTTGCCTGTTGTGCTTGCTAAGATAGAAACTTGTGAATGAATTAACAGCACCTGTGCTGTTTGCAGCCAAATTTGCTCTCAGTGGTGCTTCACTTGCTTCAAGACAGGAATAATAATTTCCAAAGAATAGGAAAAAAATGATTCAATTAACCACTCAATCCGGCTACTCTGTTATTATATCAATTTAATTTCTGCCATCTCCAGGAGAAGCGGCGTCTGCAGGAGGTGCAGGAGCGAGCCAAGAGAGAGATGGAGGAGGAAAAACTTAGATTGCAGCAGCTCAAGGTCTGACACCTAAGCAGGATCTTTTTAGACGTCTTATTTCATGTCTCGCTTCTCTCTCTCACGGTTTTCTCAGTAGACTCATTCTGGCTTGTTTCAGAACAGATAGCCTTCCCTGTCTACTTTTTTTTTTTTCACACATACACTGAACCTCTCAGCTCCCATGGCAATATTTCTACTCAGTGCAAGTCACAGAGCACCTCCATTGTTTTCACATCATTTCCGCAGTCCCGTTTCCACTTCTTACTCATTCGGCACATTCATCAAAATGTGCCCCCTTTTTTATTAGTGTGCACGCGTGCTTGCACGGCATGTGTTATTGTGATTGCGGGTATATGGCGTCAGTAACCATTATTTTTGTCCATCAACAAACTTGTTGACATTCTTTATTGGAGTTATAAAACTAAGTTGAAGAACGCTTTAATATTTAATGAGCTAATTCCTTCTGCCTTTAAGACAGCTCACAGCATTAGTGCTAACAACAGTGCTGCAGTCACAAGAGGCAGAATTTATCAACGAGTTGCTGTATTTTACCTTCTGCTAAATATGTCACCGTTAATGACAGCTGATTGCAATTAAAAAAAAAAAAAAAACGGGGGATGGAGGGTGCGGGGAGCATCGCTGTGTACGCCAATCCTAGAATGTTTGAAGGTAGTCTGCATGCAGAGGGCAACCAAGGTAACAGAGAGGAGCTTGTTCTCTGCAGTTGGAGAAGACAGAGATTGTTTTGTGCCCATTATAGTTAAAGGGAGGTAGCCAGTAACAGTGGGCAAACATTTTGGAAACCTGAGGTCATTGGCTCAGGTGGAGATTTGGAGATTTCAGACGCAAGTGGAAAAACATAATGCGTCACTGCTGTGTGCAGTGTTCCTGTAGAAGCATGGTTAGAGTGTTTTTTCTTGGTTTGTTTTTTTTTTTTTTTTGGTGTACTGGTGCATCTCAAAGTAGAATATAACAGAATCCAATTACCGTATTTTCCGGACTATAAGGCTCACCGGTATACAAGCCGCAGCAGCAAAATATGAGCAAAAAAATGTTTTTTTTTTAAGCGACACTAGACTATAAGCCGCAGGTAATAACATCAGATCTTTATGCAAAAAGATGGTATATGAAGTTTATAATTTTTTTTAGTTAATTAGTCTGGGGGTTTTTTTGTAATTGTCTGCCAACAGCAACATCCTCTCTTTAACAGACTGAACATGTCTGCATGTTTAGTCCCAGCATTTATAGAAAATGGATGGATGAATGGATATCTGTTAGTTAAATAGCAGTTCAAAATCAAAATCAATACTTCAATAGCATCTTTTTTGTCTCCCTTTCTTTGATAGTTTATTTTAGTGAACATAACACATTTTACATAATTCATATACAAATAAATACATAAGTAAAATAGATGGACTATTCAATGGAATCATTCTGAGAGCCGGATTTATTCATGATCCCCAATGTTAAACTGTAAATTGTATGCTCTTGCTAATAGATTGCATGCGCCAATAGCAACTTGTCTTACATAATATTAACTTTACAACCTGGGACAACGCACTCTCAGAACTGCTCTTGGAAACGCCAGCACCAAATGTCACATTGAGCCGAAAGAACAGCGATGCAAGTGAATGTAGACGAGTGACGAGTTCTGCTGGAAATGAATTAGTAATAATGGCTATCATTAGAATTTTCATTCCATTTTTGTTCTTTGTTATACCCGAATGGCCAGCTTTTTGGCATGAAAAGACAATTGTAATTTACCTGAAATGAAAGCGCTTTTATTTGATTACATATTTGAAGCCACCAAATCGGACCCGTTTTAATGAATGTAATTTTAGTCATGAGTGTAAGAAGCAGCTGTGGTTTGCTACCATGGATTAAAAACAAAGTGATCCAGCAGAACACTTTTGTGTGTAAAAAATACATACCAATCACTTTCATTAAATGTTACAATCCATCTCTCTTTTGAAGTGCTCTAATAACATTTGCTCAGTGGGGGAAAAATGGCTTAAATAAGTCATTTTCAATGAGCGTAACACAATGTTTGTCTTGGTAGATGAATTCTCATTTGTAGGCGTGTTATAAGGAGTATCTTCCATTTTAGAAGGAGCCAGGCAGTGCCAAAGCAATGCAGCTTTAGAACAGAAGCCCTTTTTTCTTTTCAGCAGGAGGCTTGCAGTTAGGCAGTGATCTTTATGAAATAGATGATAGGGAATCAGCAGGAGAGAAGCAGAACAGCACATGAGGAAACAATAATGAATATGAATGTGGCACAGATAATTATGACTAGAAGAGAGAACAGATTTCAGACTTACACAAAAGCTAATAAAGTGATGCCTTTAAATTAAAATTTCGGCCGTAAGACAATTAAATCCGAAACAAATCATAAAACAGATATTGTGATGGACACAAGGACAGGGGTGTCGCTTGGTAGCCAAGTATTATTAAGCTTTTCATCTGGTCGGAAAAAGAGCACTGCTGAGCTTCCACTACTCTTCTAGGACTGTGGGTGATCCAGGAAAAAAAAAAAAAGACTTACCAATCGGTTTGCAAAGACCAACTTAAAAATAATAAACTCACAACATAATACACGGACAACAATGCAATAGCCGTTGTAGGCTTTTATTTTGAAGTTTGTCTTTGTAACTGTGTTTGCAGAGTGACTAGCTTGAGTCCCTGCAATTGTTTTTATTGCCATCGACTCACATCTTTACCAACATCAACAGACACGCATTAAACCAGTCATAATCAACCACTGATTAAGGACGCTAATAAACCATACATCAGATACACTGTCATTGTATGATAAACCACAATTCTCCAGTGTTAGCACTAGCTGATATAGCAGGGCAGGGCTGCCAAAACATTTTTGCCCCTAGATCGACATTTCCGGCAGCCAACCTCTCGCAATCGACCGGGACAATGCGTTGCTTGTTAAGCCACGGTACAATCGTCAAAGCAAAACATTGTGAGGGAGTCATTTAATCCTTCCAAATTAACTGTACCAATGGTACAGGTACATGGTACATATGACACAAACAGCACTCTATGCTTTTATTTTGAAGTTCTTCCGAGATAGTCACAACAATCCTCAACCAACTTGATAATCTTTGTCTCCCCGAGAGAGCAGGCTCTCTGGCTTTTTTGTGCGGGTGACCAAAATAGCTAGGCAGTATTAAATTGTGTACTTTTGATTGCGAAGGACAATGAGTATAAGTTACCTAACCTCTTTCTTTTACTTGATGTCCCTCAAGTTGCTTTCACGAGAGCCCAGAAACTCTAAATTTGTTGTGTTACCATTCTGTCTCTCGGAGATGAGTTTTGCTACTACGACATAAATCGTTGCATGTGCTTTCGCATTTTAAAAAACAGGTTGTCGAATCCTGACTCCACACTTTCCAATTACTTCAGAGCAACTTCTGGTGGAAATGCTACTCTGTTCTCACATTCGCTCCTCAATTTAAAAGTGTCATTGAAGGCAAAGGGAATGGTAAAACACATGCCGAGCTAATCTTTTGATGCTATTTGATATGCGGTCTACTGACATTCAACGTCAGCTCACAGATGTGCTGACATTACAGTTAAAGATGGTTAGACCTCCAAAGCTTTTGAGGCACATTCTTTTCATGAATTGCTCTAAATTGAGCCGTCTTTTAAGTCCACTGTGTTCTACTCCTCTGCTCTAGTGTATGCCTCTTCTCTTCTTCTGTGTTCCTCCAGAGAAAGTCTTTGAGAGATCAATGGTTGATGGAGGGAGCTCCTTTGTCCCCATCCTTCCTAGATTCCCAAAGCCCACGCTCCCCTCCGTGGGACTCTCAGGAGTCGGAAAAGCACAGGTACAAGCTCAGCCCAACTATAGATGACTTGCTTTGTTCATAGAATTAATGCCTCATGCATAACATATGTTGATCTCCTCGCTTTTTTCCCATTCCTTTTACTTTGTACATTGTTCTGTTATTGTGTATTATGCATGCCTTGGCAAGAGCTTTCGCTCTACTGCTAAGCATTTTTTGTTGTCTGCTGTACGGGACACGATGAAACAATGATCATGACTTTGAAGTCATCTTTGACTGTATCTTCAGTCGAGGTGATATAAACACATTGCTTTTGCAAATATATGCCTGTAGAGCAGCGTGTCAATAGCTGATAGCCAAATTCAGCTAGGCTTATTGAGGCATGTATGTTTTTGCGAAAGGGCCAGTAACAGTACTCTTTATGCTGTGGCTCCACCTACTGTGAAGTGTAAAGGATCATACCCGTACATGTTAACAAGCTTCAAGAAAGGGTCAAGAGTAGAATAGTTCTACATGGTACAATTAAAAAAAAAAAAGTGGCTCTCTATCTTTTTACAGCAAGCACCACCAAAAAAAAAAAAGTCTCAACTCTCCAAGTACTGCCATCATAACCTGCATTAGAATACAGTGAACCAGAAGGCCTAAATTTTAGTACAGCCGAATGAATGTCTGGCAACCTCTGGCACCATTTCAGCGAAAATGGTTGACCTGGAATTGCGCCCTGAAGAGAACTAGAGCCGCTACATTCGTGAAGCCTCGCCAACATTCCCCCCTTGTGGCATAAGGGCTGACCTCACCTGAGGTCATCAGGATCATTTCAAAGTTAAATGAAAATTCTACCTCAGTGAAAGTTTAAAACATTCACCCATTTTTTTTAGCCGCTTATCCTCAAACAGATCTAAAATGTTCTTTTTGTTTACCACTATTACAGCAATAGCTGTTCCACGCTTTGAAAATCACTAAACTACTCCATCCAATATTGCGCGGATGCAATTCTCTTTATGACAAGCCATGTCATAATAATGTGTGTTCATACTGCAGGGCATCATACCCAATTCAGATTTTTTTTTTTTTTTTAAATCCTGTCTTTTAATGCACGTTCCACAAACATTTTGGCTAGCTGAACTGATGCTGATGCCTTGATCTTCTCTTTTCATAGAGATGTCTCCTCAATGAACAGTCATTACCACCACAAATGTCCACTTTGTTTGTTTGTTTGTTTGTTTGTTTTTGAAGTGGGATTAATTTATAGACAAATCCAAAAATTACTCAACAACTTTGCAGCTACAAAAATGATTGTTTTTGAAGTTCAGGTTTAACTTTTTTTTTTTTCCCACGTATTTTTAAGAGTCCCGAATGAAGTAATTGATTAGTTACTTAAGTAATTGTTTACTTTAGCATTTTATTAACTTAGGTAAGTGATTACTTTAAGGCTTTAGTACTCAAAGTATTTAATTGCTGTATGTGCATTATTATGCATTAAGTACTTTACCACGTAAAGTAACCAATTGCTTTAGTACTTTAGTAATTTGATTACTTAAGTATGTGATTCAATTAGTGCCTGCCATTTTTAGATCCTCCTTTCGCCAAACATTTGATAGTAATTACCTGTGATTTAATGCCTTTAATCAATTACTTTAGTTCTTTAGTATCTTAAGTAATTACGATTACTTTGGTACTTAAATACCTAAAGTAGTCACCTCACTACTGGCATACAAAGATGATGCAAGCTATCGTCATTAATAAACAATGATTTGCAGACAAAGTTGGATGATTTTTTTGCAGCCCTGCCGATGATCTCTCACGGCGCACCTGGATACTAAGATGAACTAGTTAGAGCTCACTCATAAGATTAAAATATGTGATCCAAGGTTGCCATGGTAATGACAGAGATCATTAATGCCAATAAGATGATTTTTAAGATGCTTTTAAGATCCTTTTATAGTAAGCTGACAGTGTTTTATTGTTTTAAATGTAGATATGATGTGTGTGTGTGGTCTCATTTTAGGTTGCTATCACAGAATGTGGGGTTTGAAGGGGAGGATGAGAAAGAACGGATCGCAGACAGCCAAACAGTGAGACGCACACAACACGCCTACAGTGTGAACAAAAAGCTGTTAAATTGTGTGTCAAACAAGCTTTGGCTATCATCTTCCATTAGGAAGCTTTTCTCACATGTGTGTCTGTTGCGTTGTCACTTGAATAATACATTTTCTGCCTACGTGGTCCTTTTGCACTTGGTGCCTGTGTTTTAAACCGAAAGTTGGAGAAAATATGTCTAAATGTTGTGAATTTGCTTTTCCATCGCGGGTTGCAATTATACACATTAGGGGTGTGCCATAAAATTAACTGACAAAAAAAAAAAAAAAAATCAAGATTCCAATTAACTACAATTCAACTAAATGTCCCTAAATCGATATAATACATTTAAAATAAATAATCACTATCTGTTGACTTCTGCTTAACTATGCCAAACATGCGTTGCCAAGGAAGAGACAACAGAATCATGTTACATGCCAACTGCATGCTATGAAAGCCACCCTCAAAATGAAGATGCCAATTAGTACATGGACATCAATGCAATGACCGAAGTACACTTTTAGGCTAGGTTCACACTGCAGCCAAAAGTGCCCCAATTCTGATTTTATGCATTCATATATTTATTTTTCCCTATTCGACCTGTATCTGATCTTTTGATGGCAGTGTGAACATCACAGACCAGATTGTTTTCATATGTGATCCAGGCCATTTGGGTAAGTGCTACTAAATCAAATACTTATAAGATCTTTTGACATATGACTTCATTCTGAACGGCCAGAGACGTTGCTGGCACTGCACAAAACGCCATGATTAAAAAAAATGATTACAAAAAAAATTTTTTTTTTAAAAACTCAACCTTCCCCTCCTTAATTTACTCCTTTAATTTAACAGAATAAAAATATTCATTCGACAGCCATTAATCGGCAGAAACACATGAAGCTCACCCACTCTCTGTGATGTCACGATGCCCTCAGTGTGCATGCAGGACAGTTTTGGGCTGTTTAGCATTCGAATATAGATCACGTATAGGTCGCATTTATTTGGAAATGTGAACGACCTCAAAAAAAAAAGATTTCACAAAAACCTCAGAATTGAGCATTAAGCCTTGCAGTGTGAACCAAACCTTATTTTGAAGTTCAGCAATGTCTCTTTGTGATTCAGTTTTTATTGCCACATCACATTATCACATCAGGTTTCTACAAACATCTCATTAAACATCATCATTTAAAACAATCATATTCACTCGTTGTTTAATGATGCTAAGAACCGGTGAGACAATTATGCTGTCAATGTACAATGCAGCACGTGTTTCTAGCGTTAGCTCTAGTGTGTAACTCAGGGGTGGGCAAACTTTTTTGCTCGAGGGCCACATTGACTTTTAAAATTTGACAGCCGGGCCTGTTCAGCAACAAGATCAAATTCATATTAAAAAAAAACAGCAATTGTTAACACTACAAACCAGACATAAAAAGAGCAAAAGCATTAAAATTTTAACATACCGTTTATTGAGAACATTCTTGTCGATAATCCATTTTGAAAATGAAATACTCACCTGTTTGAGCTTCCACGCACATTGACATACCTTTCCTAAATTTATCCAGCAGACATTAGGCTGGTACAATTAATAACTCCTGTGAGATTTGGTGATCCATTTGCAGTAACATTGCCGAGCATATTCCAAGGTAAACCGTGCCCCTGTATGACCGCTGAGATGCTGTTAAATAAGTCCTTTCGGGGATTCTATATCCAAAAACGTACTCGAAACGTCTCGAAAATCTCATTAACTGACTTGCATGATAAGCCTTTTTTTTGTTTTAAACCATTGCGGTCTCCACCATGCCCTCTTTAAGAAACCCCCTTTCAGAGAAAGGCTTGCTGGCTTTTGCTGGTTTGGATGCCAGTAAATAACTTCGTCCTTGTTTCTTGAATAGCAGTTGCTCGAATAAAGGCGTTTTGCTGAGCCTGCAAATTAGCTAGCAACCTGTCAGCAGTAGCAGTACATTCTTGTGTTGAAAGGTTGCTGGCGTAATTAGCATGCTTGGTGGAAAAGTGATGGCTGATGTTATATTATGTAGAACGGCAACTGTCGTGTTGGACTAAAAAAAAAAAAAAAAAAAAAAGAATTTAGGCGTCCATTTTTTCTTAAACACTCGGCACTAACTGGTTCACAAACTCTAATTTCTCCATTTGTCATTCCGTCTTACAAAGCAGTGCATCTTTATACATGTACAGAGTGAAGCCGAAATTGTTAACTATATAATTTTGAATCAAAAATCATTTTAAATTGGAAATTGATTCTGAATCTAATTGTAGACCCAAAACTGAATCGTGAGACAGTCAAAGATTCCCACCCTTTATGCAGATACATTGTGGATGTCTGTTTGGACTTCCTGTCGCCAATGTCAAGTTTTTCTTCGGACAGCAATATTCTCTCAATTTACAGTAAAATGCGGTTGTAGGGTTAGCTAGAACGAGCTACTTTTCAGAAAAGTCTTTGTTTACACGTAAGGTGAATGCATATATTTCTCGTCCAAGGGCATGCTGCACCCTCTGATTTGCACACATGAGCCTGACAGTGGCAGTCATTTGGCACAAGCACTTGTAGTGTCAGTAAACAAATGTTGAAGCTAAACGCTAGCAGCTCTAATTGTTTTCACAGATCAGAATGAAAATATGCATGCTCATATCTTGGCATGTTCTGTTTCTTTGTTTCTGCCATGTTTGTGTTAAAGTAACAGTTGTTTAGAACTACTGTATAGCGATGACCTTATTAATGTGTCCCATTGTATGTTAGCTTAACATACTTATACATATTTAACATACAGACTGATTTTAGAATAGTTACTGATAATGGTAGTGATGCTGTGTTGAAAATAACTTGAAGAATTTCTGAATAAACAATCTTGTCAATGCACTGTAATCGCAATTCCATTTTTAGCATAGTGAGGAAACAGAACATATTGCTGTAAAGACCATTTGGGATTTTGCCTATTCTTGTATCCTGCAAATTAGCAAAGCAATTTATTGTCCATTTTAAGAGTAATTTTTCTTCAAATATATTGTCACATCCGGACTCGTTTAGAAAAAACTAAATCTAATGAAGTTCTTCTTTTGATTAGCAATGCAGGCGGCGATGGAAGCATCTCAAATGTGTGACATTCACATCAAATTGACACCGACAAATCCTGCCAGAAAATCTGTTCGTGGGCATCTTGAGCATGACAGCAAATGTCTAACACTTTTTTTTTTTTTTTTTTAATAAATTTCTTTTGAGTTATATAAGATTAAACCTGATCAAAAATGTTCATAGTCTTGAAAGCAGTTTGGTCATTGCTTTCATGTTACACAGCCTTTCCTCCTAGATGACCTGGCCACTTTATGATGCTTTATGAAATCATATAAGTAAAACAACAAAGGTCCAACTTGTCTCAATTTGTGGTTTTCGGCGCATTGTTGTCATTTCAAGCACAGTGAAGACTTTTGCCTTTTTACCCAACAGGAAGCTGCCGAAATGGATGCAGGAGATATGGGTAAGCTGGAGCGTTAATTCTTTTGGGAAAATTACAGTTTACGATGCACATTTAAAAAAAGACTCTTCAAGACAGTTTACTGTGCACTTCAAAATGTAAGCTGTAATCTACAAGTTCATTTCATATACAAGCATAAACGGCCACACGATGTTGATGAGTACAGGCTAACAAGCAAATGCATGCTGTTTTGATTTAAGTACATTTGGTAAATGTTACAATGTTTACATTTGAAAAGCAGGTGATCCGTTTGCAACAACGCGCACATGTGACATCCGGCTTACAATGTTGTCTTGAATTGCCCACTGCCCACGTTGCGATCAAACTTAATTCATCCAAAAACTCATCCTGCACAAAGTCCAGTTCCAGCAGAATTCAAAATGTCTCATCACGTTCAACTCACGAGCAGTCCAAGCCTCCCATTCGCAATGAACTGAGGATATTTCTAACAAATGAAGTTTTCTGCAAAATTCAAAACATTTTAATGTATATAAAATACATGGGTCACTACCACCATTTTTAATGGCATTTCTTATTTCAACAGCAAGTTTTTAAGCTGCTTTTACAGCACCTATTTGTTCATACAAAAACCAAAAATGCAACTACATGTTATTTTATGTGTGGTGGTTAGTAACTTCAGTGAAAGTCAATTCTAGGCAACACGCAAGTTGACTGCTATTGCCAAATGACTTTTGGAGCTTCTCTGTGCTGCATTCAACTTTTTTTACGCTAATTATTTAGTTTCGTAACATAAAATGATGTATATGCCAGTTGTTTTGTTTGTAATCATGTTGCTCTGTACACCCTGTCATTATTGGGTTGCTGCTCCTTTTAAGAAAATCCTATTTCGTCAGGGCATTTTTTTTTTAATTGGCTTTTTTTTTAATTGACAATTTACCGAGTTAACTTCCACGTGTTCTTGCATTTTCATGTCTTTCCTCAGCACATGGCAGCCAATCAGTGTCCTCTTTAGGATATGACTTACCTGTTTTTACCAACCCCAGACAACTGAAAGCACAAGCGCGATTAAAAAAAAAAAGAATAATATATATAGTTTTATATATATATATATATATATATATATATATATATATATATATATATATATATATATATATAACTATATATATATATATGTATATATATATAACTATATATATATATATATATATATATATATATATATATATGTATATATATATATATATATATATATATATGTATATATATATATACAAGTTCTCAGTTCGCAGTTTAACGGTTTATTTTAAAAAGTGGACGCGCTTGACCAATAAGCCATTTCAAACAGCATTTTCTCAACGCAGTTCACATAAAGTTAACTCCGTATACATGTTTTTGATCTTATGTTTTAATGGAGAAATGAGTTGTTGTGAAACACTGACACGCCTTTGGCTAATCTGCCTTTAGTTGTAATCAGGCAACATTGTAGCGTTACTGTCACTGAACATGTGTTTTTCTAATTAACCACAGAGCTGTTTCTCAATCTAATATGAAATGCTTCAATGAGATGGAAATTAATCAAAGCTGTGTCTCCAGGGACAGTTGAGAAGACGATGCAAACATCACGGGATGAAGACGCGCCCGTTCTGATGAACGGAAAAGGGGACTTGAAATCAGGCCTCAAACAAAACCACGAAGATGCTTTGGGGAGGTCCATCACCACAAACGGACCAAGCGAAAGCGTCCTTGTCGAGAAGCGCGCTCAACACGTTGCTCATCTTAGCTGCACAGAGGTAGACGAAATGATGGTGGTCATGCGTGCGGAACGGGTCTTCATCACGGATGAGGAGGAGGAGGAAGTTGCGCCGGTAGCGCATCAGGAGGAGGAAGGAGACACTGTGGAGGAGGCGCAAGTAGTTCCGCAAGCTTCTAAAGAGTTGGCGAATGATGCAGCCAATGTGGCAGAGCAAGGAGGGAGTACGCACGAGGAGACAAAAGATGAGGACATCAATGCAGAGGGTTCTGCCTCACTTGCCGGTCTCCTAGAGACCACTCCGGTGGCTCCCGTGCCGGTCTACTCACATTCGCAAGCCCTCTGTCCTCCTCCAGAGGAGTCGCTGCTAGCCGAAGAAGAAGCGATTATGGCTACATCAGAGGCAGCTGAAGTTTCCTCAGAAGCGCAAGGCGACTCCCTCATCAGGCCCCCTCACTTCCAGGAAGTTTCCCTGAGCGACTCCAAGGAGAACCACAGGACTGACGCGCAAGCCGCTGAGCAGGAGCCTCTCTTGGAGGAGGCCAAAGCCCCCGAAGTTCAGGATGACATCACAACCGATAACCATTCGGCTTCCACAGATATACGGGGAGAGGCAATGCAGGCGCCCAAGAAAAAAGTCTGCTTGTGCTGCTCGCTTATGTAAAGGCAGCAAAAACTAACAAGTTGGCTCTCTTAAAGTATTACATTTCTTTTATTTTGTTTAATTTTTTTAATTCCACTGTTAACAATAGCCTAGAAATTTGCTCTTTAAAAGGTGCTGACCATATTTTATAATTACTACTGTTTTTAAACTCTATTGAATTGGCTGGATTCAGTCACCGGTCCTTTTAAAAGGACTATGACAAGTTTGAGTTCAGTCCAAAATGGTTTTCTGTGTCATAAAACTGCATCATATTTTAAAAGGGCCTTAAACAAGGAACATATTATGGCATCATAGCCTTCATTAATACATTCTAATATTGCCAATACCGCTTTCAAGTATCATTGAGTTGCAGCAAGGTCCCCATATAAATCTCAAGGAAATGTACCAATAATGTGCTAAAATGACATTTGGTCTTTGAGCCTTTATTATGCGTTTAGAATACATTCAATTATATAAACATTTTAGAAATTCATACAAAAATGGAAGTAAAAAACATTTTTTTCCATGCTCTTATTTTTCCACACCTTCTGTATCTTTTTATTTATGTGCTACAGGCCATAATAGAGGGTTTTGTTTTTTTTTTTGTCCCCCCCGCCCAAAACTTCCACCTGTTAGATGTCTGGATGTATACCATGAAAGTGAACCCAACCCCAAAGATTGTAATGCAGTGAGACAAAGATTTTATCACAAATGAATGATTTAGTATATTTAATTCATTTGAATGTAAATATAACTTTTCTTAAAAATGTGTGAGTACTTGAGGATATTTTTCTAATTAGGGGCTTCATAGCTGAATTGAACAGATTTTGGAATTGCCAAGGTAGCTTTTACATTGTCTTATGTTGGGTCCCACACGTGCGTTCGGGTTGTTCAAAGCAACTTGCATGTATTCATTCATCCCAATAATAAAAAGCAAAATGACATTCCTGTGGATCGATTCTATTTAACAGATTTTTACTGAAGTATGATTTTTTTAATTTAACCAAATCTCTGTCCATTCATGTACCACATACTGTATTTATACCAGATGCAGAAACCATGTTTCAATTTGTATCGTTAGTCAAGTTTTTGAATTGACTGCATTATCTATTAAACTGACATTGAAGTCACTGAATAAGTTTAGTGCAGTGTTTTTTTTTTCCCGGCTTTTGACTTTTCCCATATTGACCCAATTGTTTGAAGAATGTGCCCTTAGCACACACATTGGCGCTTTCTAATGCACAGCTTGTATCTTCTGACATCCCCCGATAAGCAGGCTTTAAATACTCCACGCGTCATCTTGTGAGTAGACTTTGCACAAATTGTTAATGAAGTCACTCAATTTTTACGCTGCTGTTTTTGTATAATGAAGTTTGGATAGAATTTAATCTGATTCATCAAAAAATAGTTACAATGCTCCATCATCACTTTCACACCCACAGGGAGTTTTCTGACAAGTATGCAATATTCTTCGGTCCCTTTACACGATTGAGGTATTTTTTTTTAACTGCATCTTAAAATGTATGTAAACTCTGATTTTACAGGCTATATGATGAAGAATGACGCATGAATGCACTGCCATCCCTCACTTTGTCATCGACCTGGGCACCCCACCTAAACTTGAAAGTATTCACATATAGTTGAATTAAAAAATACAAAAATTCATACAAAATTTGGGATAGAAATGACACAAAACCAAACTAATTTCAAAATAGTAATAGCTACGTTTTTACACCAAACAGAAAAGGGTCGATTCAATCACCCCATATTTTTGCCGGAAAATCATCCTGTAAATTGCTATTTCCTAGACTCACTCCTGCATTGGATTAGATCTGCTTAATGTCTGCAGTTAAGCAACAGTGAGCACACCTGTTTAAATGGCTCTTCACATACTTAATCCATAAATGGCGAGGGACGTCTTGTATTTGCCATGTTGGTAAATGTTGAGTATTTGCCATCCCTGTTTGAGTTCTGTGAATCATTCGGTGAGTGGGACTTTGTTTGCGTTCCGTTTAAACAGTGGAACTTGGTACCCAGCGTATAAAAGCTGCCGCGGGCTACGACCGTACGCACATCGATAGCGCGACTGACGCTTTGTGTCCGCACCTCAAAGGCTCGATCTCATCACCCCTTCGAAATGATTCTCCTGGCGTGTGTGGTCATTGTGGCCAGCCTGCTATCCGGCGCCACTTGCGCACCTCTGGCCTGTGAAAATCTAATTAGGCCTCTGGTGGACATTGCTCCCGGCCACCTGGATAAAACGTGGGCCTTGGTCGCCGGCAGTCTGAACCGATCGGTGGACGAAGACAACCTCAAGACCAGAGACAGCGTAACTTTCGTCTCGTCCGACTCCACCTTCAGCCAACGGAACCGCGTTGACGACAAGTGCCGGTCGTTCGTGCTCAACGCCAGCAGGCAAGGCCACGTCCTGACTCTGAAAGGAAGCAACTATCTTTTCACAGCCACCTTCCACCACACTTCCTGCCCGACCTGTCTGTTGTTCCGCTTCGACGTGCAGGCGGCTAGCCACAACACCACCGACCTTTACATGGTTAGCACGAAGCGAGAGTTGGACGCCGGCGAGAAGGAAGAGTTTGCGGCTCAGGCGAAGTGTCTGGGTCTGCGGGAACCC
Organism: Hippichthys cyanospilos; assembly: GCF_059441005.1. Lineage (NCBI taxonomy): Eukaryota > Metazoa > Chordata > Actinopteri > Syngnathiformes > Syngnathidae > Hippichthys > Hippichthys cyanospilos. Next base: position 10,150,583 of record NC_142375.1, on the reverse strand, counting down.
ATCTGGATGGATCCCACCAAGGAGCTTTGTTAGTCCAGATTACCGCAATAAACCTCTCGATGCAAATGCTGCTTTTGTGTTGTTGTTGTTTTCTTGTAGGAAGCACTTCTGAATTTCTTTTCGTAAGCTTAAAAATAGGTAATGTTCAGAGAAAAAGTGTAAAAAAAAAAAGTGTGTGATTATGATTGCATCATTTAAACAGTGTGTAGGTGTGTTTTCTCTTAAAAAAAATCAAATGTTCTCGCTTTTTCTATTTTGCATTTTTATGTAAATCTGACTTGCATTTTCTTTTGTTATGAATACTCTTTAATATTTAGAAAACAGTCCCTGAGGAAAGCTAAATCAATGAAAGCACAGGTGTCATGTCGGTATGCTGCATGTTTTCGAACCCTCTCTCTCAAACACACCAGATTCAAATATCTAGGATCCAATTTTAACATCAAGTTCATTTTTAGCATATCAAGGTGAGAAACATCTTACTCAGACACATTCTCAGAAGTAGGCTAATATTCCATTTACGCTTGATGGATTGGCAGAATCGATATACAGGTAAAATGAAAGAGTAATTTCTCCATAATGTCCCCTATAAAACCCCACAAATAAGTACAAATTGAAAGTGCAATTCTTTTACTCTTTGATTACCCTAAAATGCATTTCAATCTTCATGTTTTACTGTTCCAAAAAAAAACACACAATGAACCTACCGAAACTAGGGGCATTGCAGGTGTAGTTACTTTACCCACCAAGTGATGTTATAATAGCTACACAGCAACTTAGACCATAGAGATACTGCACAATTTTGCGCTACTCACAATGGCGAGCATTATTTATTTGAGAATGGAGTTATTTTGACAATCAGGAGCCAACAGAAACCTCAAATTAACCAACAGAAGGCGACAACACATTGAAACTGCTGTGAAATCGCTAGTCACATGGGCTCTGTGGCGCCACAGCTCCGGAAATAATTCAGAATTGTATTTACTGATTAAACTGCTGGATACCTGCCGTCCAATCACTTTGTAATGGCAGTTGTGCTTTGTAAAGGGATTTTGGAGGTTTCAATAAAAATTCCTCTCCTGATTTTTAAAAGTTTAAACTAAAGCACCGCAGCATAGATGCTATTCTGCATCACCATGAAGCTACCAATCTGAAATTTTAACTTGTGCAGTTGTAAACATTGATCGTTTAATCCCAAACACAAATTTTCGCCACTTGGACATTTTCGTCAAAGTAATAAATCAAACATTGCTGTTTACTTGGCCGACTCGGTACAAAATCTTTCCTCCGCAGCTCCGGGACAAAAACAAAACTAAAAGACATGAATGCCGACAATGCATTTTTAAAACGTGTGCTACGCAACCTTCATTGAGCAATTATAAAGCGGCCGTAGCCCTCATTGCCGCTGCCTTTCACAACCCCAAAATGTCTTTCTAGAAGTGGTCCCTGGACCCAAAATGTTTGACAAGCGCTGCTCTATTGGATTTCTGTGAATCATTCAACTGCTGCGTGGAGAAACCGGTCTATAAAAGCAACCGGCAGCTATTTCCAAGTGAGCATGCGCAGCGCGACATACCGCGGAATCCCATGATGATTGTGTTGGTGTGCTCCCTGGCTTTGCTTTGCCTGCTACCCGGCAGCCTTTGCACTCCCCCGACCTGCGATGAACTGGTCAGGCCGCTGGTCGACATGGCCCCCGGCCACGCCGAAGGCAGCTGGGCCGTGCTCGCCGCCAGCATGACAAACGAGCCGGACGAAGCCCTCCTCCGGCAGAGAGACAGCATCACGTTCCACGCGTACGACTTCACCTGCGTCCAAGCCAACCGCTTCGGAGACGAGTGCAAGTACTACCGCCTCAACGTCACCCTGAAAGGCAATGTCGTGACCCTCAATACGATGGGAATCGGCATGACGGGGACCATGTATTTCACCTCCTGTCCGGACTGCTTGGTGTTTACCTTCAAAGTGGAAGGCCTGGACAGCACCGACCTCTATCTGGTGAGCAAGAGGCGAGAGCTGGCGCAGAGCGAGAGGGAGGAATTTGCCGCTCAGGCCAAGTGTCTGGGTTTGCGGGAGCCCGTCTGGATGGATCCCACCAAGATGCTTTGCGAAAAGAAGTCGGCTCAGGAGGTCACGGTCTACGGTCCCGACTTCATGTTAACTGAATAAAAATGTTCATTCACTCTTGAAGCTGCTCTTTGTTTTCTTTCCATACTTGTTGTCTGCCTGTGTAATCCCCAGTATACCTTCGACGACCCTTCAGTTTAAACACAAAAAGATGCGGGACATGTGTAAAGTAGATCTGTATCAATTATACTGCCCCCTGGTGGGCAGAAGTTGCAAAGCTTCAATGTGTTTTAATTATGAAGCATAACTGTTATTTTGTTAGATTCTATCTAATTGTTTTATTACTAAATGTTAAGTCCCATGCTGTAAGGACTGCTTTTCCTTTTTTTCTTCTGTTTTTTTTTTGCAGGAATGTGTGTATCCGTGATTTTGATTTGTTTTGAGTTAACAAGTATTGCCATAGAAGTAATGGTGTTTCAGGGCACTACTTTACTATTCATTACTGGTTTTTTTCTGGTTTTTGTAAACCTTTTATGGATGAATGGTTTATTAGTTAAAAGTCTCAGTGAAATGGTTATACCAAAAATATCCATCCATTTTCTAGAGCTGCTTATTCTTACAAGGGGTCGCTTACAAGGGCTTGCTGGTGCCTATCCCAGCCTACTTTGGGCAGTAGGCTGGGGACCCAATTGTAGGGCACACAGAGACGAACAACCATCCGTGCACCCAATCACACCTAAGGAAACTTTAGTATGTCCAATACAACTGCCATGCATTTTTTAGAGTGTGTGAGGAAGCCGGAGAGAACCCACATGGGCATTAGGGGCAATGCCATAGTAAAATAACCAATAGCAAAAGAATCCTTAATTTTGTATTGTAATTAGATCAATTTCTACAGGAAAATCATCACAACATTTAAAACACAATATTCCATTTTTGATAAATGTGTTATTGTGTAGTTATGAAATAAAGCATGCTGGACATTTTGCTCAATACATTAAAATATGAAGAAAATGAATTCTATTTCAAGTTAAAATAAAAAAAAATCTATATTTCACAGTGGTTGACTTCTTTTTACACTTGCGTGACTGAAAAAAAAAGTCAAGACATATCCTGTTTTATGACAGTTTGGCTGATTTAAATTTCCAATATTTTCCTTTGGGGGAAAATAATTTTTTTGAATGACTGGTGTAATAGTATTCTAGAACAGATTGTGATGTTTTCAGTATTGCGTCATGTCCTTTCAGAGATCAGCCCAGTGGAATTAGGACTTATGTTCTTCTGTTGGTTTGTATTGTGAAACTAAAGGCCTTCAGCCAAAGCAAGCAAAAATGTCCCCTTTAGAGACCTTCAGTAAGAGGAGGGGTGCACCTCTCACAGGGCATGTCTAGACAAATAAGGACACACACACTCAACTTTCACACCTTTGGACAAGCTAGTCTCTGCAGAAATTGTGCAAAATCATGGGGACAGCATGAAAAATTCAGGCATGTAGGCAAAAGTCTAGATTTGAACCAGAAATGTGTGTGTTAAGTGCTTCTTCACCCCTGCAGCCTCAAAATAAAAAAAATGTCACTGTCTGGCTTCAGCCCCAAAGCATTCAATACTACAGGCTTCTTCAAATGTATCACACCTATGTTCAATTGTGCTTTTCTAAAAAACATGAATATGTGCTGGCTTTAGGTAACATAATACCGCACAGCTCACACAGAAAGAAGTAAGAGGCAGATTTGCCACACTTGTCAGCGAGTTGAATGTTCAAGAGAGTATCGTATTTTTCGCACTATAAGGCGCACCGGATTATAAGGCGCACCCCCAATTAATGACATATTTTAAAACGTTTTCCATATATAAGGCACACCGGATTATAAGGCGCACCCTCAATTAATGACATATTTTAAAACTTTTTCAATCACAATATAGTAATACTCAAAGTAATAACAATGATAACTCAAATAACTCTAAACTCTCAATAGCATAATAACTCAATGTCAATATGACCAACCTTGTTCAACTGTAAATGCACAAAAGAAACAAGTAAAGCTTACTTTATCACTTCATTCCCCATCTACCAATCCCAATCTCAATATTGATCCATATATAAGGCGCACCTGATTATAAGGCGCACCATCAACTTTTTAAAAAAAACTTAAAGCTTTTAGGTGTGCCTAAAAGTGCGGAATATACGTTAAATGGATGTTAAAGCAGTTATTAATGTGTAAAGAAAAAAGATGGCATGGCCAAGGCCAATAGTGTTGATTATATATATATATATATATATATATATATATATATATATATATATATATATATATATATATATATATATATATATATATTGGGGTTATTTTGTTTGTTTGTTTGATGAGAGAAATGTTTTTGGTACATCCTGTGCAACCAAAGAGTCATAGTCCAACGCAACTCTGTGAAATTTTGGATTGCACAAGTCAAATCAACCATAAAAGCAAACTGCTCTGGTCTTTCCGCAAGCAACTTTGGAAAAGAACGACATGCATCCAGCAGGAGCAATGGTTGCGTGGGCCGTGTTGACTGTCACCCGGTGGCCCTTAATCCACTCAGCTCCTTTGCCGTGCGAAGACCTGCTTCGGCCTTTGGACGGAATGGACGCCGGACTTTTGGCCGGCCGTTGGGCTCTAATTTCGGGCGGTTTTACCCACCCCGGAAAACTTTCGTTCTTCAAGCGCAGAGACAGCGCCAGCATCGATGTCCTGGTGCGCCCCGGCCGCGACATTTCCTACACTCCCAGAGTCCACATGGAGGGAAAATGCCACTCCAGCACCCACAACGTGTCACTCGAGGGCAGCGCTCTTCGCTTCCGGGACGATGTCAACGTTACCGTGACCCTCCTCTACACGTCATGCGCGGATTGCTTGTTGTTCCGGTACGACGACGAGAACAACGCGGCGATGCGCGCCTACCTCTTCAGCAGGAAGAGGGAAGTGAGCCAAGAGGAGAAAGACGAGTTCACTGCTCAGGTGGCGTGTCTCAACATGCTTCCGCCCGCTTGGCTGGATCCAGCCAAGGAGCTTTGTCCCGAGGAGGCTGCAGGAACACAAGAGGCTTGTGTCACTTCGTCCTAATACAAGTGTTCGGTCTCCATTTTGTTGTGTCCTATTGAGAATAAAGTACTTATAACACAATATCGCGTCGACTGCTACTGAAGCTGCAGTGAACCTAAAAAGTATGTCTGGCGTTCAAAAAAAAGAATCGATTCATCAATATAGAATGTTCCTTTTTATAGCCTCATATTGCCATGAGCCGATTATTTTGGGGGGGATTTTTATTTTTTTTTTCAAACAGTACTGTGACTTTTTATGTCAAGTGAGATCTCGTCATTGTGCAAGTAAAAAGAAAACAAGATGGCAAAGCCAGAAACACTGAAATCAGCAAGCTTGAGGGCAGAGGACTGGAGGTTTCCCGGGGTTTAAAATGCACCAAGATAGCAGTGAAGTGAAACTTTGTGATGTTGTTAGTTTACTGTTTTTGTTTTTGTTTTGTTTTTTACTAAATACACTTAGAAAGTTTATTATCTCATCCTTGCTGATGTCAATGTTTGTGGAACACTTGGGTGTTTGGAATACTACTTTCAGTCACAAAATAAGACTTTTTAATTTTTCATTTTTGATTATTTTGATTATTATTATAATTTTTAATCATGTTCTTGACATTTAGGAATAAGTGTTGCATAAATATATGTATGTTCATTATTTTAATAACAGTATTTAATGTTATGTTAAGCGAGAACCTGCCAGTTAAATTCAAGCATTCAGAATGACAATAGTTAGTGTTTTTTCCCCCCCATTTGAATGTTCAATCACGAGCCGCCCAAACCTTTTACCCACACATTCCAACAAAAAAAAATAACGTAGTTGACGTCAGTAAGGTTCCTGATGACGCCCTTTCATCTCAACGGCACTTACTGTTACACCATATTTGATTGATTTGAATCAGGTCAACAACAAATAATCAAAATGGAATCTAATTGAACTATTGAGATAATTAGTATGATAATTAGGGTTGATACCCACTTTTATAAAAAAAAAATCATGTTTCACTTTTTCCACATTATATTACAGCCTCTTTCAAATTGAACAAATGCATTTTTACCCTGAGAAATTCTACAAACAAAGTCTCAATGTGTTTTTTTTCTGTTTTGCAACTTACATTTAAAAAAAAAACTAGTAGTTTAGTCCATCCTGAGAGGTTTCTACAGCTTATTTGTGGTCCACTGATGTTAAATTGGACATGATTTGGAAAGGCGCACATTGATCTGTACAAGGTCCCTCTGTTGAGAGCACATGCCAAGAACACAAACAAAGGAATTGTCTGTATTCTGATCATTTATTTTCTATTCAGAACTTCGCATTTGTAGTTTATTTCTTTTAAATGCCATGGTCATCAAAGTGAAATGGAGCTCTTTTTTTCAATTAAAAGAAGCATTTGGCTTTTCCCAGCTATATAATTGCCCCCACTAAAGCATTAATTCAGCTTTGCATGTGTTTTTCCTGTAAATGTGCGAGTAGTGTGATACGAACACGTGTCGCTCCAAAACAGGATTAGCGATCCTTAATCCACAGCGGCAATAAAGAAAGCCTCTTGTGCTGGTGTGCGCATTGTCATTATGGTTTATGCATTAGAAAGTGATTGCTGGTCAGCATTGTGCACTGCAGATGTGCACAGTGAGTATGGTGGGATGGGTGTTAACGTGTTAGTCCAGTGATGTGTGTCGTTAAGGAGGGCAAATTTGATTACTTGTTGACAGGTAAGTGGAATTGTTGAAAATGTTTGTGCAAATTAGGTTTGTTGAATATCTGTGCAAATATCTGCTGTAAGTTACTATGGCATTATTATTTCCATTCATTTTGTGCTTTTCTTTTTTCCTGTCAGCATGTCCTAATTTTAAATTGGCTTTCCACCGCCTTCACTAGATGTATTTTTAATGATGCTAAGATTTTGTTGTTCTTTTGATAAGAAAATAAATGGCTCCTTTGGATAATGGGGCAAGCATAAGCTTTTTACTGTATGTAATGAGGTTTTTAATCTGTCGTCTCTTGTGGACTTTTCATGCATCTACGATAAGATATCACTACTATGAGGTGCAAATCATATTAATTATACAGAAACATCGTGAGAAATCCAAATAATGTGAAATAAGTCATTTATTTGAGCTGAACTCAAAAAGTGAAACTCATAATTACACGATAAACAATGGGTTGTTTTATTTTGGTCAAAATTAAGAGTTGAACTTGACACAATAAAACATGGGTAAAATGTGACGAAAATTAGCATAATGAGCGTTTCAACTCAAAACACTCCAACTAAAATGAGATGATGCGCCAAAAGAAATACCTCCAAGTCCCCCCCGGCCCCTTCCAAAATTCCTCTTATTTCTTCTACGAGGAAACAAGTTTTGTGGCCCTACTTTATGGAAAAAAAAACTGACATGCTCCAAGTATTTTATTTTAATATAATCTTATTAATTTCTCACTCATTCAACCTACATTGTAATATGTATAATATGTGTTCACCTTTGGCTATCCATGACTTCATCTCTCTCATTTCCACCTTGTTCTGCACATCCCCCGAAATGATTAGTCCCAAATTTGAAAATTGGAGTCTGGCCGAGGCCAAAGTACCTTGAATGAGAATGTGTTTGTGTGTGTGTTTTACCACTGGCCTTTAAGCTGATTAAATAGAAGGTGGGTTTATGAGCTGCACAAGGGCCACCAGCGCACTAATGCAGACTAACAATATCACATCGAAGGCAATGAAAGTGAAAATAAGGTGAGAGTCATTAAGGATTAAAGGTAATCAGGGGGTTCGCTGCGGTGCATTGTCCTATTTGAAGGCATTGCAGTACACATGGGGTCCTTAGCTACAGACAGAGCAAGAACATTTCCCTGGTTACGATGCATTAATTAAAACTCGGAAAGCTTTGCTTCCGTCAAATCTAGCTGTTACAAAATCTGTCATTGTTGGCTGAACATTTCAGTTACTATAAGACTATTAGTTTTTGTTCCTAATGAATGAAGTCATGGCGTACAGCCCCCAGGATTGTTTCAGAAACAATGTTAAATCGTTTGGATTTGTAAAAAGTTCTAAAAGTGGTCCCAGAACCTCTGTTTCACAGTGTAGGGATTTATTGTTTGAATATCAGCTACCTCCAAGGGAGCCGTTCCTCCACGAACTGTTCACTGAAAAGAGACTTTCAAAAGACTGCCATTTTTATGGTTTTTAGCTTATATTAAAGAAGATAAATATCAGGAGTAGTGATACATTGCAATTCATGTCATATTTTAAGTAATGTGGTGTAAAATATTGTTTTATAAACTATTGTAAATAGTAAGTGGGCCGTTTGTGAATTGGGCCAAACATTGCTTTATTTTGTCACATAGAGCAGTCTAAAAAATGAAACATTCTATAATGTCTTATTCCCTCTAGAACATAAATAGATACAAACATGCAGAACCCTTTAAACACATCAGCTGGCACACGCTTGTACTGAATTAGTTTTAAAAGCGCAATCACATCTATAAAACCGAGTTTGGAGCCATCCACGTCTACCCAGCATCTCCCATCCGTCTTCACTCAGTCCCGCCGTATGACTTTTTCCTCACTTGCTTCATACCTAAAAGGCCACTGGAAATCCATTAAAACGACTCTGTTCATGAACATCACATCACGACTCAGCTTGACCTTCCTGTGTGGAATTTACATGGTCTCCTCTTGCTCATCTAAGTGTCTTCCTTTGGTCCTCTGGTTTCCTCTCACATTACAAAATCATGCCTTTTACATACTTTGAATGCTAACTTCTTTAGATGTTGTAGATGGTCACCCTGGATTGGTTGGCAACCAATCCAGGGTGAAGACCCACACAAGGGATAGGATCCACGCTGCTCCATGACCTTAAGAAGAGAAAAAGGATGGCTGGATGGATGCATGCATGGATGGATGAATTAAATGTTTAGATATTGGTTTCATCACATTGTTAAAGTTTAATGTCATATTTCAGAATTCTGTAGTTTGGGTAAAGATAATACATGGGAAAATCTTATTGTTGAGGGACAGGAATATACTGTAGTAGCAAATAAATTGCTATTCAAAAGACAGTGATTTGCATGTAACGTATTTGGAACTAATCTGCTCGATATTGGTCACGCTTTTGTTATTTTTGTTGTCCTATTTTACAACAAATGATGCAGACGGTGCTCCCCTCTCTGCTTTATGTCCTTTTAGTGCTTACTGACTGTCAAGAGATCAAAAGATCCTGATTGCCATCACCATGGCAACAGTGTCCATGCAAAAGCGAGAGGGTCCCACTGAGTTGCTCGACAAGCAAGAGTGCCCAACGCAATGTGCTGTGGACGCTTGCCTTGATTCCGCTCTGCTCGACCATATAGCCCCCAGAGCAGAACCAGACGATAGCACTGAAGTCTGCCAGGGATGCGGGGATCAAGGCCAAACAAGAGAGATGATGACAGAATTGGCACAAGTTCCCCAGCAGCCCAAGTTTCACAAGGAACTGGATGAAGCGGAGGTGTCAGACTGGCCCAATGATGACGCTATCGAAGCAAACAACAGCACTCCTGACAACCACCAGAATGTTCAACAACCCTCACAATGTGAGGACAGTTCTCCAGCACCAGATTTTTCTCTCAGGGAGCCTGGAAGTATTACTCACCAATACCTACTTGATGTTTGCTCACCTCCTATTGCTGATGACGAAGAAGAGGAAACAGAAATGGGCAGTTCCAAGTCCTCGTCATATTCACACCCACCCTCCCAAACCTTGAGTGTTAATCCCACGGACGGCCAACAGGGGGAGCTACTGTACCAAGGCCAACATGAGCTCAGCCCCAGGGCAGCAAACCAGGAAGCTGCTCAACAGGTGCTCGACCAGAACTCGGTACCTTTGTCTGATGTTGCCATGGAGCCACCCAATCGGGGAGGGGCAGCTTCTGAAGGCTCTGCCTGTGTTGTCAAAGTGAGAGAAAGGAAGGCAGACAGCGCTGGGGAAAGGACAGAAGGGGAAAGCAAAACAGGAGAGCAGTACCACAGTGTACCAGGAGGGAACAAGGTGATCGGGAGAGAGCAAAGTGAAGGACTGGGGAAATCTTGCGAATCAATCCAAATACAAGAAGAGGAAAAGGAAAAAAAAGACAGTGCTGAGTGTCCTAAAGCCATCAAAATGGAGAGCGACTCAAGCTACGAAAGCCAAAGCGACAGTGGATTATCGGCGGACTTCTCCCCACGCAGCACTTCCAACATCTCTCAAGGAACTCATCCCAAAGAGACGCCAATTGAAAGGGAGATCAGACGGGCCATTGAGCGAGAACATAGTTTGAGAAGATCAAGGGGGCTTCCGAATGCATCCCAGGAGTACGTCGAGATCCCCCAGATGAAAACTCTCCCCAACCAGGTCGTCGCTGCCAAGTCAGAGAAATTCCAAGGCATAGATAGGGAGCTGGCTGGAAAAATTATGCAGCATGAGATTCACGAAGATGTCGGCCGAGAGCAAGATCTAGTCAGACTGGGGAAGGTACCTGGCTTCTACGATAAGGGGACGGTTCGGCAGCTGAAAGAGAAGAAGCAGCTTTTTGAAGCTTTTCAAAACCGCAGGGACTCATCTGTGAGCGTGTCCAGCGGGAGCAGCAGCAGTTCCAGCTCTAGTTCGGAGAGCCAAGATGACTCATCTCAGGCATCCACTTTGAGAAGCTCAGACAGGAGAAAGGCTGTAGAGCCTCTGAGAGGTGCTGACTTTTGTTCAACTACCAGAGGACCAGGCTTATCTGAAGGAAATTCCTGCCAGGTCATCATTGTGGAGAACAACCCTGGTGCCCCGGTGCAAAATCACCACCGCATCAATGCGGAGGTAGATGGCCTCATCGGTGTTCATCGAGAATCTTCTTATGCCCTCCCGTCCTGTTCGGGGGGATACCCATTAGAGTTGGAGACAGAGGCGATGTCGCTTAAGGAGAACCCCTTCTTCAAGCTGCGCTCCCTCCCAAATGGTATTAAAGTGGAGCAGGATATCCGGGAGGCTCAAGAGAGAGAGAAAGACCTCCGCAAGCAGAGGATCAGCGTGTATGGGGGAGGAGGAGGTGGTGGTAGACCAGTAAGCATGGATAGAAGAAGCCTTCAAGCGTCTTCTCTAGATTCATCCAGCGCCTCCTCCTGTGGACACAGCAGAAACCCAGCAAGTAAGTCTCCATGTCTCCATGTGCAACCAAGGCTCAGCAGTAAAGTGACCAGAAGATTCAAGAGTTTTATTGTCAAATGCATAGCAATACCACACAATGAAATTCTTATTCTGTTCACTTCCCCGAGCAGACTACACTCCATAATCAAGCTAATAATAAGGAAGGCAATAAAACAAAAACAAAAAAGGTTGACACTCAACCCTAATTTGCACCAAGTGGACCCGATAGCACCCTGCTTTGCAGCTGCCTCCATCAGCGTGCAAATAGGTGAATATGAGGCTTTGTAAATCACTTTTAGCATTATTTGGTGTAGAAAGTTCTCTGCAAGTGCGCTCTGTTTACCATTTGCTCTCACAACGCTTTCAACCTGTAGCAATCTGTTGGATTACTTGTATCATGATATTATTTACTACATAAATACCATATGTACTCGAAATATATGGGTGAAATGTCATTAAGGAAGTGTTAACAATTGTAATGTTTTAACAATTTATCATATCTATCATAGTTAATCTTCATGTACAATATTTATCTTCAGCAGATGTGCAGAGTTATGTATTGTTGTTGGATCGTGTGTATATTGATTATCCAAACATAGTGGATTATATGATGCTTCCTTCGGCTAAATATCATGAGTTAATGTTATATGTAATATTTTTTTCATAATTAGCTATCATTTAAGGGCAAAATTTGTCCCATTTTCAGTTACACAAAGACCGACATGTACCAGAAATTGATTTCTTGGATTAGTTTGATTATATACTTGGATTACCATTTGTGTTTTGATACCATCTAAATTGTAGGTACTAATTAAGATTTTTGCATATTTTGCTGTTCTGTAAGTTCAAAATGTCTTTTTTTTTCTGAAGATTTCATGTCTTGATGAACAAACTAGAGGTAACTAAAATACTGTAATAAAAAATATTGTATTGCGGCCTCTCTTTTGAAAATATTACTGTAAAAACTCACACACCAGTCACCTAACTTGAAAATGTGTCGTTTATAAATAGAACTTTGCTCACAGTCCATTTTAGTGTAGCGCGTGTTTATTGTCAGGGAGGGTTTCCCGATAGTCTTTGTGTTGGCTTGAACTGTATCTCGGGACGCAACGAGGCCATAACAAAGTGAACTGGGTGTGTCTCTGAGGGCGTAAATGATTATTTAGCTTGTGAAAAAAAGTCATCCATTTTACCACAATGACCAATTACGTAGCGTATCCCATGAAGTTCTCAGCATCTATTGTCCTTCAAAATACAACATCCTTCTTGCTCTCCAATATAAATATATTCCTTCTGCCTCCACCAGCTCATCAATCTGTTGGAAAGCTCAGTTTGTGGCCCCCAGGCCAGGACCGTGGCGATGCAGCGAACCGGAAAAAGGTAAGCAAAGAACCCTCTTGACACTTGATTATAACGTTCTTACAATACACTCTAATATGATGCAATTATTCAGAAACGGGATCACAAGCCCACGGGTGAGGATTTGCACTTAGGGCTGCTCAGCCCTCAATCCGAATATTCATCATAGAGCACCATGCAATTAGTATTTTTTGAGCTATATTTTAGTGTGTGCGTGCAGGCATACTCTTTGTACGGCTGTTTTAAATGTGCATTATGAACAACTGAGTCACCTCATTGAAAGACCACTTGAGTTTGATTCAAATGAGCTAGATGAGTTCTAACTGGGACTGCACGCACATGGCAGGAGACTGGGGCTGATATTGGTATTGCAGAGCATTCTTGGACTTGCGGTATTAGTGATACCTGCATATTTCCTTTGCTATTACTTACTATTATAGACAAAACGGTGCAATTCCCAAAATAAATGCATTTTATATATATATATATATATATATATATATATATATATATATATATATATATATATATATATATATATATATATATATATATATATATATATATATATATATATATATATATATATATATATATATATATATATATATATATATATATATATATATCCCCGTTATAGTAAATCGCAAGATGTCAGAAAATCATTCATTCCGAGGGGCTTTGAAATGCGGTCATTGGAGATCTCAAGTAAGTTATCTCTGAAGCTACCTGCCGCGGAACAACAAGAGGGCATTCCATGGGGGTGAATATGAATGCAGTCTTGTCGAGAAGTTCACAGGCTTCAATGCAGACAGGAAACAAGCATCTCCGTGGTGCCGAATGTGGGCCGCAAAACATCTGATAGCTCTCAGAACACACAGCGAGCAGCTTATCTTCGCAGATAAGGAGACAGGGAAGAAGAGTCTGGGGAGTGTGTATGCGTGTGTGTGCATGTCTGTGTGTTGAGTTGTGTTACCTGCCTTGTGGCTTCTTCCATCTATTTAAAAATTTGGTCGAGTTTTTTTACTCACTTTCATTATCTGCAGCTGATTACAGTGCTGCTATAATCTTGCCTGGGGAAGGGGGGGGGGGGGGCAGCATTTCATCCCCTAAAAATTGACGATGACATTGGGACTAAAGCGATTCAATTAAACATCAGATTTTGCAAGTGTTCAAGCAGGGTAAATACAGTGCGCAAAGACAATCAGGCCAATTTGGAATAATATTCCCTCGTATGTCAAATGTCTTGATTATGACACATTGTTATGAGGCCTCTTGAAATGTTTTTAATCATCCATCCATTTAATCATCTTCACACCATAAATCTTATCGCTTGAATTTTTCATTTTCTTTCGCTCAATTTTCCCCTTCATTTATTCCCATTCAGTCTTTGTTTACCTTGCAATGATTGCTCACTGTCCTTGTGCATTCTCACTGTCATTTAGGTGGTGCAGGCCTCTCACAGCTCCAGACACAAAACCCCTCTGGTGCACCTGTGGGAGTCAGGCCTGGTCAACGGACACAACCCGCAAGAGCAATGAGGAGGAGAAAATCAAGAATGCGAAGATTTGCGAATCATGAATATGATGATCGTGAGGAAAAGGTCAAAATTGACATCAGACCGGAGGAAAAAAATGACTTGAACCCCATTGCACTTGTATACGCTGTAATCTCGGCAAACTTCAGATTTTCTCTTCTCATTATCTGTAATCATAGGAGTAAAAACTAGGGCCTGACCGAATAATCAACCAATCTTAGGCTTTTTAAATTGGCACAAATCAACCGAGCAATTGAGTTTTTTTTTTCCCTCCTATTCTGACAAAGGTCACAGGCAAGCTGGAGGCTATCCCTGCTGTCTTTAGGCAGTGGGTGGGGTACACCCTGCACTGTTTGCCAGCCAATCCCAGTTAGCACAATGCATCATGAGAAAACGACTGTGATGGCCTTCAACCATTCCAAAAACTGATGATTTTTATCCTTTTTATTTCCTCAGCTTTAAAGTTAAACAAATAATAATTGACAGTATTTAAAAACAGTCAAACGTTTTTTTGTTTAATTCATAGCTTAAGAGTTTTATGCATAAGGGGATTAAAAAATATGTCATCTTGTTGTGGTATATTTGATTATTAAATACAATTAATCAGTTATCCGAATTTTGCTCTGCCAAATATCAGAATTCGCCTTTGCCTAAAATGAATTTCATATTGGTACAGTCAACCATAATCAAAACCTTTATGATTTTATGATGTTTTGCTTTTATAACCTATGCAATCAAATGCTGTGGAGTACAATATACCTGCAATAAATACCACCTTCCACTGCTTACACCAGCTAGTTTTTAACCACGTGCTAATGTAGATACACACGCATTGGCATATTTGATCATATTAACAAGTCTTAACAATATTGATCAGTGTTGATGATAATTATCAAAAGTATGCTATATACTAACAGCCGTTTCGATTATTCTGACGTTGCACGACAGCTCTTAGGCTCATGCGGCCGTGACTAATGTTGAGTCCGATAAAAGCGACGGCATATAATTTGCTGCTGTATTTTTTTATGTGATCACGTTGACAATTTCCTAATGAGCTTGTCTCCCAGTGAAATGAACAAACCAGGAGGTAATCCTGGATCTGCGCTGCATGCGGATTTCGGTGCAATAAAGTTGATCTGGATTTTGCCGGTGAATTATGATAGTCCAGAGTACACAAACGTGAATAAAAGCAACTCTGTTGTATCACTCTTTGACACCTTCCTGAGTCACGCAATAAAAGTTGAACTTTGGAATGAAACTTGATATTAGTCAGAAAGTTTTTTATGCTATTTTCTATGCAGTGTTATTGTATGCTACACAGCATGAATGACTTCTTAATTACGTAGATGGATTTTACATATGCTTCTTGCGTTATTGTGTTATGTATTATTAATATTGACATCGTATGATTGCTGTCCAAGGCCCCATAGATTATTATTGATATGTAGTAATTGTCCATTCAGCCACATGTTTTTCTCAGAATATTCTTGAAATCATATTTGCAATAAACTGAAACACAAGCTTTTAAATTGTATGATTGTTCTATTGCACAATACACAAGTTGAGGACATTAAATTAAAAAAAATCTTCAAAAGGTGTTTCCTTATGTTTTCAGTCAAACATCAATAGAAAGTTAGTTTTGCTCA
The DNA here is from genome assembly GCF_059441005.1 of Hippichthys cyanospilos. NCBI lineage: Eukaryota > Metazoa > Chordata > Actinopteri > Syngnathiformes > Syngnathidae > Hippichthys > Hippichthys cyanospilos. The sequence continues at coordinate 10,134,757 of NC_142375.1, read as the reverse complement.
AAACGTGCATTATTTACATTTGCGTAAATGTGAAAGTTCACGAGCATTGAAAAAAAAGAAAACAAGTTGCAGTAGGTTTTTTGCATTTTAAGGCATCAATGCGGTTACTGAAAAAATTATAATGCTATTGTCCTTGTACATGATTAATGTTCAAATAATTAGAGTAGTGGGTTGTGTATGTCTCCAGCAAAAAAATAAATCAATCTGTATGTAACTCAACAATATAATTGTACAATATTATTCAAGAAATGTACATTTTTGAGGGGAACAATTCAGTTTCGTTCAATTCTTGTGCAATTTGATTATTTTTATTAGTATGTAAGTAAATATACGTTTGTCTAAGTTTCCCAAAGCTGAAACTGTTCAATAAAGCTTAGTTGTCGTTTTTTCAGACATAAGCCGTCATTCAGCCCTTTTTTTCCTGGAGGGTGTTGACACGTGAGGGTAAATTTGAGATATCAGCGCTGCGTGGTGGCAATGAATTCAACTTACTTCACAAAAGCAACATGTTGGCAGACAAAACAAGAGAACAATTCTGCAAAAAGAAGCTTCAGGCTGTTTATGCCACTCCCGGTTAAAGTTAACTGTCAAACTTACCGCAAAACAAAGAGAATTACACTTTGTTTATTATAAACAACCACAGACCGTAGCTTAGTTTGCTGCTGACCTAATGATAACAATGAATGGAAAACTCCATCGACATGCTAATGGCAGCATTTATTTAGCAGTGTTATAACCCTTTAAGCAGCTTATATTTAAGTACCTAACATATGTAGACAGATAACAATAATCACAGCCATATATACATTATTCATTCTCCACAATTCACAGTCGGCCCAAACCAGATCCTGTAAACACCAGGCTATTTTATTTAAATAACTGTACTTGAAGTTAGTTGGTAAGTGCTTTTCTATCCGTCTATAAAATGTAAATAAATATGATCATTGAGTAGAAATAAAAAAAAGTACAAAACCAGCTGTTTTTATATCCTAGTTAATGATGGGAATTAAAATTTTATAAAGTAATGTATTTTACAATTCTGTCCTCACTCAAACAAGCAAGATTATTGCATTTCCATTTATTTTGATGGACAAAGAGATATAAGTGGTTGTAATAACAGAGAACAAATTAACCTCATACCTCAAGGCCCCAGTGGATTGATCTTGATCATAGATGACAAGAGGCTAAACCATTTAAGACAAGAAGTAACCAACCCTAAACCAGCGAAACCCTGTGAAAGACAACCCCCCTCTCCCCGCTCAACACGTTGACAATAAATAAATATATAATCTATAAAAATTGTGTAGGTATACCTAAACCTGTATAAAAAAAAGCAATATAAATCAACTTTCAGCGACTGTTAATTATTTTTTCACAGCTTGGTCTAAAACAAAAAATAATAACCAAGTGAAAGTGCCTGAAACAAAAAAACAAATAAGATGAATGATAAAATTCTTATTTTATTGCAATTATACTTCGCATGATAAAAACAGAGCCTGTTCCCTGAACACAAACAACATCAGCGGTAGTGCTAGTCCAACATGAGAGGTGTGCTGGCTGGTCCACCAATATTCACAGCTATCTGAAGAAGGAAGTCTGGGGTTGCCATGGCAACGACACAGATGCTCTTGTTTTTAAAAGCCAGTTACATTAATTGGGATGTTGGATTATTGTATACATTTGCTTTATCTGTGCCAGGGTGTTCAAAATGCTACCGTTGGACGAAGATAGCAGGAATTGTGGCATGTTTACTGACCGTCATATTTTATGCACCGCTCTCCTCTTTTGGGTATCCAAATGTGTTTGAAATTTGTCATAGGTACACTTTAGTGATTCTAATCAACTGTAAATAATTAATCCGTTTATTTTGTCTGGACAAAGTCCAATGACATCAAAAATGTTGTAATGCTAGGCATGTTGCCCAAATGCCACAAGTTGAAAGCGCTTTCCTATATACGGATTCTTTAGTGTCACATGTATCAACTCGAAGGGAGTTTAACAAATAAAAACAAATATGACAAGCTAATGCTCACCCCACTAAAACTGTCACGTAAACTTGCAACAAATCAAATCGGTGGTTGTTTTGTCACAACAAGTCTCCATAAAATGTGTTATGAATAAATGATGGGCTCTTGAAATAAAACCATGCTCCATTTTTCATTTGAAATCATAATGTACACTCTGTAGATGTGTCAGTATCATCCACACACATCGGACGAGAATTTTCTCGCATATTTGCATCATAATTCTTTATGTGGGCGTGTGTGTGTATAATAGTACACGTTAAGAGAAAGGAGGATAAAATGGCAGAGCTAAAATAGCAACACTGGATTGGGGACCTGCTGATTCTGTTTACAGTTTTAGACTGTAAACCGAGGGTGGCAGACATTTGGGCCATTTTCGTGTTTTTTGTTGTTGTTTGTTTTGTTTTTGTTCTTTTTTTCCCCCTTTTTTTTAAGGACCAGATGATTCATTTGTAGATGCTAATGCCGTTGCCATAATAATAATGTAATGAAACTCTCTCACTCACCAATGATGTAAAAAAAACATTTCTTCGTTATTATATTGTTTACAATAACCCCTTTTTTAAATGGGGGGGGGATACATTAAGGTGGCAAATATTCTTGATAATGTAACCGCAGCTGTGAGCCCTGATCCCTCAGACCTCACTTTATAATGTGTCAAATGAGTTGAACACCCCTAAGAAAACCTGTTGATGTATTTGCTCAGGCATCACTGGCACAATTAAACCTGCTAAATTTGTAATATGAATGTAGCCATATTCAAGGTTAGATGAGGGTGCTGAAAATTCATGCCATCAGCAACGATGCTTAAAGGGCCTCTATCATGGGGATTTAACTTTTTTCCGCATTTAAAATTGTTACAATGGTATTTCAAACCCTAAACACCCTCAAAGAGTGAGTTTCTTAATCGATTAATTTCCATCAAATCCTTGCTTATTCTGCGCTCTCAGCACTGGACCCGCTCGAATAGATAATCAGGGTCGCGTCTACTTGGTACCTCACATTGTAGGAGGAATGCCCTCGTATTGCCTCCACACCGCCCTTGTACCACCTATGCAAGAGTAAATACACGCCCACCTTATCTGAGGAGACGTTTACATTTATTACTTTTAGAGTTGCCCAAGTAAACAGCATCGTTTCATTTATTAGTTACAAAGTTTTAGTGTAGAAAATGTCCAAGTGGTGACGGACGGACAATTAAGGTCAGAGTACATAATTCAGTCGCGGGAACAACTGGGCATGAGTATTTGTTTACACAGGAGATCCATTTGACAAAAGGAATCGGTGTTACTATCTGTGCTCTCTTGACACATCTCTTGCTTTGTTGGCAACTCCAGTTCATTTGGGTATTAGTAAAAACGCTTGTTTTAGGGGTTTTTCATTTACTTCGCCTCTGACTAATATTAGTGGTCGTTACAATGGTAGTTTTTTTTTTGTGTCAGTCGCCTTTAGAAGGACGTCATGAAGGGGGTGCGACAGCCACATGAGAGGCATCGGTTTCAGTCAACAAGCCATTTCTATGGTGGCCCTGAAGTATAAATCACGAAACCATTAACTGAGAAATAAATGCTCGTAAACAAAAACACATTGCCAAAGTTGAAACATACCTGAAAATCAGAAATCCAAAAGGAAACACACACAGAAAATTATGGCAAACAAAAACACATGACAAACGAAATGCAAACAAAACTACAAAAAAAAAAAGTCCATTACAAAAAATAACCACAACTGCAAATCAGGACTCACAGGATTCCATTATTACTTTTATATACAGTATATTCAATTGGGGACAGATTAAAATACTAATATATAGGCCCTTTAAGACCTTATGATGATGAATGCTTATAAATGCTGCACATCAAGACTCAATGTGGTAGGTATGTTTACTTATGCAAAAGGGTGGGGCTGCTTCAAGATAAAAATGCTAAATTTGTCCACATTATTCACGCAACCTTAAGTATTATTCTGCAAATTGAACCTGACATTATGAAGGGACTGCAAACATTGCAAACCCATCTGAATATGTCAAGCACATACCTGTTTAAGGAGGAGTAGGCACCACTGAGTACGTACGACACAATATTATCACAATACTAACCCAACAATGTCAATAGTATCATGATACAGCGAATGTATGACGATCACTCTTACCAAATAGCAGTGAATTCAAAACAATTTGTTTTGCCTGATTATTAGCTTAAAGCTTCCAAACGATGCAAAAACGCCATTGACATGCCAGCATCAGTCGTTGCCGGTTTTGAAGCAACGGATGTTTGATATAGCTTTTTTATTAGTGATCGTTAGGTAGTGCAATTGTAACTTATAAATGGCAGTTGAGTAGATGTCAAAGATTAAAAATAAAAAGAAGCAGCTGCTGCTTTTTGAGATGATAAAGTCTGTCAGCACAAGCTGCTTTTCTGCCACGTCCTTAAGTCCACTGAATGACCTTTAGTGCTGAATTACTGTCCAGCACTCAAAAAGTGATGGAAGGTACATTGATTGCCCTGCGGTGTGCTTTCCTTCAGACAGCACAGCGAAAAAAAAAAAAAAAAAAAACATCGGTCTTTGGGATACGTTCGCTTTGTTGTATCCTTGTCCACACACTAAACGAAAGAGGATTACATTTCGGGGGCACGCAGCCTGGCAAGTTGATTATTATGTCTTAACAGTGCCATCTGCAGGATGTTTAGGATAATTTACAGTGGACAACCCATATTCAACATTACTATATGTATAGCAACAACGATTTCCAAATTGTTGTCCGCACAACTCAGTCAGGCCAAAGTCCATTCATGATTCTCTTTATTGCTAGAATATCCCAAAAGCGAAATGTATTTTTTTGGGATTGTTTTGTGTTAATGTTTTCGAATTTGGTGTGTAAGTGGTGTCTTTTCTTTGTGTTGGAACTGGTTATCTCAAAACCAAAAGAAACATTATGAATCATAGTTTTCATTTCGATATTTTTTATTGCATTTCTGAAAAGTGAATTATTACTTGTGTGTGTGTGTGTGTGTGTGTGTGTGTGAGTGTGCGCGCGCGCGCGTGTTTGTGTGCGTGCGTACGCGCGTGTGTGAGTGAGGTCAGAGAGTGAATAATCTGAATAATCAAAGCGGACTAATTTCATAGCATTTCATAAACAATATTTTCATGATTTAAAAAAAAAAACTTTAAAGTTACAAAAGGAATGGATGACTTCATTTATACTCACAAAAACAGATTCAAGAATGTTTCAAAGTATTTAGATATGTTGTATAAATTAATGTTTGATCATTACGATCAAAATTAATATTATCCATAAGAATGATGAGTAATGAATACATCCCACTCTACAACACTCACAAGTATATTTGGAAAATTTTATTCAGTAACAGTGGCTCACTGGCAGGTACATAAAGCAAACATCACATCCTGTCTAATTGTAGAAGCGTGCCTCTCCACATGAAAAAGGAAGTAAGGAAATTGCTTTTCCTGTCCTGCTGCGTTTAAAGCCAGTTGATGCTACACAGACACACTATAATGAAGTATAAATATACAAAGAGAGAAAAGAGAGCAAAAGGGGGGGTCCTAATGTATAGGGTTTGTGAATGTGGAGTTGGAGTTCCATAATGGGGATCTGGAGGTGGTGCCTGTGTCCATGTCCCCGCTGGCCCATTCCTGTACACACACACGGACACAAACAACATCAACATAATCACAACACAAGCTGCGAGCAAGCCAGCATGAAAGCATTTCCTGCAGCATAGATTTTCTAGTTCACCTCTCTGTTTGGTAAACCCTCACACAGGTTTAAGAGGACAGAGTAGATTTGGATCTAGAAGTTCGCCCTAAAGCACGAATAGGTAAGGTATGACTTTCAAAAATAGCGCCAAAGTCATCTAAGTGTACACAACGCTGGAATCCGGACACGACTCATGTTGGGGTCTCATTGCAAGCGTCAATCAACCATCGATCGGTGGTCCACTGATTTGGATGCTAGAATAGCATGGAAGACCTTGCTGTGGCAACAGCAATTTCGACACTGGTTCAGAGGATTAGCATTGATGCTTGTGCTAACACAAAAGTTAAGTCCTATGATGTTGTTTCTAACGTCAGTATTCACCTCCTCAACCCCCTTGTCATACAGAAGGAGACCTAAGCTGATTTAATTTCACTCGGGTCTATTGGCCTCGGTTGTCAGCCTGCGGCCAGTCTCCCAAAGAATTACAGCTGACACATAAATGAGATAAAAGACGTATCTATACATGTACAAAGGTTGAAATAAGTCACCGGACGCTCATCTAGAGCGGATAAATGATTGGAGGGGTTTTGTTGACGTTGGCAAGTAAAGTTATAGCTGATGAGGTATAATTACCTGAGAGGTGACACTGGTACAACGTAGGGTTAGGTCTGAAAAAAAAAAAAAAAATCACAGTATCATCACAGCATCTTCAGTAGAGCACTTTACTAGATCAGCGTTTTCCAAATTGTATTGATCCAACATTGTTAAACGTTACTGCACACCATCAAATAAAAATGTCAACAAAAAAATGCATGGAGTGTAAATTGATAATCTTGTCTCACTGTATTCACTCATGTATCTCCCATGTGAAATAATTTTTTCAAGTTAACTACCCCTTATTGGGTGCAAAAGCGCATTTGCCCTTAAAATGGAGTGACGCATCATCTGAGTTTGATTCATCAGACGTTGGCATTACATTTGGAAGTGGAATATTTTACAGTGGGTGGCTCAGTCAGTAAAAGTGGTTATTAAAAAAAATTTAACTAAATATATATTGATAGGTCTGGTGCCACTGAGCATATGGAGTGGTTGAAAGTAAAAAATATATTCAGAAATGGTTTTGTTATGACACCTCAAAAGCATTGACATTTTTTGGAAGAAAAATAACATGTGTACTATGTTTTTCACAAGCACCCATGTGTTAAAATGAACTGTTTTGGTTTGAGAAGCGCTCCTGCTTTGATTCCAAACATCATTTACAGTAATATTGATCACTTTCATGCGCACAACTCTTCATTTATCATTTAATTAGTTCAAGCAATTTTTTATTTCTATCTATTTATGTTGAAATAGCTCAAGTGAGAATACCGTACAAATGGAGTTCTGAAGTTTAATAAATCAGACAATAGCGGCACTGCTCTTTTTTTGTTTTTGTTGTTCCAACCGAAAATGTTTTGTGTTTTGTGCTGGCCAGCGGGCTGGAAAAAGAATTACTGGGGATACATCCAAGAAAAAAGTCAAAAACCACTGCACTAAGAGCAATAATTTATACAAAATAAATAGGAAATAACCTCACCAACCACATGGTCCTTGGCATGAACTTGAGTCCAAAATTTTGCTTCCTGTCTAAATAAGAAAACAAAATCATTTTTTATGTTTTTTTTTCCCCCCTGCACTAATGGAAAATCAATAAAAACACTGCTGTACTTAATGCAATACCTTTTCTTCTTTTCATCAGCTGCTGCTTTCACTTAGAAAAAAAAAAAAACAACACGTTTCAGGCTGTACAAAAGCAACATACATAGTGGAGCGTTGGCGGGAATACAGTACCTCTTTTGTGCACCACCACCACAAGAAGAGCCACTGAGCATAGGAAAAGCACAACAGTGGATACGGAGCCAAGTATGAGAGGCCAGTCCACATCTGACACATCTGCACACATGGGAGATGCGCATGTATGAACTATGAATGGATGCATGAAAATATATTTCCATTAATGCAACACTACCTGGGTTTGTCGGAGGAGGTAGACCTGAAAAAGACAAAGTACATTCAAAGTCAAATTATAAAAAAGAATGTTACATATATATTTTTTTTTACAAAATAATTCGCAATGCATATAGATGTATCTAGCTTGAAGAAATGAGCTCTGTTTTTCAAGACATCCATTCAATCACTGTATCATGGGTTTATCAATGTCACAGTAGAATGTTAGAGTAATTTCATATTTTGAGAAGCACTCTTCACCCTATTTTTGCCGTTCCCTTGGAATATAATTGGCAATTCAATCAATACTTGAAAATTATCCACCAAAATACTATTAAATCTAATTAAAGGTGATTAGTCTTGCCATTATGCAAAATCAGCACTAACTGGAGAATTTCATCCCAGAAAAGCAACACATTATACTGAAAGACAAATTGGGGTTACGTTCCGTTACACTTGGTCAGTCAAAATAAACCAATACCAGTCAAAGCTAAGCACAAAAAATGAAAACAAAACAAATCAATAAGGGCAGCTGTTATGCCTTACCGTGAAAATGTTGCAGAATAAAAAAAAAGTGAAAAGAAGTGAAAAAAAAACAAGTGAGCAACTCTTTACCACAAACCAAGTTAATGAGCAACAACAATGGAAAAACTGCTTCTACTCATTTGAACCACAAAATAATGCAGCAATTGTCACGGATGTGGTTGATTGCCATAGCGACAGGAAAAGGCAACTGTTAAAAAACTGTTATTTTGAGAGGTTGCTGGCAAGAACCAATTACCTATTTTTTACTCACAATTTGCTTGATACATAAAACATTATAAATGTGCATTTTAAATTTCTAAAGCTAGTTGTAAATCTAGTAATCTAGATGATTTCGGTTTCAATACCAATAGACTGGTCAGAATTTGATCGATGTACTGTAGTTGGATATGGGACTACCGATTTTATTGGTTAGCCAAACAACCAATGACATTGGTTAGAAATTGTATTATTATTGTATTACATTACATTAAGCAATCCCTCCATGTGTCATGGTAGCTAATTAGTGTGTCTGCCACCCAATTCTGAGATCTTGTGTTTAAATCCAGGTGAGCACAATTACTGAGTGTGTTACTCTGGTTTCCTCCCACGTTCCAAAAAAAATGCATGGAAGCTATATTGATCGCTCCAAGTTGTCCCCAAGTGTGAATCGCTGTTTTGTTATGCTTCTCTTATGATCTTATCTTTTTTTTTTTCAATTGACCTTATATCTTCATGAAAATGACCCATTTGTATCAGTGGTGATTGGCTATCACCAGTATGAATTGGTTGAAAACACCAACATTATAAATTAGTTGTTTTTAACCAAAAGATAAGTCGGTCACAGAACTATTACCTAAATTGGCCAAATTCAACTGATTTTGGGGTCAATTTGACCAATCTGTTTCGGGCTGTACTCTTGATTATGGATAAAAGAAATGCAAATTTGTTTGCAGTATGCATGCTCATTGCATTTTGATTGGCTGTATAATCTGCACTGTTGCAACTAGTGCCGGGTATTGCTGCTTGAAATTGTATTGCGATATATTCCGAAACAGCAAAGGCGTATTGCGTGATGTATTGCAATAAATTGGGCAATGTTTGTTTCAAAAAATAATAATAATGGATGGTGGATCGCTGCCATTTTATGGTCTGCCTTCGGAGGTGCGAGCTGTCGCTTGATGGTGATGTCGCATGTTTGTTGTCAAATTTGTCCTTCACCGCTTGACCACTTCACCGTGTGTTCTCAATGAACACACTCCGCAACTTTTGTCAGTCTTTCTCTTTTTAAGGCAAAAATGAATCCAGATTACGGGGAGCCTGATGTGTATATAAAAAAAAACTGAGACAACAAAAAAGATCATCACAAACAAAAAATAAAAAAAACCTTCCAAACATGTAACACAAACACAAAAAAGATACATATTACAAGAGAAATAGAGCACACAAGGGAAAACGAGCACACAAGAAAAAGGGAGCACACAAGAGAAAATGAGCACACATGAAAAAGGGAGCACACAAGAGACAAAGAACACACCAGTAAAAAGGAACCAGCAAGAGAAAAAGAATACCCAAGAAAAAAAGAGCACACAAGAAAATGGCGCACACTAACGTTTCTCTACCAGAAATGGTTTGAGTGGGTGAAGGTCGGGGGTGTGAGCACTTAAAAATAAGTGTTACCAGTGGTTCAAACATTATTGTGGCTAACAAAGAATCACAGCCCTGTCAAATTGAAGCATCCGCTTTGTTTCAGGAAGTAATTGAAAAATAGAACAGTTAGGCCCAAGTTTTCTGTTCATCAAAAACATCAAAGATTTGTCAAAGGAATAATGTCCTGCCCAAAGGCAAATGTTGTGTACCTGCAAACAAGTTGCCCCGCCTTTTCTTGTGTACTCCTTTTTTCTCATGTGCTTCTTTTTTCTTGTGTGCTCTTTTTCTCTTGCATTCTCCTTTTTCTTGTGTGCCCATTTTTTCTTCTGTACTCCTCTCTTGTATTGTGTTTTTGTTTTTTGTTTGCATTTCATTTGTGGTAATGTGTTTTTCTTTGTTTGTGATTACCTATTTTGTTTGCTTAGTTTTGGGGGTTTGGGATTTGTACTGAAGGCCACGGTACCAAATAGATGATTTTCACCTCTTGTTGCGAACTTTGTACTTGACTTCGCCATGGTCAGGCATTTTGCTTGAATGTCTTATCACGGAATTTTACAAAAATAAAGCGTGTCAAAATTGGTACAAAATATATTGGAAACTGATCTTCATATTGCAATTTGGTGGTACCTCTACTTACAAAATTAACTCTTTCTGGAAGTAATTTTGTGATGTTGATTTTTCAAAAGTAGAGGTGATTTTTACAAGTAAACATTCTAATATGTTCCAAACTCCCTATTTGTAACAACTGACAATAAGAATGCAGTTCATTTGTTTGTCTTGAGATGACACTTCACAGCAGCCCAAAGTGGGCTGTGTTTTTATGTAAATACTGTATGTACATAGTTTGCTGTAGCTAATACTAACTTTATGTTTAGAAGTTCTACGGAGTGAAAAATTGGTGGAAAGTGTGGACGAAGCATGTAAAGAAGCACAGTAAACATCAGCGGAAAGAACTTGTGTCTCCCATTTGTGGACAAACCAGCATATTAATATAATATAAAAATGAATTAAAAACTTTTACAATGACATATTAGAATTATCAGCACCAGGAACAACAGGAATACATCTGATTGTTATACATAAAAAATGTGTATCCTGAATATCCTTCGTAATGGTAGACAAAGCTTTTTTCTGGAGGCCTTTCGCGAAACATACATTTTTCGTGACAAACGTTTATGATTAGAGGTGCCACCATTGGCTTGGATTACCAGGCTTTACACCACTACCTTCCCAAAGTTAGCTTGCATAGACTTCGGTAACTCTAATATAGGACAAGCAGCCAAAAGCAGTACCTTTGGAAATAGATAGAGGGCGGCTGCGTTGAGAATTACTCCACTTCCCTGTCAAGAGGACGCTGTACTGGCACTGGTACAAAGCCACCAGAGTTTCCTGCACTGGAACTGGGAAGATACTCTCGTGGCTGGTGACCTGTGCATGTTGACTGGCTATAGGGAGTTGACTGTCCATCAAGTACAGGGTGAACACTGCCCCTGGGTACGCAGGAGAGCCCGTGCAGAGCATATGCCACACTTCTTTGTGATGTTGGAGAATAAGGGTGGGTACAGGCAGATCATCTGGGAACATAACCAAAAGAATACAATTTGAAGTTATTTTTACTTCTACATTGTAGATCCAAGTGTAGACATGACGAACTCAACAGCGCAATACGGACCATGATAATGTGATCTGATTGAAGATAGATCTTCTCAATACAACATCTATAATGGCTCATTTTGCCCATGAATATATCAGCCACATTAGACAGACGCACAGGGACAGACATACAGATATTATGCTTTACCTTTCACAGTGATTTGTATCTTGTTGCTAACAGTTGAATTGACAATTTCCTCTCCACTAGTAACGTCGTAGATGCAGGCGTACTCGCCACCCTCTCCTTGCTTCACTGGCCCCACACTGAACACGCCTGGTTGGCTTTCCAAATTTGACCCCCGAACGTCATGATGCTGACGTATCATGGCCTCCCCCCCAGAAGATGTCCTCAACAAAAAGAAGGAAGTCATTTTGTTGGTTGGCTGAAGAGCTGGGACAAAACAGCTGAAGTGTAGCATGTCGCCACGTTCAACCGTCCCACTGGGAGGCTCCACTGATAAGACTGGAGGTGGCAGGATGGGAACAGGCAGAGTGGGGGCAACATCTGGAGAGGCAAAACAACATGCACTGTTTGAAACATAGTCTTGGGCCAAATGTCTAAATCAATTACTTAAGCAGATTTTGTATTTACACTAGGGATGATCGAGTACTGATAACAAGTGTCAGTATCAGGCCTATATCTGGCCTTAATTCAAGGTGTCTGTACTTTCAATGTATCTGCAGCTCTCTTGGAGCAGTTTTATGATCATGCTGTAGCCATAAGTACTGTATTTGTATTTTTAGTAGTGTTTAATACTATTTCGTAACACAGTTTACTGATTTTTACATGACAATTCCAGTGTCAGTTTTCCCTGAGTGTAGTTCTACAGTACTTTGGTTCGAATCAACATGTCTCCCAATATTCCATTCTTTTGTTCTGCTTTTCCTTCTTATTGTAGAGCTGCAAAATGGTTTAAATGGTTAAGAACTCAACAAGAAAATGTAATTTGAAAAATACTGTATATGTTATTTACAGGACAAATGATTTCAAATACGATATAATATAGTATTATATGAACGTAAAACAACTTGGTATCATTATTGGCCATATTGGCACCAGTATTTACTTAAGAATCACACAGCATTAAGGAGAGTAGAAAATTGTCCTTAATTTCATGAAATTAAAAAAAAAAATTTATATTGCAATATGTAGGTCTTTCCTTAATATATATATATATATATATATATATATATATATATATATATATATATATATATATATATATATATATATATATATATATATATATATATCATTGTTTGTTTGTTTTTTGGGTTGTGAATCTTTGTATTAAAGGCATTTGTGATATGAGTACTTTGATATCAGTGACTACAGTGGCTTCTTTCTCAGCTGTAGGTACCCCCCAGGCGGTCTTCATAGAACTGTTGTGCATGGAAGAGTCTATACTCCCCCAAATCTGCTGATAAATACACATGGCTATGCCATTTGCGTGCAAACGAGCAGATATGGCACAAGGCCATTTCCTGTTGGGTCACTACTATAACCATTGCCAAATACGATCAAAATTGCGCTGTACTGCCAATGCATCCTAATCTTACACCGTTTCTCGGTGTAGTATCCTGCCATGGTTTACCACAGTTGCTCACCACACCTCCCGCTGTTAACTGTCTGCACCATGCATTGTGTTTGATGTTGTGAGTGGGTGGGAGCTTTCAATATGAAATGCAGGATGTGACAACCGCAATACAAATGCACACACACCGCGCACACATACAGAGCAGAATACAATGAGGCAACACAGGGAACACCTGCACGCAACAGCAGCGGATGGGAGTGTTTATTATTTCATGCCACATGTAACGGTAAAATCAGTGCAGATCTTTTTTCGAATAAAATCATCTTGACTTGATTTGTGTATGATTAAGAGTAGCAATTACCTGTTTGGTGTTCTATCCGTAAATAAGGACTAAAAGCACTGTAGAGGCCTTGATGGTTCTTATACATACAGCAAAAAAGTTCTGGTTCGGTTGTTGCTGTGAGTTGGACTGTGAAGAGGACCTTCTCTTTGGGAGACAGCTCAATTGAATCCACCTTAAGGGATGGAAAATACACTCAATCAAGTCAACCAATACAACACTTTAGAAAGACATCAGAATAAATAAATACTGTAAGTAAATAAAGACCTCTTCAGTGAATCTGTACAATTTAAACTGGACACCTTGTTGACCCTCTGAGACCTGACAAACCAGGACCACTGAACCCTTAGACCTTGAATGGATCTGAAGTTTAGGTACTGGCAAGCTGACAGGAGACGAGGAAGCCCAAAGTGTTCCTTGCCAAAAGAAATGGACATTACTCAACAGGAATCAGTTCCCCTTCCAGATGAAGCAACAGTGCGGCAATGCAACATGTAAACACACCGATAAGTGTTGGATAATAGTGGACGGGTGTGCAGCTGGATAATATTGCTTACCCCATAGTAGCAAAGACGTTAGTAGCAGCATTTGTGTCCAAAATCCACTTCTCATCTTTATTCAACACAAGATGTGCGGCTATTGAAACTGCTTGAAGAAAGAACTGCTCCCTTTCTTGGCCCTGTCTCTTCCTCTCTGCTTCCTACATATGACATCCTCCTTAAGTCATGTGTAGTTTT